>NC_069504.1:497683960-498015365 GCF_027579735.1 Bombina bombina
TAATAGCTATTGTACCTAGTTAAAATAAATTGAAAGTTACCTGTAAAATAAAAATAAATCCTAAGATAGCTACAATATAATTATTATTTATATTGTAGCTATATTAGAGTTTATTTTAAAGGTAAGTATTTAGTTTTAAAAAGGATTAATTTAGTTCATAATAGAAATATTATTTAGATTTATTTAATTAATATTTAAGTTAGGGGGGTTTTAGGGTTAGTGTTAGACTTAGGTTTAGGGGTTAATAATTTTATTACAGTGGCGGCGGTGTAGTGGGGGGCAGGATAGGGGTTAATAAATGTATTATAGGTGGCGACAGTGTAGGGGGGGCAGATTAGGGTTTAATAAATTTAATATAGGTTGCGGTGGGCTCCGGGAGCGGCGGTTTAGGGGTTAATATGTATAGAGTAGCTTGCAGTGGGATCCGGGAACGGCGGTTTAGGGGGTAATAACTTTATTTAGTTGCGGCGGTGTAGGGGGGACAGGGTGTTAGGTGTAGACAGTTCCCATAGGAATCAATGGGATGTCTGGCAGCAGCGAACTTGTACTTTCTCTATGGTCAGACTCCCATTGATTCCTATGGGATCCGCTGCCTCCAGGGTGGCGGTTTGAAAACCAGGTACGCTGGGCCATAAAAGTGCAGAGCGTACCTGCTAGTTTTTTGATAACTAGCAAAAGTAGTCAGATTGTGCCGCACTTGTGTGCGGAACATCTGGAGTGACGTAAGAATCGATCTGTGTCGGACTGAGTCCGGCGGATCGAAGTTTACGTCACAAAATTCTTTTTTTGCCGGTCTCTAGCCTTTGATAACTAAGGCGAATCAGCCTCGCCATAAATACGCTGCGGAATTCCAGCGTATTTGAGGTTGACGGCTTGATAACTAGGCCCCAATATGTTTAATAATTATCCTTTAAACTAAACCCCAATAAAATGCATATACAAAACCATAAAATTAATATAAAATTCCTAAGTTCTTTTTATTAGTTAATATTTATAGACACATTGAAATATATTTGTAGAAAACCAGATATCAATCAATACTATACACGTTTAAATTATTAAAATATGCTATGCAAAGATCATAAAAGTTTACCTTATTAATTCACAGTTGAATTGTATTAAAATACCACAATTAGACCAGTATCTGAGCCACTAATCTCCAGACAGTACATTCAGCTATTTAGCCACAATTCATCCTATATAATTCCAATTTAAAACATCAGAAATTGTATATATTATTTGTGCAAACAACCAACTCCTGTGCCAATTTATCTAAGCTGAAATAAATTCTTAGTTATCTACAGTTAAGACAATTCTAAAATATATATATATATATAAAGATAAATTACTTAGCACTAAGGATTAGTTTTAAAATATATAGGCTATGAATTATTAGTTTTAAAATACAAATATGCTCTTTAAATTTATTAACTACAGCAGCAATGAATGTTTGTTTTTAAATATTACCTATATTTAGCAACCTTTTATACTTTACCCAAAATGACCAAATCTATAGTTCAGCGTTTCAAAATTTGTTCCACCTCATATGAAAATAAGTGTATTTGCAATATGGATCATAAGAAGGTAGCCCAATCTTGCTTATAGTAACTGTATTTCAATGCAGCCAATTTTTCTCAGTTACCAGTCCTCCAGCAAAGTCAGCAACCAACCTCCTCTCTCCTCTTGCATACAGCTTATATTGTCTAATCATTTTTGAGAATATGGGAGGCCTTTCGGAAACTGATCATCTCATTGGTTACCTGGGAGGTGCTTCTCTGATCTGTAGTACCGTCTCTGATCTATAGGTGGCAGCAGACACTAAGGAATGCAGCCCCACCATCAAACATTGTTAACAGTTTAATACATTCTTATCAAGTGATTATTTATCACATTATAACTTTTTGCATTAATAAAACTCTCTTGTCATTATCTGTTTCATTTAGCATAACAGAAAATTTACAATTTGATATCAAACATTATTATTTTTAATAACCTTATTAATCAGCAATTTATAC
This sequence comes from Bombina bombina, assembly GCF_027579735.1. Taxonomy (NCBI): domain Eukaryota; kingdom Metazoa; phylum Chordata; class Amphibia; order Anura; family Bombinatoridae; genus Bombina; species Bombina bombina. The sequence goes on from NC_069504.1 coordinate 497,685,976, forward strand.
TGCTAATTATTATCTTAAAATCCATTTAAAATAGCATTCAGATAAGAGGCCGAAAGTAGAGCACACAGCATTCTGACAGGTTTATTGTTATTATTGTTCAATTTATATATGTTTTTCTTCTTTTTTCTTTATGTATACCTTTTATTATTTTTGTATTGTTTTCATTAAAAAAGAATAGTGCAACTGGGATGCTGGAGACCCAGCTCCGGACTGGGTCCTTTAATTTTTTTTTTCTCAAGCCTTTATATGTCATATCACATTGTTATACCCAGTGTGGGTTGGGTCAATGGTGGCCCAGATTTACTCCATGTTTGTTCATTTTGTTATGATATTTTGCACTCAATAAAAACCATTTCAACTAAAATAGCATTCAGTATCCTGGTATTGTATTGTATCTCAGTAGGAATGCAATGTATTTCATATTTCTAATGCATATTTGAATGCATGGCAATACCAGCTGCAGATCTGAAATAAAAATAATAGTGTTATTAATTTTTATGTTAAAATAGAAAATATCCACATGTCTGTTTTTATGACTAAGGACATCTTGTTTTCCTGTAAAACAAAGGACAGATATTATTTTGAAATCAGTCTAGCATTTATACATTTATTATATAGATATTTATTTAGAGATCCTATCTCCACATCAGTTGCTCTTATAATTTTCATTATATTTCTGGAAAACAGAGAAAACATTTTTGTTTATCTTTAAATCAATGGGTCAGTATTTATATATATCAATGTATTTATTTTTCAACTCAGCGAATATTTATTTAATATATTATGCCCCAGCTCAATATAACTATATACATATATGTGTTATTTCAGTTATTTCAAACTCAAATGAAAACCTGGCATCATTCCTTTTGCAAGATTTTTTTATTTTTTTATTTATGTCATACAAATTGCAATGCTAATTTGCCTGGGGTTGTATATTGGAAACTCCGCAGGGGCAATTCACACTTATGTGGCATAAATAATTTCTTCAGCCAAAACTGGTTTTCCCTACAAATCGCATTAAGCCTAAAAGAAAGATCCCAGGCATTGCGTCTATATTAGCTCAGGGGATCCTGTAACTTAGGTAATGAAACAGATGCTTTCTCTTTGAAATAACTTAAATATTATCTTATTTAGGAGAAGCGTATCTTATGTCTGATATTTGTTTTTAAACTAATTTATCTTTTTTTGAAATGACTGATGGCCAAATGTTTTAGGGGCAGCAGAAAGGGTCAGTCACAATCTGATAGGGATTTCAGATTCACACCTTAGCAAGAAAATGTTTCTTTTGAAGTGATCTTTATGATTCATCCTGTGTAATCAAAAGAAGAAAATGGGGGTTAAATTACACACAGTGAAAACCATCTCATACTGGATTTTTAGCTACAAAATGAAATATCAAATATCTGATATATCTGTAGCTTATTTAATGTTATTTACAGGTACCCTGACACTTTGTTGAAGAAATAGCAATACACATGGGTGAGGCAATCAGAGAAGGCATCTATGTGCAGCCACCAATCATCATCTACTGAGCCAATCTAGATATGTTGTTCATCAAAGGATATTAAGAGAATAAATCAAATGATATAATAGAAGTAAATGAGACAACTGTAACTGTAAAATTGCCTACTGTTTTGAGCTTGTACTGATGTTCACACATGTAAAACACATAACTCCAGTGCCAAATAGTAAATTTCGTGATCTATTTGTCATTGCGGGACCTACGCAAGAATGAATGAATTAGCGCAACACGTATAACGCCAGTAGTATGAGTTTAAAAAGAGAAAATTATCGCGTGCGTTACGAAAAAGAGGCCGGTCGTGTGCATGAGCACGTATTCTCCATAGAAGTCAATGGAGGAGAGAAATTGAAAGAAAAAAACTTCCAACACTCCTATTGAGCGCAAAGTGAGTGACGTCATGTCATTATGTGAAAAAGTACAGGAAATCGTGATAATTTCATAATTAAAATATGTTTGTGTACGTAATCTGCTGTATATTGTTTTTATGTAGCAAATTCTGTATGTATGTGATGATATTTGTACGGAGATGTAGCTAAATGAGTGTATGTTCATGAAGGTCTATGTAAGTCAATGTAAAATGGGTTTGTGTGCATTTTTTTTCTTACACCCGAGATCTCGTATCTTTGATCTGTTATATTTTTTTGTAAAAAAATTAAAAATTATAATTATTGTAGTGTGTTTGTATGAGTGTAAGTGTACTTTGTATAATATTTTTGAAGTGATTAGTGAAGGTTTTTGGTGGCGATATATATCAATAACTACTGGTCTTGGATAACGTTATGGATTTGTGCGTAGATGGGGATTTTTTTCACTATGGAGGTTTTTTCAAACTTGTAATGGCTGCGTAAGGGAAATTGATGCGTTACGGGCCATAGCGCTACACTTTGAGTCATAACGCACAACTCGTAATCTAGCTGTTGGTGAGCTAACAACTTGTGGCACTGCTTCTACTACTCTGTCCCCAAAGGCAAGTCTTGGTGCGCTTATCACTTCATGCGTTCCTCCTACTGTGCTAGTCACAGAAGGCAAGTCTTGGTGCGCCAATAACTCCAGGTGCTTCTCCTACCTCGCTATTCACCTCAGGTTCAAGCGCGCTAATCAACCATGCTAAAGCCTAATATCTTGTTGGCTGCACTATCCTCTAATCTTCTGTACTCAGAGGCGTGCTAAATGGTATTGGCGTGCAAGAAGCTGCGCTAATATTTAAAAGTGTAGCTGCTGGGGGGCGGAGCTTGGCCGCATAGAGTAATGGCTGCTGAGTAGTACAGCTCCTGGGCCCATATCCCCCAGCTGGGCATAAATGATCATAGTTGCAGGATCAAATCAATAAATTTATATAGCTAAGGTCGGGAGTAACAGCAAGAGACCTGCTTCAGCTGCTCAGCACGCATTCCAAAAGCACCGGAGCCAACAGATTACAGGAGGAGGTGCGCAGTAGGGTTAAGCTGAAGCGGATCGCAGAGACCTCGTGGAGAGAGTAAGATCGATATAAGTAGCGCAACTTGGCACCGGAACCCTTGCAAACCACAGCGGAGAACCCAGCAAAGACACAGGGACATCAAGTGAAGGAATAAAGATACCTGAGGTGAGACACCACACTCACGCAAAAGTGAACACTTGAGAGACATTGAACATAACACACTGCAGCACAGTCTCATAATAAAAGTGCCTGACACGCAGAGGGGAACAAAACACAGACCTCTGGAGTCATAAGCATAAGCAGCTACACACCGGTTGTTCCCATTTAAATAAATACGCAATCTTTAGTGAAAAGGCGCCATCAATCAAATCGCAGGCATAAGTAACAATTAAGGGAAAGAAAAAGGAGAGTAGAGAAACTGCTCATGACACAAGCGGTTAACTGTGTGCTTCCAGAGCCTATAGAGAGCCTTTGATAAATCAGTAGCTAACAACCTCAAAAAACAGTACATAGGGGCAACCTCAGCTATCTTGCACTTACAATTCATAGTAGACATTTGCATTAAAGGATATAGAAAACCCAGCAAAGTAAAACTGCAAACTGGGCATGCCAGCAAAAAAAATCTGACATATCAGTCAAAGCTAAAAAGATCAATCAGTACCTGAAGCCACTAGAGAGTGATATTCTGCAAAGTGAGCATACTGCAGATCTGTCCCAAAAAACGACACAACTGACTGAAGTACAAATGGATAACCACTCTGGGGAAATCACAAAAGCTGACTTGTTGCTCTTAGCAACCAAAGATGACATTAAAACAGCAATGTCGGACATGCAGGATATGTTTACTGAAATTAAAATAGATATTAAGAAAGTGGAGCGCAAAGTCTCCACTTTGGAAGAAAGCCATGACATCAACACACAAGACATCCAGCACTTAACCCAGCTCTCATACAACCAAGAAGAAGTTATTTGCAATCTTGCTGATAAGGTAGAAGATTTAGACAATAGGGGACGCAGAAATAATCTAAGGATTAGAGGCGTACCAGAGAGTATACAAACAGCTGCAATCCCTGGTTACTTGCAAGACCTTTTCAGAACAATAAAAGGCAACAGCACTTCAGCCAACATAATAATTGAACGCGCGCATAGAGCTCTGAGACCTAAGCCACCAGCAAAAGCTCCACCGCGTGATATAATAGTAAAATTTCTTAACTTCTTGGACAAAGAAGAGGTGCTGAAACATGCTCGCCAAAAGAACCCACTTACCCACGTGGGTATTGCTTTACAAATCTTTACAGACTTAAGCCCAGCCACTTTGCAGAAACGCAGGGACTTACAATTTGTGACATCGGTATTGAGAGCTCAAAAAATACTGTATAGATGGGGGTTCCCAGTAAGCCTCAAAGCCACCAAGGGAGACAAAAATGCAACACTCCGCAATATGGAGGATTTACCGGCCTTTTGTGAAACACTACAGGTACAAATCCCCCTCCCTGAGGATCATCACCAAGCTAGAGCACGCACGCTGAAAAACCTCAACATAGAAGGCCCAAGGCCCGATGCGTCACAACAACAGACCACTCCAACCCCAAGAAACAACAGTCACTGACGGACAATAGCATATAGAAGCCAAAACCTCACATACTGGACAGATGAGTATAAGCAAAAGAACTGAATGTATAATGTCTGATGTTCATGATAGACTTAGAATATAGTCTTCCTTGTTCGCTGCTTAGACCTAGGATTATGCATTAACAATTGCTTGCTTCCACAGGTAACAAATCCCACGCTGTAGGAGATAGCGGAGAAGGAGGGAAAATAAAATAAAATATATATAAAAGTGGGGGCATCATGATGCAAAACTGCTCCAACCTAAAATGCTATGCAACATCCTGCAACTTAAATGTGTTAAATATATTTGAATTTATGTATATATTTGTGCCCCTCTGGGGGTGAGGGCCATAGCCCTCAATAGTTGTACTAGATTTGTGCCAGTTTGGTACAGGTTTGTACCCAGTTCTGAAGGGACGGCAGTCAACACACATTGTGATAACAGTTAGTATTATATTTAGCTTTAAGGTAAATCAACGCATTGAATATTTATATACCTTCTTATTGCTACTGTTGACTGCATACCTACACCCTCTTTCCCTTCACATTCTCTCCTTTTACCACTCCCCCATTTTTCTACTCCATAATCAGACAATAACTGGTGACTTAAGCAAATAGCAACATATCACAATCTGGAATAGGGTAAAGCTAAGTTTCCCAGGGGCCCTCCCAGACTGTATAAGTAACTTTGAAAAGATAACACCGACACATATACCGCTTAACATATTGAGATAAGATGGACAAGCCACCCTCAGTACACCCAATAAACATTATTACAATTAACGTCAAAGGGTTCAATATACCCCAAAAAAGAACAATAATACTAAACGATTTACACAGACAGAAAGGAGACATAATTCTAATACAAGAAACACATTTCAAAAAAGGGGCGGAACCGAAATGGCATCATCACATATACGCAACAGCCCACTTCTCGTCAGGCCCCACAAAAAAGAATGGAGTCTGTATTCTGGTGCACCGCAATATCCCATTAGAAATCACACAAATAGAAACAGACGCAGAAGGGAGGTTGATCGTAGTGGTGGGTCTACTTCATGGCCAGCCCATTACAATCGTGAGCGCATACTTTCCCAACAAACAACAAGCAGCATTCATGCATAAACTCTCGGGAAAAATCCTTGACAACACTAAGGGCAGAATATTCATGGGGGGGACTTTAATGTTCCCCTTAATCCAGAGATGGATACATCGAGTGGTACCTCCAATATCCCAAAAAGAGATATCAAACACATCAATAATCAAATACAATCCTTAGCACTACACGACATATGGCGCACTCTCCACCCTTCAACACAGGATTTCACTTTCTACTCTTTTCCCCACAAATCATATTCTAGGATTGATTATCTCCTAACAGACTCAGTGGGTCTCACTCTTATCAAACATGTGAAGATAAACCCAGCAACTTGGTCGGATCACGCACCAGTCATTTGTCAAATAATATGGCCGGACAGTCCAACGACTCCATATATATGGAAGTTGGAGTACAGCTTACTAGATCACCCCCTCATCCAAATTGACATTGAAAAAGCATTGACCAAATACTTTCAGATCAACGTCACACCAGACGTAGCATGGGTGAATATATGGGAGGCATACAAGTGCGTGATTAGGGGGGACCTAATAAAACATAAAGCGGCATTACTGAAACAACATAGAATTAAATACAATACACTTCTCATAGACCTCCAACACCTAGAGCGACTACACAAACAAAATCCAAAAGAAAGTGAGACAAGTGCTCGATTAACAAAAGCTAGGTCAGAACTCAATACATATCTGCAAAATGAGCAACAAAATAGGGCCTTAAAATTACAACAAAAATACTATGCTGAGGGAAATTACAGGGAAATTACTTGCTAGAACACTGAAACGCAGACACCTCAAAACACATATTTATAGAATAAAAACTAAGACAGGCCACACTAAATGTGATAGCTCATCCCTAGTTGGGGAATTCTGTACAGACTACTCATCTTTATACAACCTAGCCCAGAGCGACGACAATACAAGCACACCACGTAGCAAGAGGCAGGAAATATCTGACTACCTAGCCAAAATTAATTTACCCAAGATAGATGAGGAACAATCTGATATACTAGATTCCCCAATAAATGTCACCGAAATCAAAAGAGCGGTTAAAACATTGCCCACAGGGAAAAGCCCAGGACCAGATGGGTTTAGCACCAAATACTATAAAAAGTATATTCATATTCTAGCACCAAAACTGATGCAGCTATTTAACTCCTTAGACCGTGCAGGGGATTTTCCTGCATCAATGCTTGAGGCACATATAACCGTGATACCAAAACCCGGCAAACCACCTAACACACCTGAGAACTTTAGGACAATATCTCTTTTGAACAATGACGTAAACATTTACGCCAGAATCTTAGCAAACAGGCTGAACCCATTACTCCCATTATTATTAGCGCCAGACCAAGTAGGATTCATAACTGGCAGAGAAGCGAGGGACAACACCCTTAAAATTCTACAGCTTATCGCTTTAGCCCACAATACGCACCAAGACCTAGCATTAGTGTCAACAGATGCCGAAAAGGCCTTTGACAGGGTGGATTTGGAATTTCTCAAGGCCACGCTTCAAAAAATTAACATGAGCGATAACTTCATAGGGAAAATATTTTCGCTCTATACTAACCCAACAGCTCTCAGAACCCTTCAGAATACAAAACGGCACAAGACAGGGCTACCCCCTTTCACCCATCCTGTTTGCAATTTCAATAGAGGCACTAGCGTGCCACATCAGATTAAATAGTGAAATCAAAGGCATATTCACAGGAGAAAATGAATACAAGCTAGCAATGTATGCCGATTATGTATTGCTCACACTAACAAACATCGATAAATCCCTACCGGCATTACTTAAATTACTAGAAGAATATGGAAAGGTATCAAATTTCCACCTAAATCTAGCAAAATTCGAATTACTCAATATAAATACCCCTGCACACATCTTAAACAAAATAACGGCTAGATTTAGAGTTGGGCGGTAGCCGTCAAAACCAGCGTTAGAGGCTCCTAACGCTGGTTTTTACCACCCGCTGGTATTTGGAGTCAGTCAGGAAAGGGTCTAACGCTCACTTTGCAGCCGCGACTTTTCCATACCGCAGATCCCCCTACGCCATTTGCGTATCCTATCTTTTCAATGGGATCTTTCTAACGCCGGTATTTAGAGTCTTGGCTGAAGTGAGCGTTAGAAATCTAACGACAAAACTCCAGCCGCAGAAAAAAGTCAGTAGTTAAGAGCTTTCTGGGCTAACGCCGGTTTATAAAGCTCTCAACTACTGTGCTCTAAAGTACACTAACACCCATAAACTACCTATGTACCCCTAAACCGAGGTCCCCCCACATCGCCGCCACTCTATTAAATTTTTTTAACCCCTAATCTGCCGACCGCACACCGCTGCCACCTACGTTATCCCTATGAACCCCTAATCTGCTGCCCCTAACACCGCCGACCCCTATATTATATTTATTAACCCCTAACTTCAAGTATTAACCCCTAATCTGCCGACCGGAGCTCACCGCTACTATAATACATTTTTTAACCCCTAAAGCTAATTCTAACCCTAACCCTAACACCCCCCTAAGTTAAATATAATTTTATTCTAACGAAATAAATTAACTCTTATTAAATAAATCATTCCTATTTAAAGCTAAATACTTACCTGTAAAATAAACCCTAATATAGCTACAATATAAATTATAATTATATTGTAGCTATTTTAGGATTAATATTTATTTTACAGGCAACTTTGTATTTATTTTAACCAGGTACAATAGCTATTAAATAGTTAAGAACTATTTAATAGTTACCTAGTTAAAATAATTACAAAATTACCTGTAAAATAAATCCTAACCTAAGTTACAATTAAACCTAACACTACACTATCAATAAATAAATTAAATAAACTACCTACAATTATCTACAATTAAACCTAACACTACACTATCAATAAATTAATTAAATACAATACCTACAAATAAATACATTTAAATAAACTAACTAAAGTACAAAAAATAAAAAAGAACTAAGTTACAAAAAATAAAAAAATATTTACAAACATTAGAAAAATATTACAACAATTTTAAACTAATTACACCTACTCTAAGCCCCCTAATAAAATAACAAAGACCCCCAAAATAAAAAAATGCCCTACCCTATTCTAAAATTAAAATAGAAAAGCTCTTTTACCTTACCAGCCCTGAAAAGGGCCCTTTGCGGGGCATGCCCCAAAGAATTCAGCTCTTTTGCCTGTAAAAAAAAAACATACAATACCCCCCAACATTACAACCCACCACCCACATACCCCTAATTTAACCCAAACCCCCCTTAAATAAACCTAACACTAAGCCCCTGAAGATCTCCCTACCTTGTCTTCACCACACCGGGTCCCGATCTGTCCAGAAGACCCTCCGAAATCTTCATCCAAGCCCAAGGGGGGGCTGAAGAGTGACGTCCATCCTCCACCTGAAGTCTGGATCCAAGTGGCGGCTGAAGAAATCCATCATCGGGCTGAAGTCTTGATCCAAGCGGGCGCTGAAGAAGTCCATCATCGGGATGAAGTCTTCTATGAAGCGGCATCTTTAATCTTCTTTCTTCCGGAGCCATCATTTTCCAGCCGACGCGGATCCATCCTCTTCTACCGACGCCTACTCGCCGAATGACGGATCCTTTAAATGACGTCATCCAAGATGGCGTCCGTCGAATTCCGATTGGCTGATAGGATTCTATCAGCCAATCGGAATTAAGGTAGGAATATTCTGATTTGCTGATGGAATCAGCCAATCAGAATCAAGTTCAATCCGATTGGCTGATCCAATCAGCCAATCAGATTGAGCTCGCATTCTATTGGCTGATCGGAACAGCCAATAGAATGCGATCTCAATCTGATTGGCTGATTGGATCAGCCATTCGGATTGAACTTGAATCTGATTGGCTGATTCCATCAGCCAATCAGAATTTTTCTACCTTAATTTCGATTGGCTGATAGAATCCTATCAGCCAATCGGAATTCGAGGGACGCCATCTTGGATGACGTCCCTTAAAGGAACCGTCATTCGTCGGGAAGTCGTCGGTGAAGATGGATGGATCCGCGCTGGAGGTCTTGAAGATCAGCCGGTCGTCATCGGATTGAAGAACATAGAAGATGCGGCTTGGATGAAGATGTTTGCCGGTCCGGATGTCCTCTTCTGCCCGCTTGGATCAAGACTTCAGCCGGAGGATGGACGTCACTCATCAGCCCCCGCTTGGGCTTGGATCAAGATTTCGGAGGCTTGGATCAAGACTTCGGTGGACGGATCGGTGAACCTGGCATGGTGAAGATAAGGTAGGAAGATCTTCAGGGGCTTAGTGTTAGGTTTATTTAAGGGGGGTTTGGGTTAGATTAGGGGTATGTGGGTGGTGGGTTGTAATGTTGGGGGGGGGTATTGTATGTTTTTTTTTACAGGCAAGAGAGCTGAATTGTTTGGGGCATGCCCCGCAAATGGCCCTTTTCAGGGCTGGTAAGGTAAAAGAGCTTTGAACTTTTTTAATTTAGAATAGGGTAGGGCATTTTTTTATTTTGGGGGTCTTTGTTATTTTATTAGGGGGCTTAGAGTAGGTGTAATTAGTTTAAAATTGTTGTAATATTTTTCTAATGTTTGTAAATATTTTTTTATTTTTTGTAACTTAGTTCTTTTTTATTTTTTGTACTTTAGTTAGTTTATTTAATTGTATTTATTTGTAGGTATTGTATTTAATTAATTTATTGATAGTGTAGTGTTAGGTTTAATTGTAGATAATTGTAGGTAGTTTATTTAATTTATTTATTGATAGTGTAGTGTTAGGTTTAATTGTAACTTAGGTTAGGATTTATTTTACAGGTAATTTGTAATTATTTTAACTAGGTAACTATTAAATAGTTCTTAACTATTTAATAGCTATTGTACCTGGTTAAAATAAATACAAAGTTGCCTGTAAAATAAATATTAATCCTAAAATAGCTACAATATAATTATAATTTATATTGTAGCTATATTAGGGTTTATTTTACAGGTAAGTATATAGATTTAAATAGGAATAATTTATTTAATAAGAGTTAATTTATTTCGTTAGAATAAAATTATATTTAACTTAGGGGGGTGTTAGGGTTAGGATTAGAATTAGCTTTAGGGGTTAAAAAATTTATTAGAGTAGCGGTGAGCTCCGGTCGGCAGATTAGGGGTTAATACTTGAAGTTAGGTGTCGGCGATGTTAGGGAGGGCAGATTAGGGGTTAATACTATTTATTATAGTAGCGGTGAGATCCGGTCGGCAGATTAGGGGTTAATAAGTGTAGGTAGGTGGAGGCGACGTTGGGGGCGGCAGATTAGGGGTTAATAAATATAATATAGGGGTCGGCGGTGTTAGGGGCAGCAGATTAGGGGTACATAGGGATAATGTAGGTTGCGGCGGTGTACGGAGCGGCAGATTAGGGGTTAATAATAATATGCAGGGGTCAGCGATAGCGGGGGCGGCAGATTAGGGGTTAATAAGTGTAAGGTCAGGGGTGTTTAGACTCGGGGTACATGTTAGGGTGTTAGGTGCAGACATAGGAAGTGTTCCCCATAGGAAACAATGGGGCTGCGTTAGGATCTGAACGCTGCTTTTTTGCAGGTGTTAGGTTTTTTTTCCAGCTCAAACAGCCCCATTGTTTCCTATGGGGGAATCGTGCACGAGCACGTTTTTGAAGCTGGCCGCGTCCGTAAGCACCGCTGGAATTTAGAGTTGCAGTGGCGGTAAATATGCTCTACGCTCCCTTTTTGGAGCCTAACGCAGCCCTTCTGTGAACTCTAAATACCAGCGGTATTTAAAAGGTGCGGGAGAAAAAAAGCACGCATAGCTAACGCACCCCTTTGGCCGCAGAACTCTAAATCTAGCCGTAAGAACCTTATGCCCATTAAAATTCAGCAAACAGATAAAATACCTGGGTATTCTTATCACACGCAATACACAAGATTTATTCACTGCAAACTATCGTCTTTTACTCAGGGAGATAACAAACGACCTCTCCAGATAGAAGAATAAAACCATTTCTTGGATAGGTAGGATACATGTCATAAAAATGAACATTCTCCCTCGTATATTATACGTATTATAGGCACTGCCCATCACACTGACGAGAGACTACATACCTCAGTTACAAAGCAACATAGATCAATTTGTTTGGAATGGTATAAGGCCAAGAGTTTCTAGGAAAACTCTGCATATGACAAGAGACCAGGGGGGACTGGGAATGCCAAATATAAGACTATACAGAATAGCGACATTGATACAGAGGATAGTAGATTGGAGTCATAACTCGAATTCCAAACAATGGGTTCAAATTGATAAAGACATACTCCAAGTCAAAAACATGGGGTGGCTGGCGTGGATGCAGGCGAAACATAGACCAAGCATTTTCCGGGAATTTCCATTGTGGGAGGAACTCTTCCTGCAGTGGGATGCATTGATAAACACGAGCACACATATAACCACCAGACCTGCCCCCTTGACTCCACTTTTGGCGAACCCAGAGTTACCCTTCTCATCACAGATCAAGGCTGACCTGGAGACATCTCCCCAGTTAACAAAATATATAATTAAAAGTTTAATGTCTGGAGATAAAGTTTGCTCACGTGAGGAGTTAGCGGAACGACTGGGTAATACGCCATCTAACTGGTTTTTACACTCGCAGATATCACACTACCTGGTCACGCACAAAGCAAAGCAAAACATGATAAGACAGTTAACCCCCTTCGAAACTATGTGTACATCCACACACTATCCACGTCATACCATTTCCACCCTGTATAAAATACCTTTATCTTCCGACGGAGACCAACTCCCATCCTATTGCCATAAATGGCATAAGGAACTACACACATAAATCACTCACACAGACTGGTTGTGGATATTCCGAAACCACCAAAAATGTATATCAGCAAAGACACAGGAAACAAACTTTAAATACTTATCCCTTTGGTACCTCACACCAACGAGAATCAAAAAGATCTACAAACACGCTAGTGACCGATGTTGGAGGGGTTGTGGAGAGATAGCTGATATAAACCATGTGTGGTGGGAGTGTGACAGGCTGGGAGATTATTGGGAGGATGTTATCAAGCACATTAACAAAACTCTGGACACAATTTCATAATCTTCCAAATTTAAAAGATGATGTAAAGCAAACATTATTATTCATAATGCTCAATAGTGCAAAAGCTCTAATACCCCTGAAATGGAAATCCACAGAAGTACCAGATTTGGAGATGTGGAAACAACAGGTTGATAAACAACTTATCTTGGAGAGATATCATTTTCTTAAAATAGGCAAGATAGACACTCATGAATATATGACTCTTAGGTGGAACACTAACAAAAATAATTGATAACATTAGAACAATGCCTTAGATACTACCTCCCCAGCCACATCAAACACACACCGATTTAAAATTAGAATAATACATATAGAAGAATAGCCACCACATGGATACGTGCATGTCGGGAACGGGCCTCTGGGAACGGCATCAAACAACGTAATATATTTGTAAAGCTCAATAGCCTGTCACCCCTCCCAGCTGATTCCCCAACCTTCCCCTTACCAAAGCCCTCTTTCCTATTAAAATGTATTTATGATAAGAATCTTATACGTTATAAAATTATATATAGTTTTTGTTATGTTATATGCTAACAGCTTTGGTCTATTAAGGACCTGGTTTTATTTGTATCATTTTATTAACCACGAAATAAGTACCTATGCAAAAGGACAATAGAACATTCCCACTCTGCATGCCCATTATCTACCAAGAGACATTCAATCGAAGGTCCAAAAGTGGCCAAAACATCTGCCATTGGGTGTGGAGTGGGATGCTACTTAGCACTACATGGAATTATAGACCCAAAGGACATTTTGAAAACTACAATGCTTATATGCCGCAATACTTATTGTGCACTTTATTAATGTTGATGTTGAATGGCTTATTTTGTAATCCGAGCCAAACTTGTTTATCTGATAATTCCACAATAAAGCTTTTAAAAAAAAAAAAAAAAAAGTGTAGCTGCTAAATTAGCATTAGCGCCAAGACCTCTCAACCAATCAAGAGGCACTCCAGTACATCATGATAATGTGTTTCTATCTTAAAGGGACATAAAACCCAAATGTTTGATTGTGATTTTAGATAACTTTCCAATTTACTTTTATCTTTTTTTTGTTTTGTTCTTGTGTTATCCTTTGTTGAAAAGGATACTGAGGTAGGCTCAGGAGCTGCTGATTGGTGACTGCATATCTATACCTCATGTTATTGGCTCCCCAATGCGTTCACCTAGCTCCAAGTAGTGCATTGCTGTTTCTTCAACGAAGGATACCAAGGGCATGAAGCAAAATAGATCATAGAAAGTTGTTTAAAATCCCTTTAAATGTGTTTTCAGGTGGATTGGAATTGCAATGAATCAGAAAACCCTGTGAAAAGTAAATTGGTGCACTTTGTATCTAATAGATTGAAAAAAGACCTCAATGGGTTTTTTATTGAAATATTCCACAGTATCTAATCTCTGACAATAGATTTAAAAAAACATATTTAGGTCCCTACTACTAATAGTTTTCTAGCACATAAACATCTCATTTCACAAGCAATGTTTAACATGTATGCACATTTCTAAAGCAGCTCTTCCATGCATTCTGTATTTCTTCTAAAAGAAGGCTTTTCGGAACTTATTTTCCTTGTTAGATTTTATGAAAACGTGTGTTCCAGTCCTGAATATACAACATTTTTCTTATCATACTAGCAGACAAGTGTTGGTTATCAACAGTTAGCAGGACACTAGTCCTCAGCCAAGGACAATTACTAAAAAGTACAAAAAATGGATTGGCTTTCAATTTAATGTCCCTTTAATGTTTATTTCCCAACATTTGATTGTCCCAAAATAGGACATACTGATAAGGGGCACGATTTAGCGTTGTGGTTTTGGTGTGGGCATCTTTTTAATGGTTATTTAGCAGCAGATCCCTGTACAACTAAGTGCTCTAAACAGAACCAAGACATTTAGAAGTTATATTAGATTACGGAAAATATAAATTATTTTTGTCACTTTACACTATTAATAACAGATAGCAGTTAGAGCGACTGGAGACCTGAAGTAAAGTGTTACGGCTACCATATAAGAGCATGAAAACACATGTAAAACACATTTTAAAAAAGTGTTTCAAAGTGATATGGTCTTTGACAAGGTTTTGGACTGTGAAGGGCTCAAAGATATATATATATACACAGTGCTTTTTTGTAAAAGAAAAAGGTGCCGGTACTCCAAACAAAAGGTGCCGGTACTCATCGATTTATGATTGATATATTCTGCTCAGTAACTGTGAGAAAAGTAAAAGGACAACATTATTTACAGTCGGCTAGATTACGAGTTTTGCGGTATGGGTGAAAAAGCAGCGTTAAGGCTCATAACGCTGCTTTTTCACTACCGCTGGTATTATGAGTCTTGCAGGTTTAGGGGCACCGCACACTTTTTTAGCCGTAACGCAACGTAATTACCGCAGATTTCAAAAAGTTCTTTTTCAATAGGTTTTCCATAGAGCCAGTACTACGAGTCTGTCTGGGAGGCCAAAAAGTGAGCGGTACAGCCTATACCGCCAAGATCGATACTGTAAACTGAAAGTCAGTAGCTATGAGTTTTATGCTACAAAGCTGTAGCATAAAACTCATAACTAGAGTGCTAAAAAGTACACTAACACCCATAAACTACCTATTAACACCTAAACCGAGACCCTCCTGCATTGCAAACACTAAAATAAAATGATTAACCCCTAATCTGCCGCTCCGGACATTGCCGCCACTATAATAAACATATTAACCCCTAAACCACCGCACTCCCGCATCACAAACACTAGTTAAATATTATTAACCCCTAATCTGTTGCCCCTAACATCGCCACCACCTACCTACATTTATTAACCCCTATTCTGCCATTCCCAACGTCGCCGCCATTATACTAAATTTATTAACCCCTAAACCTAAGATTAACCCTAACAACCCCTAACTTAAATATAATTAAAATAAATCTAAATAAAACCTACTATCATTACCTAAATTATTCATATTTAAAACTAAATACTTACCTGTAAAATAAACCCTAAGCTAGCTACAATACAACTAATTGTTACATTGTAGCTAGCTTAGGTTTTATTTTTATTTCACAGGTAAGTTTGTATTTATTTTAACTAGGTAGAATAGTTACTAAATAGGTTTTAACTATTTACTAACTACCTAGCTAAAATAAATACAAATTTACCTGTAAAATAAAACATTAGCTGAGTTACAATAACACCTAACCTTACACTACAATTAAATAAATTACCTAAATTAAATACAATTACCTAAATTACAACAAAAAACACTAAATTACACAAAAGAAAAAAAGAAATTATCTAGATATTTAGACTAATTACACCTAATCTAATAGCCCTATCAAAATAAAAAAGCCCCCCCAAAATAAAAAAAAAACCCTAGCCTAAACTAAACTACCAATAGCCCCAAAGAAATCAGCTCTTTTACCTGTTAAAAAAAAATACAAACAACCCTTCAACAGTAAAACCCACTACCCAACCAACCAACCCCCCAAATAAAATCCTAACTAAAAAACTAAGCTCCTTATTGCCCTGAAAAGGGCATTTGGATGGGCATTGCCCTTAAAAAGAGGCATTTAGCTCTTTTTCAAGTGCCCAAACACTAATCTAAAAATAAAACCCACCCAATAAACCCTTAAAAAAACCTAACACCAACCCCCTGAAGATTCACTTACAGTTTTGAAGACCGGACATCCATCCTCAACGAAGCCGGGAGAAGTCTTCATCCAAGCGGCAAGAAGTCCTCAATGAAGTCTTCATCCAAGCCGGCACAAGTGGTCCTCCAGACGGGCAGTAGTCTTCATCCAGACAGCATCTTCTGTCTTCATCCTTACGGCGCGGAGCGGCTCAATCTTCAAGACATCCGGCGCGGAGCATCCTCTTCCATCGATCTCTTCTTGCAGAATGAAGGTTCCTTTAAATGATGTTATCCAAGATGGCGTCCCTTACATTCCGATTGGCTGATAGAATTCTATCAGCCAATCGGAATTAAAGGTGAAAAAATCCTATTGACTGATGCAATCAGCCAATAGGATTGAGCTTCAATCCTATTGGCTGATCCAATCAGACAATAGGATTGAGCTCGCATTCTATTGGCTTTTCCAATCAGCCAATAGCTATGCAAGCTCAATCCTATTGGCTGATTGCATCAGCCAATAGGATTTTTTCACCTTTAATTCCGATTGGCTGATAGAATTCTATCAGCCAATCGGAATTCAAGGGACGCCATCTTGGATGACATCACTTAAAGGAACCTTTATTCTGCAAGAAGACTTTGATTGAAGAGGATGCTCCATGCCGGATGTCTTGAAGATGGAGCCGCTCCGCGCCGGATGGATGAAGATAGAAGATGCCGGTCTGGATGAAGACTTCTGCGGGCTTGGATGAAGACTTCGGCCGCTTCTTGAGGATGGATGTCGGGTCTTGAAAAACTGTAAGTGGATCTTCGAGGATTAGTGTTAGTCTTTTTTAAGGGTTTATTGGGTGGGTTTTATTTTTAGATTAGGGCTTTTGGGCAGAAAAAGAGCTAAATGCCCTTTTAAAAAAAAGGTGCCGGTACTCCAAAGAAAAGGTGCCGGTACTCATCAATTTATGATTGATATATTCTGCTCAGTAACTGTGAGAAAAGCACACATACAAATCCACACACGCATATACACCTTTGAGCCCTTCCCATGTGTATAAGTCCAACACCTTGTCATATGCCATATCACTTTAAAGGGACACAATCATTTTTGTTGTTTAAAAAGATAGAAAATCCCTTTATTACCCATTCCCCAGTTTTCCATAACCAACATAGTTATAATAATACAAGTTTTACCTCTGTAATTACCTTGTATCTATGCCCCTTATGTCAGTTCTTTTGACAGACTTGCATTTTAGCCAATCAGTGCTGACTCCTAGGTAACTTCACGTGCGTGAGCTCAACGTTATCTATATGACAGATATGAACTAGCCCCCTCCAGAGGTGGAAAACTGTCAAAATGCATTCAGATTAGAGGCGGCCTTCAAGTTCTAAGAAATTAGCATATAAGCCTACCTAGGTTTAGCTTTCAACTAAGAATACCAAGAGATTAAAGCAAAATTGGTGATAAAAGTAAATTGGAAAGTTGTTTAAAATTACATGCCCTATTGGAATCATGAAAGTTTATTTTGGACTTGACTGTCCCTTTAATGTAAACACAACTTTTTTATTTTAAAATTATAAATAGTTTAAATAGTTTTGTTCTTCACTCTGTATTCAATTTTATATATACTTTTACATATTACTTTTTCACTGCTGATTACAGTATTATTTCTGTAATCAGCCTGATCAGTACAATAGTACTGTTTAGTAGTTTTGGAATGTTATTTGTTTTGTTTTTTGGAGGGGTGGGTCATTTACAGTTTAACCCTTTCCTTCCATTTTTAAGTTTATAACCCTTTCCTGCCCTTTCCTGCTGTTGCCGATCACCAACCTTTGTCTGAGATCCTTCCCTGTTTTTATCTTTTTTGCTAGTTTATGAAAAAATATTTTTAAAAAATGAGGGAATTGGGGGGAGGGAATTTAAGAGCAAAATAGGTATTGGGTGGTGGTGGTGGGAATTGGTGGGCGATGATGTATTTACTTTTAGGAATAACAACAAAAAAATCCCCTATGGCATCACACTATAAAGAAGATGCTTACACCTTTTTGGTGGTATTGGGTGGTGGTGAAGTGGGAATTGGTGGGCGATGATGTATTTACTTTTAGGAATAACAACAAAAAAAAGAAGATGCTTACACCTTTTACACAAGATTCAGGGAGTGAAACCTTATCTGCCTTATCTGATAGCAAAACTCTTAGCGCATCAGATATAGAGACTAGTGATGTTGCGAACCTAAAATTTTCGGTTCGCGAACGGCGGACTCGAACTTCCGGTATTGTTCGCGAACCCGCGAACCGCGTGAACCGCCATTGAATTCAATAGGCAGGCGAACTTTAAAACCTACAAGGACTCTTTCTGGCCACAATAGTGATGGAAAAGTTGTTTCAAGGGTACTAACACCTGGACTGTCGCATGCTGGAGGGGGATCCCTGGCAAAACTCCCATGGAAAATTACATAGTTGATGCAGAGTCTGCTTTTAAGCCATAATGGGCCTAAATCAACTAACATTCCCAAAGTGGCTGTCTCAAAATATCCCGGACAGAAGATAGATTGATAGATAGGATAGATAGATAGATAGATAGATAGATATACATAGATAGAATCGATAGAAGAGAAATAGATTTGTTAGATATATAATTACCCTAATAAAGTCTAATAATTAAACATGCGTTCTTGGACCCAACTAGCTTGTGTTAATTAGTACTTTTCTTAGCACTTTAATCCCTGTCCCCCCCCCCCCTATCGGGGGTGTTCTATATGGCCTGCTTGATTACCCTGAAAAAATATAATAATAAGACATGCGGTCTGGTACCTATTTTAACTAGGTTTTGTTTTAAGTACTACCATTCTTAGCACTTTAATCTCTGTAACTCCCCCTATTTGGTGAGGTCTATACGGCCTGGATGATTACCCATACAAAATATAATAATAAGACATCTGCTCTTGGTCTGTGACCCATGGTAACTATGTTGTGTTAATTAGTAATGTCCTTTGCATTTTAATAGCTGTTACTCATACTCACCCTATCGGTGGAGGTCTATATGGCCTGCATGATTACCCTTACAAAATATAATAACCAAACATATGCTCTGGGACCCATGGTAAGTAGGTTGTGTTAAGTAGTACTGTTCTTTTCAGTTTAATTCCTGTTACAACACCAAATGGTGGCAGGTCTATCTGGCCTTCATGATTAGCTGCACCCAAACCCAAAAAAAAGCCGAGTGGTCTTAGACTAACACCCATGGCTAACTCGGTTGTTTCAATTAGTACTATTCTTAGCACTTTCATCCCTGTTACAGGTGGTCTACATGGCCATCATGATTAGCCGAACAAAATACTACAATCCAACCTTTGCTCAGTCTTCATAGGCCCTTCATTGGCTGTATTTTGGTAGTACTGTTCTTATTAGTTTAATAGCTGATACGACACTGAATGGTGGCAGCTCTATATGGCCTGCATGAATAGCCGCACCCAAAAGCCAAAAAAAAGCCAAGCGGTTTTGCACTAACACCCATGGCTAACTCTGTTGTTTCAAGTTCTACTATTCTTAGCTCTTTCATCTCATCCCTGCTACTTCCAGGACTCTAAGTGGTGGTGGTCTACATGGCCATCATGATTACCCTCACCAAAAATATAACAACAATACGTGCGTGCAGGGAACCATGGTAAGCTTACTTCCTTTCGCAAAATCGAGTATAACAGTTGCAGGCAGAGGTTCTGACCCTGCATTATGGCTGCACCTCTCCCTAAAAGAGGCATGCGTTACAGAGTCTGTGGGCATGTATGCAAAGAGCTGGCCTGCCTAAAAAGAGGAGCAAGGCTGTACAGGTTGTTCTCCTTCAGCCGTTTTATACGCTGTCCCACGGCCACGACCCTCAACAACCACAACAGAATGAAACACCACATATGCCATCCTTTTGAACAACAGAGTACAGGTATGGCATTGATTTTAGTTACACGGCGATATTTATTATGAACCGTGAAATTGAAAACAAAAACATGATCGGACACCAAGTACAGTACAGGTCGTTCTCCTTCGGCCTTTTTAGAATAGTGTTCCGGACCCCCATCAAAAACAACAGCAGGAAAGAGGACATATGGCATCCTTTTGAACAATAGATGACAGGTAAGGCATAGATTTTACAAAGCCATAGATAATTGTTTTGCAACTGTGAAATAAAAAAAAAACATTGATTGGACACCCAGAACACTTCTTTATCGTTCGGACATATGGCATCATTGTGAACAATTGATTACAGTTAAGGCATTTATTTTATAATCCCAGAGATCATTTATATGACCCGGGAAATAGAAAAAAAAATTGATTAGACACCCAGTACACTTATTTATCCTCAGGCCTTTTTAATAAGAGGGTCCCGGAGCCTCAACCGAAACAACAGCATGAAAGAGGACATATGTCATCCTTTTGAATAATAGATTACAGGAAAGGCATTGATTTTAGAATCACAGAGATCATTTATATGACCCGGGAAATAGAAAAAATCATTGATTAGACACCCAGTACACTCATTTATTCTTAGGCCTTTTTAATAAGAGGGTCCCGGAGCCTCAACCGAAACAACAGCATGAAAGAGGAGATATGTCATCCTTTTGAATAATAGATTACAGGAAAGGCATTGTTTTTAGAATCCCAGAGATTATTTATATGACCTGGGAAATAGAAAAAAACATTGATTAGACACTCAGTACACTTATTTTTCCTCAGGCCTTTTTAATAAGAGGGTCCCGGAGCCTCAACCGAAACAACAGCATGAAAGAGGAGATATGTCATCCTTTTGAATAATAGATTACAGGAAAAGCATTGATTTTAGAATCCCAGAGATCATTTATATGACCCGGGAAATAGAAAAAAACATTGATTAGACACCCAGTACACTTATTTTTCCTCAGGCCTTTTTAATAAGAGGGTCCCGGAGCCTCAACCGAAACAACAGCATGAAAGAGGACATATGTCATCCTTTTGAATAATAGATTACAGGAAAGGCATTGATTTTAGAAACCCACAGATCATTATTTGCAACCGGGAAATTGAAAAAAACATTGATTAGACACCCAGTACACTTATTTTTCCTCAGGCCTTTTTAATAAGAGGGTCCCGGAGCCTCAACCGAAACAACAGCATGAAAGAGGACATATGTCATCCTTTTGAATAATAGATTAGAAGAAAGGCATTGATTTTAGAAACCCACAGATCATTATTTGCAACCGGGAAATAGAAAAAAACATTGATTAGACACCCAGTACACTTATTTTTCCTCAGACCTTTTTAATAAGAGGGTCCCGGAGCCTCAACCGAAACAACAGCATGAAAGAGGACATATGTCATCCTTTTGAATAATAGATTACAGGAAAGGCATTGATTTTAGAATCACAGAGATCATTTATATGACCCGGAAAATAGAAAAAAAAAACATTGATTAGACACTCAGTACACTTATTTTTCCTCAGGCCTTTTTAATAAGAGGGTCCCGGAGCCTCAACCGAAACAACAGCATGAAAGAGGAGATATGTCATCCTTTTGAATAATAGATTTCAGGAAAGGCATTGATTTTAGAATCCCAGAGATCATTTATATGACCCGGGAAATAGAAAAAAACATTGATTAGACACCCAGTACACTTATTTTTCCTCGGCCTTTTTAATAAGAGGGTCCCGGAGCCTCAACCGAAACAACAGCATGAAAGAGGAGATATGTCATCCTTTTGAATAATAGATTACAGGAAAGGCATTGATTTTAGAATCCCAGAGATAATTTGTTGAAAATGGAAATTTGAATCCAAAAAATGATTCGATGGACACCCAGTACACTTCTTTCTCCTTAGGCCTTTTTATAAGAGGGTCCAGGACCCTCAAACAAAACACCAGAAGGAAAGAGGACATATGGCATCCTTTTGAAAAATAGATTACAGGAAAGGCATTGATTTTAGAAACACAGAGATAATTTGTTACAACCGGGAGATCTAAAAAAACATTGATTAGACACCCAGTACACTTATTTATCCTCAGGCCTTTTTAATAAGAGGGTCCCGGAGCCTCAACCGAAACAACAGCATGAAAGAGGACATATGTCATCCTTTTGAATAATAGATTACAGGAAAGGCTTTGATTTTAGAA
Organism: Bombina bombina; assembly: GCF_027579735.1. Taxonomy (NCBI): domain Eukaryota; kingdom Metazoa; phylum Chordata; class Amphibia; order Anura; family Bombinatoridae; genus Bombina; species Bombina bombina. The sequence goes on from NC_069504.1 coordinate 497,708,464, forward strand.
TCACAGAGATCATTTATATGACCCGGGAAATAGAAAAAATCATTGATTAGACACCCAGTACACTCATTTATTCTTAGGCCTTTTTAATAAGAGGGTCCCGGAGCCTCAACCGAAACAACAGCATGAAAGAGGAGATATGTCATCCTTTTGAATAATAGATTACAGGAAAGGCATTGTTTTTAGAATCCCAGAGATTATTTATATGACCCGGGAAATAGAAAAAAACATTGATTAGACACTCAGTACACTTATTTTTCCTCAGGCCTCTTTAATAAGAGGGTCCCGGAGCCTCAACCGAAACAACAGCATGAAAGAGGAGATATGTCATCCTTTTGAATAATAGATTACAGGAAAGGCATTGATTTTAGAATCCCAGAGATAATTTGTTGAAAATGGAAATTTGAATCCAAAAAATGATTTGATGGACACCCAGTACACTTCTTTCTCCTTAGGCCTTTTTATAAGAGGGTCCAGGACCCTCAAACAAAACACCAGAAGGAAAGAGGACATATGGCATCCTTTTGAAAAATAGATTACAGGAAAGGCATTGATTTTAGAAGCACAGAGATAATTTGTTACAACCGGGAAATCTAAAAAAACATTGAATAGACACCCAGTACACTCATTTATCCTTAGGCCTTTTTAGCAGAGGTTCCAGGACACTCAAAAAAACCAGCAGAAGGAAAGAGGACATATGGCATCCTTTTGAAAAAAAGATTATAGGAAAGGCATTGATTTTAGAAACCCCGGAGATAATTTGTTGCAACCAGGAATTTGAATCAAAAAAATGATTCGATGGACACCCAGTACAATTCTTTCTCCTTAGGCCTTTTTATAAGAGGGTCCAGGACCCTCAAACAAAACACCAGCAGGAAAGAGGACATATGGCATCCTTTTGAAAAATAGATTACAGGAAAGGCATTGATTTTAGAAACCCAGAGATAATTTGTTGAAAATGGAAATTTGAATCCAAAAAATGATTAGATGGACACCCAGTACACTTCTTTCTCCTTAGGCCTTTTTATAAGAGGGTCCAGGACCCTCAAACAAAACATCAGCAGGAAAGAGGACATATGGCATCCTTTTGAACAATAGAGTACAGGAAAGGCATTGATTTTAGAAACCCAGAGATAATTTTTTGCAAATGGAAATTTGAATAAAAAAAATGATTCGATGGACACCCAGTGCACTTCTTTCTCCTTAGGCCTTTTTATAAGAGGGTCCTGGACCCTCAAAAAAAAACACCAGCAGGAAAGAGGACGTATGTCATCCTTTTGAACAATAGAGTACAGGTACAGCATTGATTTTACAAACCCAGAGATCATTTTGGTCAAATGTTAAATAGAAAAAAAAATGAGTGGACACCCAGTACACCTCTTTCTCCTTAGGCCTTTTTATAAGAGGGTCCAGGACCCTAAAAAAAAACACCAGCAGGAAAGAGGACGTATGGCATCCTTTTGAACAATAGAGTACAGGTACAGCATTGATTTTACAAACCCAGAGATCATTTTTGTCAAATGTTAAATAGAAAAAAAAAATGAGTGGACACCCAGTACACCTCTTTCTCCTTAGGCCTTTTTATAAGAGGGTCCAGGACCTTCAAAAAAAACACCAGCAGGAAAGAGGACGTATGGCATCCTTTTGAACAATAGAGTACAGGTACAGCATTGATTTTACAAACCCAGAGATCATTTTTGTCAAATGTTAAATAGAAAAAAATAATGAGTGGACACCCAGTACACCTCTTTCTCCTTAGGCCTTTTTATAAGAGGGTCCAGGACACTCAAAAAAAACACCATCAGGAAAGAGGACGTATGGCATCCTTTTGAACAATAGAGTACTGGTACGGCATTGATTTTAGAAACCCACAGATAATTGTTTGGAAAAGTGAAATAGCCCCAAAAACCATGCTTGGACTCCCACTCCAGGTCGTTCTCCTTCAGCTTTTTTATAAGAGGGTCCAGCACCCTCAACATAAACAACTGCAGGAAACATCACCACATATGCCATCCTTTTGCACAAGCGAGTCCAGGTATGGCATCCATTTTAGAAACCCAGAGATAATTGAGAGGAACCAGGAACATTTTTCAAAACATTTGCTGGGGCACTCATTACAGGTCATTCTCCTTCAGCCTTTTTATACCATGGGCCATGACCCGCAACAGCCACAACAGCATGAAACACCACATATGCCACCCTTTTGCACAATAGAGTACAGGTATGGCATAGATGGAACACGGAGATAATTTAGAGCAACCAAGAGACGGATAAAGATGCTTGGTCGGTCCTACTCTTTCAAATTTGTGGAATTTTGCGTTCAATTTAATGGTCCACCAGATATGAGTGGTGTGCTAAGTTGTACAATTCGTAACAGTTTAATCACTAGTGTTATGTGCCTTATTTTTTTTATTTGAGTTTTGTACCCACAGAGCTGCAGCAGAGGCCAGAAAAATTGTACAAATGACTGAAAAATTGGGGTATTGTTGTAGCAACTGCTGTAGCAGCGGCCAGAAAAATTGATGTTTGTAAAACATTTATAAAGTGCCCTAAAAGCTTGTGGCTTGAACACTAGTTGTTGGCGGATAAGTCAAGCAAGTCCTCCGGCTTTATAAAAATAAAAAAAAAGGCCAGCCTGTGTACCAGTTGTAGCCCAAGCCAGCTCATCTCATCATCAGGCCTTTTTTATTCAAATGTATCGCCCAATGTCAGTCCCTTCGGGATCCAGCCCTCATTCATTTTTATAAAAGTGAGATAGTCAAGGCTTTTTTGACCTAGGCGACTTCTCTTCTCAGTGACAAAACCTCCTGCTGCACTGTAAGTCCTTTCGGACAGGACACTTGAAGCGGGGCAGGCCAGAAGTTCCATTGCAAATTGGGATAGCTCAGGCCACAAGTCCAGCCTGCAAACCCAGTAGTCAAGGGGTCCATTGCTCCTGAGAGTGTCGAGATCCGCAGTTAAAGCTAGGTAGTCTGCTACCTGTCGGTTGAGTCTTTCTCTAAGGCTGGATCCCGAAAGGCTCTGATGGTGCATGGGAGTTAAAAAGGTACGCATGTCCTCCATCAACAAGACATCAGGAAAGTGTCCTGTCCTTGCCGCCGTGGTCATGGGAGGAGGAGGATTAATTTCATCTCTTCCCCTGTTACATTCCCGTGGTGCTGTGACTTCACCCTTATACGCTGTGTAAAGCATAGTTTTTAATTTATTCTTAAAATGCTCCATCCTTTTCGACTTTCGGGAATTTGGTAACATTTCAGGAACTTTATGCTTATACCGGGGGTCGAGGAGTGTGGACACCCAGTACAGGTCGTTCTCCTTCAGCTTTTTTATACGAGGGTCCCTCAACAGGCACGACAGCATGAAAGAACCCATTTGAACAAGGTTGGATGCCGAGCTAATCATGTCCCGTTCCTCCTCCTCACTGATCTCACTGATTGTATCTTCTTCCCCCCAGCCACGTACAACACCACGGGTACCAGAGAGGTGACAACAATGAGCACCCTGGGATGCCTGTTGTGCTCGGTCTTCCTCCTCCTCCTCCTCCTCCTCAAAGCCACATTCCTCCTCTGACTCCTCTTCCTCACAATACTCTTCCTGCGTTGCCGCAGGTCCAGCAAGCGATGCTGATAAGGCTGTTTGTGGGGGTGATGGACACCACAACTCTTCCTCTTCACGCTCATCTACTGCCTGATCCAGCACTCTTTGCAGGGCACGCTCCAGGAAGAAAACAAATGGTATGATGTCGCTGATGGTGCCTTCGGTGCGACTGACAAGGTTTGTCACCTCCTCAAAAGGACGCATGAGCCTACAGGCATTGCGCATGAGCGTCCAGTAATTTGGCAAAAATATCCCCAGCTCCCCAGAGGCTGTCCTAGCACCCCGGTCATACAAATACTCATTAACAGCTTTTTCTTGTTGGAGCAGGCGGTCAAACATTAGGAGTGTTGAATTCCACCGTGTCGGGCTGTCGCAAATCAAGCGCCTCACTGGCAGGTTGTTTCAACGCTGGATATCGGACAAGTGCGCCATGGCTGTGTAGGAACGCCTGAAATGGCCACACACCTTCCTGGCCTGCTTCAGGACGTCCTGTAAGCCAGGGTACTTATGGACAAATCGTAGTACAATTAGATTACACACATGTGCCATGCACGGCACATGTGTCAACGTGCCCAATTTCAATGCCGCCACCAAATTACTTCCATTGTCAGAAACAACCTTGCCAATCTCCAGTTGGTGCGGAGTCAGCCACTGATCCACCTGTGCGTTCAGGGCGGTCAGGAGTGCTGGTGCGGTGTGACTCTCCGCTTTCAGGCAAGTCAACCCCAAGACGGCGTGACACTGCCGTACCCGGGATGTAGCATAGTACCTGGGGAGCTGGGGGGGGGTTCCATAGATGTGGAGCAAGACGCAGAAGTTGAAGAGGACTCAGCCGAGGAAGAGGTTAGGGAAGAGGATGGAGTAGGAGGAGTAGAGGAGGTAGCAGCAGGCCTGCCTGCAAGTCGTGGCGGTGTCACCAACTCTTCTGCAGAGCCACGCATTCCATGCTTGTCAGAAGTCAGCAGGTTTACCCAATGCGCAGTGTAGGTAATATACCTGCCCTAACCATGCTTTGCAGACCAGCTATCCGTGGTCATATGGACCCTTGCCCCAACGCTGTGTGCCAGACATGCCATAACTTCCTTTCTCACAACAGAGTACAGGTTTGGGATTGCCTTTTGTGAAAAGAAATTTCTGCCAGGTACCTTCCACTGCGGTGTCCCAATAGATACAATTTTTTTGAAAGCATCAGACTCCACCAGCTTGTATGGTAAAAGCTGGTGGGCTAAGAGTTCAGACAAGCCAGCTGCCAGACGCCGGGCAAGGGGGTGACTTTGAGAAATTGGCTTCTTTTTACGCTCAAACATGTCCTTGACAGACACCTGACTGTGGGCAGATGACCAGGAACTGCTACGTAAGAGAGACTGAGTGGAGGATGGTTGAGAGGGGGCAAGGAGGACAGCACTGGTTGACGTTGCTGAAGATGCTGGAGCAGGAGGAGGAGGGCGGCTTTCACTTTGTGTGCTGCTTCTACTCATGTGTTCTTCCCATCGGCCTTTGTGATGGGAGACCATGTGCCTTCGCAAAGCAGTTGTACCTAGGTGGCTGTTGGACTTCCCACGACTCAGTTTCTTTTGGCACAGGTTGCAAATGGCATCGCTGTTGTGTTGCCCTATATAAGGGCAACACTGTTTAGTACGTTGTGGGATCCTGACTCACACCAGGGCCACGCAAGTGGACAAAGACTGAACAGGACCTTTTATTACAAGTGCTTTTGATGGTGTTGATATATCTAACCTTCCCTTTATTTCCTACAGGTTCACTGTACTTTTTAAATTGTTGATTTAATAGGAATTGTGTTTTGCTAGTCCTTGTATTTGTGGTTATATAGGTACATTTGCTGTGACTTTCACAAATCCATTACTCTTTTGGCAAGAAGTCTGATGTATGGTGTACCTTAAAACATAGCTGTGTGTGTGCATGGAGAAATATCTTATACCAGACCCAATGGCAAACCGCAATAAGAATGCAGAGCGCAGAGCCAGGCAGGGATCAGAAGCTGTAGCCCAAGGACCTTCTTATGAGGTTCAGCAAGACCACACTTTACTTGATCCACACCCTATAGTCAAGCAGATTTCCACCCTCTTTTTGCCCAAAATAGAGAACCTCCAAAAGGGAGTAGATACCCTGGCGGAGGAGGTGAAACAATTCTCCACTAGAGTAACTGAAGCAGAGACCAGGATCTCTGATCTCGAGGACACGCAGGTTGCTACTACTAGTAAATTAGAGGCCCTAGAAAAACATTCTCTGGCTCTGCAGCAAAAAATTGATGACCTCGAGAATCGCTCGAGGCGCAATAATGTTCGCCTACTGGGGCTCCCTGAATCGATTAAACCAACAGAAATTTTAAAATTTGTAGAAACAGTTCTCCCGACACTGCTAGATATCCCATCTGAAAGGTTGGTGGGGAGTGTTGAGCGGGCACATAGAGTAGGCCCAGAAAGACCCGCCATGGATCGCAATGCTCAAACTCGCCCAGTAATGATAAAGTTCCTCCATTTCAAAACTAAACTCACCATTTTGAGGGCATATAGAAGAGTTGAGGACCTAACCTATGATAACTCCAGGCTCCTGCTATTTCAGGACTATTCTGTAGACTTGACGAAAAGGCGTAGGGAATTTTCCGCGCTCTGCTCTAGATTACACCGTGAGGGTAGACAGGCTTACTTGCTGTACCCGGACAAATTAAAAATCTCGACCCCGAGGGGACCCAAATTTTTTGACTCGCCAGAAACGGCGCAAGCTTTCCTAGAAGTAGAACGTGGAGGAATGAGCCCAGGGAGAGCAAGGGGTGGGGAGGGTTGAAGACTTTGACACATTCGCAACGCTTACAATTTCTCCATTATAATGCGTTACATGGCTGCAATAGCCGAAACTAGAAGGTGGCTGCCCAATCTCTGGACACCCAGGTTGATATTGTATAAGTTTATATAACTGTGTTGGTTATGCAAAACTAGGGAATGGGTAATAAAGGGATTATCTATCTTTTTAAACAATAAAAATTCTGGTGTCGACTGTCCCTTTAATATACTAAATTTCTGAGGTACCAGCTCCTACTGAGCATGTGCAAGAGTTCACAATGAAGTCGGTGATACGGGGGGAGGGAAATATAAATAAAAAATGTAACTTTTCAGAAAAAAAATCTGCTTCTCATTTGAAATTCAGACAATGGGACCAATTTATCATTGCATCAATCTCAACGCATTCGCTGGAGTCAATACGCTCTCCAGACATGACCAGACACTGCTGCCGCAAATCTACATACAACGGCCTTATTTATTTAAAAGTTTGTCAAAAACACGCGCGTCAAGTACGTCATGATGAGCATCGGACTGTTGATATATGTCATCGATGTCGGGGATATTCTGTTTTTTCCAACTTTATATAATTTCATTACTGTCTATGAACAAGCACATTTCTCTAAAGCTAATCTTTTATTTTTCATCTGTTAATGTCCAAGAAATAGCTAGATTTATACCTTGTTATACAAAAAATCTGATATATGATATTTTCACATAAATTAATGTATTTGTATTTCTAGAAATCATGATATGCCTATTTCATGATTTTTTCTTTTTTTAAATGATTATTAATGCTAGAATTTGTCATATATCTTTGCACTTACTTGTATATATATATATATATATATATATATATATATATATATATAATCAGAAGAAAAGCACGCACTCTCTGGGTCTTAACCAAATTAGTATTTAATAATACCAAAAACTAGTGGGTGTTGGTTGAGGGACGCGGCTTCCGGTTGCCATGGCCATTTCCGGTTTTGTCGCTGGTGTTGGTGGATTGTAAGTCACCTAATGGCTATTTATTTCTTGCACAAGTTGTTTTTGTAAGGTCTGAAGACGGGGCTAATCACTCCGAAACGTCACCCACTAGTTTTTGGTATTATTAAACACTAATTTGGTTAAGACCCGGAGAGTGCGTCCTTTTCTTCTGATTGTTATTCTTCTTGTATGCACCCCGGGCATCTTTGTGGATTAAAAGTGTGTGCAAAACTCTAGGGATTCAAATATATATATATATATATATATATATATATATATATATACATACAATATATATATATGTGTGTGTGTGTATTATTTCAGAAATTTTTTGCAAACATATTTACATGTCCCTAAATTCCTTTTTTTGTTCTAAACAATGTTGTCTTTCATATCTCTGTGTTTATTTATACCACTATATGTATACTATGAGGCCTACTTATCAAGCCGTCAACTGTGCTGCATTCGCCGGCACCAATACGCTCGCCTAACATCGCCTAACATCGGGGCCGCGGACCTGAATACGATCTCCTTATTTATCAAAAAACCTGTCAAAAAGCCGCGCACCAAGTACGGGGCAATGAGCAGTGGACTGTAGTTAACTAACAGTCATCGATCTCGCTGCTATTCGTCTTTTTCCCAACTATATTTATATCCTGTCACTAAACACCGCCACTTTACTAAAATGTTTAACCCCTATCCCGCCACTCCTGGACCCCTCCGCAACTAAATAAAGTTATTAACCCCTATCCCGCCGCTCCCTGAGCCCACCGCAACTCTATTAAATGTATTAACCCCTATCCCGCCGCTCCCCGACCCCGCCGCAACTAAATAAAGTTATTAACCCCCATCCCTCCGCTCTCGGAGCCCACCGCAACTCTAATAAAGTTATAAAACCCTGATCCCGCCACTCCCGGAGCACACCGCAACTCTAATAAAGTTATTAACCCCTATCCCGCTGCTCCGGGAGCCCTCTGCAACTAAATAAATGTATTAACCCCCTAAACCTCTGGCCTCCCACATCACTACCACTTACTAAACCTATTAACCCCCTAAACCGCCAGCCCCTCACATCGCCATAAACTAAATTAAGCTATTAACCCCAAATCTAACAACCCGCTAACTTTACATTAAAATTAACTCATCCCTATCTTATAATAAATTTAAATTTACCTTTAGAATTAAAATAAACTATATTAAACTATTAGTTAACCTACCCTATTATACTAAAATTACATTAAACTATATTAAGCTATTAATTAGCCTACCCTAACTATTATACTAAAATTACATTAAACTACAAATTAAATTAACTATATTATATATTTAAAAACCTAACCCTACTCAAATTATTTAAATCTACTATAAAAAATTACTAAGTTACAAAAAAAACTAACAACTAAGTTACACAAAATAAAAAACAATAAGTTACAAAAAAAATAAACACTAAATTACACAAAATAAAAAATAAATTATCAAATATTTAAATTAATTACACCTAATCTAATAACCTTATGAAAATAAAAAAAGCCCCAACCCCCCAAAAAAAACAAAAACCTAGCCTACAATAAACTACCAATGGCCCTTAAAAGGGCCTTTTGCAGGGCATTGCCCCAAAGAAATCAGCTCTTTTACCTGTTAATAAAAATACAAATACCCACCAACATTAAAGCCCACCACCCACACAACCAAACCCCCCAAATAAAAATCTAAAAACCTAAGCTCCCCATTGCCCTGAAAAGGGCATTTGGATGGACATTGCCCTTAAAAAGGCATTTAGCTCTTTTTCCACCAAAAGTCCCTAATCTAAAAATTAAAACTCACCCAATAAACCCTTAAAAAAAACTAACACTAACCCCCGAAGATCCACTTACAGTTTTTGAAGACCGACATCCATCCTCAACGAAGCGGCAGAAGTCCTCAGCAAAGCCAGCAGAAGTCTTCATCCAAGCAGGCCGAAGTCTTCATCCAAGCCGGCATCTTCTATCTTCATCCATCCGGCGCGGAGCGGCTCCATTTTCAAGACATCCGGCGCGGAGCATCCTCTTTTTCCGACATCTTCTTCCCTTTAAATGATGTCATCCAAGATGACGTCCCTTACATTCCGATTGGCTGATAGAATTCTATCAGCCAATAGGAATTAAGGTGGAAAATATCCTATTGGCTGTTGCAATCAGCCAATAGGATTGAGCTTTCATCCTATTGGCTGATCCAATAGGATTGAGCTCGCATTCTATTGGCTATTCCAATCAGCCAATAGAATGCGAGCTCAATCCTATTGGCTGATTGCAACAGCCAATAGGATTTTTTCCACCATAACTCCTATTGGCTAATAGAATTCTATCAGCCAATCGGAATGTAAGGGATGCCATCTTGGATGACGTCATTTAAAGGGAAACTTCATTGTTCCAGAAGAGGGTGCTCCGCACCGGATGTCTTGAAGATGGAGCCACTCCGCGCCGGATGGATGAAGATAGAAGATGCCCTCTGGATGAAGACTTCTGCCTGCTTGGATGAAGACTTTGGCCCGCTTGGATGAAGACTTCTGAAGGCTTCGCTGAGGACTTCTGCCGCTTCGTTGAGGATGGATGTCGGGTCTTCAAAAACTGTAAGTGGATCTTCGGGGGTTAGTGTGAGGTTTTTTTTAAGGGTTTATTAGGTGGGTTTTAATGCTAGATTAGGGACTTTGGGTCCAAATGCCCTTTTCAGGACAATGGGGAGCTTAGGTTTTTTAGATAGGTTTTTATTTGGGGGGTTTGGTTGTGTGGGTGGTGGGTTTTACTGTTGGGGGGGTATTTGTATTTTTATTTACAGGTAAAAGAGCTGATTTCTTTGGGGCAATGCCCAGCAAAAGGCCCTTTTAAGGTAGTTTGGTAGTTTATTGTAGGCTAGGGTTTTGTTTTGTTTTATTTTGGGGGGCTTTTTATTTTCATAGGGCTATTAGATTAGGTGTAATTAGTAAAAATATTTGATAATTTATTTTTTATTTTGTGTAATTTAGTGTTTTGTTTTTTTTTGTAACTTAGTGTTTTTTATTTTGTGTAACACCTAGATTATGAGTTTTGCGTTAGAGGCTATGCGGTGCTAATAAGCAGTTTTGTCTCACCGCTCACTTACCTGCAGCGCTGGTATTACGAGTTTTCAGAAACCCGTTGTTAAAAGACAAGAAGCGAGCGTTGAGCAAAATTTTGCTCATTACCGCACTCCAATACCAGCGCTGCTTAAGTGAGCGGTGAGCTGGTGTAACGTGCTCGTGCACGATTTCCCCATAGGAATCAACGGGGAGAGCCGGCTGAGAAAAAATCTAACACCTGCAAAAAAGCAGCGTAAAACTCACTAACACAGCCCCATTGATTCCTATGGGGAAATAAAAGTTATGTCTACACCTAACACCCTAACATGAACCCCGAGTCTAAACACCCCTAATCTTACACTTATTAACCCCTAATCTGCCGCCCCCGACATCGCCAACACCTACATTATATTTATTAACCCTTAATCTGCCGCTCCGGACACCGCCGCCACCTACATTATACTTATTAACCCCTAATCTGCTGCCCCCAACATCGCTGACACCTACATTATATTTATTAACCCCTAATCTGCCATCCCCAATGTCGCCACCACCTACCTTCACTTATTAACCCCTAATCTGCCGCCTTCAACATCGCCGCCACTATAATAAACATATTAACCCCTAAACCGCCGCACTCCCGCCTGGCAAACATTAGTTAAATATTATTAACCCCTAATCTGCCAGCCCTAACTTCGCCGCCAACTACCTACATTTATTAACCCCTAATCTGCCGCCCCCAACTTCGCCACCACTATATTAAAGATTGCATCAGCCAATAGGATTTTTTCTACCTTAATTCCGATTGGCTGATAGAAATAAGGTAGAATTTGTCTTTATTTTAACTAGGTAGTTATTAAATACTTAATAACTATTTAATAACTATTCTACCTAGTTAAAATAAATACAAACGTGCCTGTAAAATAAAAATAAATCCTGAACTAGCTACAATGTAACTATTAGTTATATTGTAGCTATCTTAGGGTTTATTTTACAGGTAAGTATTTATTTAAATTATATTTAAGTTAGTGGGTGTTAGGTTTAGGGTTAGACTTAGGTTTAGGGGTTAATAACTTTAATATAGTGTCGGCGACGTTGGGGGCGGCAGATTAGGGGTTAATAAATGTAGGTAGGTGGCAGCGATGTTAGGGCTGGCAGATTAGGGGTTAATAATATTTAACTAATGTTTGTGAGGCGGGAGTGCGGCAGTTTAGGGGTTAATATGTTTATTATAGTGGCAGCAACATTGGGGGCAGCAGATTAGGGGTTAATAAGTGTAGGTAGGTGGCGGCGACATTGGGGGCAGCAGACTAGGGGTTAATAAATATAATGTAAGTGTCGGCGATGTTGGGGTCAGCAGATTAGGGGTTCATACATATAATGTAGGTGGCGGCGGTGTCCGGAGCGGCAGATTAGGGGTTAAAATTTTTATTTTAGTATTTGCGATGCGGGAGGGCCTAGGTTTAGGGGTTAATAGGTAGTTTATGGGTGTTAGTGTACTTTTTAGCACTTTAGTCATGAGTTTTATGCTACGGCGTTGTAGTGTAAAACTCATAACTACTGACTTTCAAATGCGTTAGGGATCTTGACAGGGTAGGGTGTACCGCTCACTTTTTGGCCTCCCAGGACAGTCTCGTAATATCAGCGCTATGGAAGTCTCATAGAAAAAAGACTTTACGAAGTTTACGTAAGTCGTTTTGCGGTAAGGCCAAAGAAGTGTGCGGTGACCCTAAACCTTCAAGATTCGTAATACCAGCGGGCGTAAAAAAGCAGTGTTAGGACCTCTTAACGCTGCTTTTTTACCCTAACTCACAACTCGCAATCTAGTCGATAGTGTTTTTTATTTTATGTAACTTAGTGTTTTTTATGTTGTGCATCTTAGTTGTTAGTTTTTTGTAACTTAGTAATTTTTAATAGTAGATTTAAATAATTTGAGTACGGTTAGGTTTTTAAATATGTAATATAGTTAATTTAATTTGTAGTTTAATGTATTTTTAGTATAATAGTTAGGGTAGGTTAATTAATAGGCTAATATAGTTTCATTTAATTCTAAAGGTAAGTTTAAATTTATTATAAGATAGGGATGATGTAATTTTAATGTAAAGTTAGCGGGTTGTTAGGTTTAGGGGTTAATAAGTTAATTTAGTTTATGGCGATGTGGCGGGCTGGTGGTTTAGGGGTTAATAGGTTTAGTAAGTGGTAGTGATGTGGGAGGTCAGGGGTTTAGGGGGTAATACATTTATTTAGTTGTGGTGGGCTCGGGGAGCGGCGGTATAGGGGTTAATAACTTTATTTAGTTGCGGTGGGCTCGGGGAGAGGCAGGATAGGGGTTAATACATTTATTTAGTTGGGGTGGACTCCGGGAGTGGCGGGATAGGGGTTTATATATTTATTAGAGTTGCTGTGGGCTTCGGGAGCGGCGGGATAGAGGTTAATATATTTATTTAGTGGCGGCAGGGTCCAGGAGCGGCGGAATAGGGGTTAATAACTTTTATTTAGGTTGCAGCAATGTCGGGGCGGCAGATTAGGGGTTAATAACATTATGTAGGTGGCGGCGATGTCAGGGCGGCAGATTAGGGGTGTTTAGACTCGGGGGTTATGCTAGGGTGTTAGGTGTAAACGTAATTTGTTTTCTACCATAGAAATCAATGGGATATCTGGCAGCATCGAACATGAGCTTTCGCTGCTTTCAGACTTCCATTGATTCATATGGCTTTCGCGGCCTCCAGGGTAACGGATTGAAAACCAGGTACGCTGGGCCGGAATAGTGGCGAGCGTACCTGTTAGAAGTTTGATAACTTGCAAAAGGTGTCAGATAGTGCCGAATTTGTATTTGGAACATCTGTAATGACGTAAGCATCAATCTGTGTCAGCTTGAGACTGGCGGATCATATGTTACATCAGAAATTTCAACTTTTGTCAGTCTGTAGGCTTTGATAAATAGGGTGAATCAGGCTCGCCACAATAACGCTGAGGAATTCCAGCATATTTGCGGTTGACAGCTTGATAAATAGGCCTCTATATGTATATAGTGTAAATATATTACTATTCTAAGCAAGAATAATTATATATATAACATGTAATCAGGGTATCATATGTATTTATTTGCAATCAATGGATATTTTAAGAGCTGGGCAAGTTTTCTCTCTGCACCTGTGTAACCCTTCCTGGATGCAGTCTAGTTTGAAACACCACCCCTACACAGGTGTTAACAAATGGGCTGGCATTTAAGATGACATTTCTTAATGAAAATGAAATTCAAGAGAAGGAAGAAAAACACTGAAAATAGCATGACAGTAAAGATATGATTTTAATTTCTGCTATATCTGATTCATGACAGTTTAGTGTTAGGTAGACTATCCCTTTGAGCTATTAGTTTAAGATTATATTGAATCAAACATCATTGGATTATTATAATCAATGTCAGAAATATTACACTGTGTGGCCTGTCAAAAATATTTATCTTTAATACTAATTTCACATATACATACTTTTAAAGTATAATACACAATGTAACAAATGGCACTTACAAGTTCTGATGAGTGATCAATGACTTAAGTATAGAGCAATTTGATTCATTAGTGATAGTAGAAAATGTATATTTCAATCAGATTGGCTGATTTCATTAATCACGTGATTGTTCATTTACCAATAAGAAGTTGTGGAAAACTTTACCAGTTTATGGGTTGTTTAGGAGTTTAAGTATTGCATCAAATTTGGTGTGAAAAGTGTTGCGTCAAATTTTGTGTGAAGTGGAGAGTGGGGCTTGTATTACATGGGTTAAACATGATGCAAATAGATTTATCCAAAAAAAAGAAGTTGGCTATATTATGTAATGTATTTATTTCCTTTTTATCCCTATATCTACTAGTGTACCAAATTTGAAGCAATAATATTGTCCCCTAGCTTTGTATTGAGAGACAAAGATGCAATATAATCCATAAGTAGTAATGTATTTATTTCATTTGTATCCCTATATCTACTTGTGCACCAAATTTGGAGCAATACTTTGCACCAAATTTGGAGGAATAATATAACATTTCCCTAATTTACTTTTATTATCTAATATGCTTCATTGTTTTGCAGCATCGAACATAACCTTTCTGTGTTTTCAGACTCCCATTGATTTCTATGGCATTTGCGCCTCAAGGGTGGCGGTTTGAACGAGAGGTACACTGCGTCGGAATAGATGTGAGCGTACCTGTTGAATGTTTGATAAATTGGCAAGAGGATCATATAGAGTTGAATGTGACAGCGGATGATCAGTATTCCGCTCGAATAACACAAGCATCGATCTGCGTCGGATTGATATCGCAGGAGCGTATATTACGTCACACATTTCAACATTTGACAATGTTGAAGCTTTGTTAACTACGGCGGATCAACTTTGCGTCTAATTTGACGCGAGATTACAGCGTATTATCAGTTGAAGCATTTATAAATCGGCCCCAAAGTGCTTTTGCATTGTTATTATGCGCTGTGTTGATTATGCAATGTTACTGTATTTGGTCCTCACTGAGAAGTGTGGAAAAAAGAACAAATTTTACACATAAACAATGTTTTAACGTTTGCATGCAATATAAACTCATACACAGGAACCTATATTTCTCTGTATAAGTTTATATTATCTGTAGTGAGGGATGAGATCTCCTCCTTGAATTTTAGTAATGGTATTAATAAAAACACAAATAATTATAGTATAAATTACAAACTTCATACAATGTTTTAGCCTTATACAATATATAATACTGCTATTGCCAGGGGCGGAACTACCATTGATGCAGCAGGTGCAGTTGCACCAGGGCCCAAGTGCTGGGGAGCCTTTTAATAGTGCAGGTTACAGGTTTCATCTATCTATCTATCCTCAAAATAATTATACAGAGCATCATGTATATCATTACTCTTGTTTACTACTGAATTAGCTTTGGGGGATTTAAAACATTTTTTGCACCAGGGCCCTCTGTTGAGTAGGTCTGCTACTGCTATTGCTGCACAGGCACAGAGCTCCCTAATGCCCTCTACTGTTCATAATGATTATGGATTCAGAGTTCTGTGTCATTTCACTTATGAACCATGGTCCATTTTGCATCTGAAACATGTAAACCCCACTCATATATTCCCCATACCCACTTTGATTCCAACCCAGACACCCTAACTCAACCAGTTGCCTCTTGGATTTTATTAAAAAATTATATTAGGAGGTATGCAAGTACCACACACCTACATGTATGCAGTTTTTCACTAGGTATTGCCAAATACATCCCCAGTTCAGACAAAAGGAGAAGTGTGTGGTAAATAAAATGCATAAGGGTTACCTTCTAGATTCAGGTCCTTGAGATGAGTGAGCTGTATGGTCACTTATCATAGATAGAGCCTCTTGGCTTATTCTGATAGCAGATCCCTATTCTTCTACATTTTCCTTTCCATATAGGTGGTAATAAAAAATATATTGTTGGCTTATTAAATACATTAAAGGGACACTGAACCCAATTTTTTTCTTTCATGATTCAGATAGAGCATGAAATTTTAACCAACTTTCTAATTTACTCCTATTATCCATTTTTACTTCATTCTCTTGATATCTTTATTTTAAAAGCAGGAATGTAAATCTTAGCAGCCAGCCCATTTTAGGTTCAGCACCATGGATAGAACTTGCTTATTGGAGGCTTACATTTACCCACCAATAAGCAAGCGTAATCCAGGTTCTCAACCAAAAATGGGCCAGCTCCTATGCATCACATTCCTGCTTTTTAAATAAAGATAGCAAGAGAATGAAGAATAAAATATAATAGGAGTAAATTAGAAAGTTGCTTAAAATTGCATGCTCTATCTGAATCATGAAAGAAAAACTTTGGGTTAAGTGTCCCTTTAATAGTATTATCAGTGATGTGTAGCTTTTCTCAGCATACACCAGGGGCACGATCCGATATAGATCGTAGTTTGCGGCGCAAGCGAGGGAACCCGCGTCGCCCGCAGTTTCAGCTCGCAACTCAAGCTATCCCATATACTGCGCCGTCAGATGCTAAAGTGCCGTAAGTCAGATAAACCAGCGATGTCCAGAAATCTGCGCAAGTACAAATTTCTGGCGTCGCCAGTGACTTACGGCACGTTAGAAACTGCCGGCGCCTACAAAACCTGACTAAAGTCTAAATCACACGCACTGTCTAACACGCCTCCCTAACATAGCCCGACATGTCTAACCCTCTATCCGCTATCCCCCTCACTATCCTAACAATAACAATGTATTAATGCCTAAACCGCCGCTACCTAATAAAGTTATTAACCCCTAAACCGCCGCCAGCTATATTAAATCTATAACCCCCTAAAGTGAGCCCCTAACACCACCGCCATCTACCTTACCTACCCCCTAAAGTGAGCCCCTACCCCGCCGCTATCTATTTTAAAATTATTAACCCCTAATCTAATCCCCCAACCCCGCCGCCATCTATATTAAATTATTTAACCCCTAAAATACTAAACTATCCCTACCACTAAACCTAAGTCTAACCCTACAAATAGCCCTGAAAAGGGCTTTTTGCGTGGCATTGCCCCAAAGTAACAGCTCTTTTGCCAGCCCTTAAAAGGGCTTTTTGCGGGGCATGCCCCAAAGAATTCAGCTCTTTTGCCAGCCCTTAAAAGGGCTTTTTGCGGGGCATGCCCCAAAGAATTCAGCTCTTTTGCCAGCCCTTAAAAGGGCTTTTGGCGGGGCTTTGTCACAAAGTAAACTGCTCTTTTGCCTACAATCTACATCCCCCTACACCGCGGCCACCTATAATAAATGTATTAACCCCTAATCTAATCCCCCTATACCGCCGCCATCTATAATAAATGTATTAACCCCTAATCTAATCCCCCTACATCGCCGCCAGCTATATTAACTATATTAACCCTAATTATATTAGGGTTAATATAGTTATTATATTATATATATTAACTATATTAACCCTAATTATAATAGGGTTAATATAGTTAATATCGTTATTATATTATATATATATAAAGTATAATAACCCTATCTAACTCTAACATCCCTAACTAAACTCTTATTAAAATAAATCTAATATTAATATTATTAATTAAAATATTCCTATTTAAATCTAAATACTTACCTATAAAATAAACCCTAAGATAGCTACAATATAATTAATAATTACATTGTAGCTATGTTAGGGTTTATATTTATTTTACAGGTAAATTGTTAATTATTTTAACTAGGTATAATAGCTATTAAATAGTTATTACCTATTTAATAGCTACCTAGCTAAAATAATTACCCAATTACCTGTAAAATAAATCCTAACCTAAGTTACAAATACACCTACACTATCAATAAATTAAATAAACTACAAATATCTATCTAAAAATACAATTAAATAAACTAAACTAAATTACAAAAAAAACAAACACTAAATTACAAAAAATAAAAAAAAGATTACAAGATTTTTAAGCTAATTACACCTATTCTAAGCCCCCTAATAAAATAATAAACCCCCAAAATAAAAAAATTCCCTACCCTATTCTAAATTAAAAATAGTTCAAAGCTCTTTTACCTTACCAGCCTTTTGTGGGGGCATGCCCCAAAGAAAACTGCTCTTTTGCCTGCAAAAAAAAACACAATACCACCCCCCAACATTACAACCCACCACCCACATACCCCTAATCTAACCCAAACCCCCCTTAAATAAACCTAACACTACCCCCCCTGAAGATCTCCCTACCTTGTATTCACCCCGGGAAGAACTCCTCATCCGATCCGGGCGATGTCTTCAAGCAAGCGGCAGTGAAGTCTTCTTCCATCCGGGCGATGTCTTCAAGCAATCGGCAGAGAGTCTTCTTCCATCGGCGATGTCTTCAAGCAAATCGGCATCTTCAATCTTCTTTCTTCGCTCCTCCGCCGCGGAGCATCCATCCGGCACGACGACTTCCCAACGAATGAGGTTCCTTTAAATGACGTCATCCAAGATGGCGTCCGTCGAATTCCGATTGGCTGATAGGATTCTATCAGCCAATCGGAATTAAGGTAGAAAAATCTGATTGGCTGATTGAATCAGCCAATCAGATTCAAGTTCAATCTGATTGGCTGATTGGCTCATTGTTTTATTTTAGCAGCCAGTTTAGGGAGTTACGGGGCTCCAATAGTCAGCGTAAGGCTTCTTACGGCTGCTTTTTGTGGCGAGGTGAAAATGGAGTAAGATTTCTCCATTTTCGCCACGTAAGTCCTTACGCTGTATATTGGATACCAAACTGCGCGGGTTTGGTATACCTGCCTATGGCCCAAAAAACTACGGGCGACGGCAGAAATATATGCGCGTAACTTCTAGGTTACGCCGTATATAGGATACCAAACCCGCGCAAATATTGGTGTCGCCAGCTTTTGCGGGCGACGATTTTTATCGGATCGACCCCCAGGGGCCTGATCACATATTTGGCGACGGGCGCAAAAGCCAGCGTTGCCAATTTAGTCTAATCGAGCTATCACATATACGGTGCAGCATACAAGTTACGCATGTATATTTATTTATATAAAATATTTTACCAGGAAGGATACATTGAGATTTCTCTCGTTTTCAAGTATGTCCTGGGATCACAAAACATTGCAATTGATACAAGAGGGTACAATAAAATACAAAAACAATAATAATACACAATGTATGCAAAAATTTAACATAGAACAGGTAGGAAATATATAATCAACCATGACAGGTGCATTCTGTTTTGAGATATGTAGAGAGGGATCTCTTAAAGGATGAAAGTGTGCGGGAGGTCATTCCATAACTGTGGCAATTTACACTTCACCAGCAGTTTTTACAACCATAAACTAACATAGAACTGGTGTCGTCAGTCGGTATCACATATGCAGCGCAAGGACTTACGCACGAAGAATGGAGATATTTTACTCTAATTCCACCTCGCAACACATAGGCAGACGCAGTAAGCCTTGCGCTGAGTTAAAAAGTACTGTAACTCTGTGGAAGCCTTATCAAACACCTAACGCATGCACAATATCAACCCATAATCCGCCATCCCACCACATCACAATGACTAATAAAATATATTAACCCCTAAATCGCCATCTCCCACATCGCAAACTACCTTTATAACCCCTATTATAAAGGTAGTATTAACCCCTAAACCACCATCCCCTCCACATTGCAAACACCTAATTAAAATAATAACCCCTAATCCGACATCTGTCCCACATCACAATCACTTAATTAACCTATTAACGCCTAAACTGCCAACCACCCACAACGCAAAGTATCTAATTAACCTATTAACACCTCAACCCCTAACCCCCCACATCGCAATCACCTAATTAACCTATTAACACCTCCAACCACATCACAATCACTTAATAAAACTATTAACCCCTAAACCGCCAACCAAAAATCAAGTCAGCCAATAGGATGAGAGCTGTTTTTTTTCGGCCAATAGGAATGCAAGGGTACTCCTATATATAAGGGGTATCTTGCATTCAATCTTCAGTGTGCGGTGGACTATCGCATGAAGAGGACCTCTGTGTCGCTGCCACCAACCACTCCACATTCGCCTACCGCTCCGCCTGCGTGCCACTGCCAAGAAGATAGAAGATGGACCAGTGATGGATGAAGATGGAGCCGCCTGGATAAAGATGAATTGCTGGACTTCAGCAATTGTGAGTACCTAATTTGTGGTTAGTTTTAGGTTTTTTTTTTTTTTTTTTAGATTAGGGCTTTTTTATTTTGTATGGGCTGTTAAAGAGCTGAATTCCCCTTTAAGGGCAATGCCTATACAAATGCCCTTTTTGAGGCAATTGGTAGATTAGGGCTCTTTAACATTAGTTTTTTTTTTTGGGGGGGGGGGTTGTAATGTTAGGGGATATTTGGTTTATTTTTTGGGCAAAATATGTTAACTTTTGGGCAATGCCCTACAGAAGCCCTTTAAAGGGCTATTGGTAGTTTATTTTGGGGTGTTTTTTTTAACGGGGGTATTAGATTAGGAATAACTTTTTTATTTTGGATAATTTGGTTTGTTATTTACTGTAATATTAGTTTTTGTTTTTTTTTTTGTAATTTTAGCTTCTTTTTTTTAATGGTAGTTTTCTTCTAGTAATTTTCACCTAGATTACGAGTTTTGCGTTAGAGGCTGTGCGGTGCTAACAAGCAGTTTATGCTCACCGCTCACTTAGAGACAGCGCTGGTATTACGGGTTTTTACAAACCAGACAAGAAGTGAGCGTTGAGCAAAATTATGCTCATTACCGCACTCCAATACCAGCGCTGTTTACATTAGCGGTGAGCTGGTGTAATGTGCTTGTGCATGATTTCCCCATAGGTATCAATGGGGAGAGCCGGCTGAAAAAAAGTCTAACACCTGCAAAAAAGCAGCGTAAAACTCCTTAACGCAGCCCCATTGATTCCTATGGGGAAATAAAATTTATGTTTACACCTAACAACCTAACATGAACCCCAAGTCTAAACACCCCTAATCTTACACTTATTAACCCCTAATCTGCCGCCCTCAACATCGCCGACACCTACATTATAACTATTAACCCCTAATCTGCCGCTCCGGACACCACCGCCACCTACGTTATACTTATGAACCCCTATTCTGCTGCCCCCAACATCGCTGCCACCTACATTATATTTATTAACCCCTAATCTGCCGTCCCCAATGTCGCCGCCACCTACCTACACTTATTAACCCCTAATCTGCTGCTCTTGACATCACCGACACCTACATTATAACTATTAACCCCTAATCTGCTGCTCCAGACACCGCCGCCACCTACATTATACTTATGAACCCCTAATCTGCTGCCCCCAACATCACCGCCACTATTCTAAATTTATTAACCCCTAAACCTAAGTCTAACCCTAACCCCCTAACTTAAATATAATTTAAATAAATCTAAATAAAATTCCTATTATTAACTAAATTATTCCTATTTAAAACTAAATACTTACCTATAAAATAAACCCTAAGCTAGCTGTAATAGTTACATTGTAGCTATCTTAGGTTTTATTTTTATTTTACAGTCAAGTTTGTATTTATTTGAACTAGGTTGAATAGTTACTAAATAGTTATTAACTATTTACTAACTACCTAGCTAAAATAAATACAAATTTACCTGTAAAATAAAACCTAACCTAAGTTACACTAACACCTAACACTACACTATAATTAAATTAATTCCCTAAATTAAATACAATTAAATAAAATTAGCTAAAGTACAAAAAAAACAAACACTAAATTACAGAAAATAATAAACAAATTACAAAATTTTAAAACTAATTACACCTCATCTAATCCCCTAACAAAATAAAAAAGCCCTCCCAAAATAAAATTGATTGGAACAGCCAATAGATTGCCAGCTCAATCCTATTGGCTGATTGGATCAGCCAATAGGATTGAACTTCAATCCTATTGGCTGATTGCATCAGCCAATAGGATTTTTTCTACCTTAATTCCGATTGGCTGATAGAATTCTATCAGCCAATCGGAATTGAAGGGACACCATCTTGGATGATGTTATTTAAAGGAACCTTCATTCAGTGTTAGCCGTCGAAAGGAAGAGGATGCTCCGTGTCGGATGTCTTGACGATGGACCCGCTCCGCGCCGGATGGATGAAGATAGAAGATGCCGTCTGGATGAAGACTTCTGCCCGTCTGGAGGACCACTTCGCCCGGCTTGGATGAAGACTTCTGCCGGCTTCGTTGAGGACTGGATGAAGACTTCTCCCGGTAAGGTGATCTTCAAGGGGTTAGTGTTAGTTTTTTTAAGGGGGTATTGGGTGGGTTTTAGAGTAGGGTTGGTTGTGTGGGTGGTGGGTTTTAATGTTGGGGGATTTGTAATTTTTTTTACAGGTAAAAGAGCTGATTACTTTGGGGCAATGCCCCGCAAAAGGCCCTTTTAAGGGCTATTTGTAATTTAGTGTAGGGTAGGAAAAACAGAAACAGGAGAAAATAATGACAGCGCTGCACTGAATCAGGTGGGGCACCCGTAGAACTTCCCCTTTAAGAAAATAAACAAATGAAAGATAAAACCGGGTGTATCTAATATCTGCTTCTCAGAGGACACACAACCAATCCCCTGTGGTTAAAGTGGTTAAAAAGGCTCACACATATATAACTAAACTAAAATAGCAACATATCTAAAATAGTATTAAATGCATTTAGCTGTGTTAAAATAGATATCCATAGCTATATTATAATTCATAAAATCAATTGATCAATAAGGGATAGAGTTTTTTATAGATTTAGTGTAGGGTTGTTTTTATTTTATGAAATATCTGATTAATTCTTGTGGCTATATACTTTGTTTGTATTCATGTTGGTGTTTTATTATTATATTGATCAATTGATTTTATGAATTATAATACAGCTATGGATATCTATTTTAACACAGCTAAATGCATTTAATACTATTTTAGATATGTTGCTATTTTAGCTTAGTTATATATGTGTGAGCCTTTTTAACCACTAGTGCCCATGTAATCCAAGTAACCTGTCAGATACGAGTGTATTAGGGTATATGTGGTAAAAAGGTAAATCCCTTTTTTTTATTTTGGGGGGCTTTTTTATTTTATTAGGGGGATTAGATTAGGTGTAATTAGTTTAAAAATCTTGTAATTAGTTTATTATTTTCTGTAATTTACTGTTTGTATTTTTTGTACTTTAGCTAATTTTATTTAATTGTATTTAATTGTATTTAATTTAGGGAATTAATTTAATTATAGTGTAGTGTTAGGTGTAATTGTAACTTAGGTTAGGTTTTATTTTACAGGTACTTTTGTATTTATTTTAGCTAGGTAGCTAGTAAATAGTTAATAACTATTTACTAACTATTCTACCTAGTTAAAATACATACAAACTTGCCTGTAAAATAAAAATAAACCCTAAGGCCTAGATTTGGAGTTCGGCGGTAGCCGTCAAAACCAGCGTTAGAGGCTCCTAACGCTGGTTTTGGCCGCCCGCTGGTATTTGGAGTCAGTGATTAAAGGGTCTAACGCTCACTATTCAGCCGCGACTTTTCCATACCGCAGATCCCCCTACGCCATTTGCGTAGCCTATCTTTTCAATGGGATCTTTCTAACGCCGGTATTTAGAGTCGTTTCCGAAGTGAGCGTTAGAGCTCTAACGACAAGATTCCAGCCGCCTGAAAATAGCAGGAGTTAAGAGCTTTCTGGTTAACGCCGGTTCATAAAGCTCTTAACTACTGTACCCTAAAGTACACTAACACCCATAAACTACCTATGTACCCCTAAACCGAGGTCCCCCCACACCGCCGCCACTCGATTAAAATTTTTAACCCCTAATCTGCCGACCGCCACCTACGTTATATTTATGTACCCCTAATCTGCTGCCCCTAACCCCGCCGACCCCTGTATTACATTTATTAACCCCTAACGTGCCCCCCACAACGTCGCCGCCAGCTACTTAAAATAATTAACCCCTAATCTTCCGACCGCAAATCGCCGCCACCTACGTTATCCCTATGTACCCCTAATCTGCTGCCCCTAACATCGCTGACCCCTATATTATATTTATTAACCCCTAATCTGCCCCCCTCAACGTCGCCGACACCTGCCTACACTTATTAACCCCTAATCTGCCGAGCGGACCTGAGCGCTACTATAATAAATGTATTAACCCCTAATCCGCCTCACTAACCCTATCATAAATAGTATTAACCCCTAATCTGCCCTCCCTAACATCGCCGACACCTAACTTCAATTATTAACCCCTAATCTGCCGACCGGAGCTCACCGCTATTCTAATAAATGTATTAACCCCTAAAGCTAAGTCTAACCCTAACACTAACACCCCCCTAAGTTAAATATAATTTAAATCTAACGAAATAAATTAACTCTTATTAAATAAATTATTCCTATTTAAAGCTAAATACTTACCTGTAAAATAAATCCTAATATAGCTACAATATAAATTATAATTATATTATAGCTATTTTAGGATTAATATTTATTTTACAGGCAACTTTGTAATTATTTTAACCAGGTACAATAGCTATTAAATAGTTAAGAACTATTTAATAGTTACCTAGTTAAAATAATAACAAATTTACCTGTAAAATAAATCCTAACCTAAGTTATAATTAAACCTAACACTACCCTATCAATAAAATAATTAAATAAACTACCTACAATTACCTACAATTAACCTAACACTACACTATCAATAAATTAATTAAACACAATTCCTACAAATAAATACAATTAAATAAACTAGCTAAAGTACAAAAAATAAAAAAGAACTAAGTTACAGAAAATAAAAAAATATTTACAAACATAAGAAAAATATTACAACAATTTTAAACTAATTACACCTACTCTAAGCCCCCTAATAAAATAACAAAGCCCCCCAAAATAAAAAATTCCCTACCCTATTCTAAATTAAAAAAGTTACAAGCTCTTTTACCTTACCAGCCCTAAACAGGGCCCTTTGCGGGGCATGCCCCAAGAATTTCAGCTCTTTTGCCTGTAAAAAAAAACATACAATACCCCCCCCCAACATTACAACCCACCACCCACATACCCCTAATCTAACCCAAACCCCCTTAAAGAAACCTAACACTAAGCCCCTGAAGATCTTCCTACCTTGTCTTCACCATACCAGGTTCACCGATCCATCCTGGCTCCAACATCTTCATCCAACCCAAGCGGGGGTTGGCGATCCATAATCCGGTCCAGAAGAGGCTCCAAAGTCTTCCTCCTATCCGGCAAGAAGAGGACATCCGGACCGGCAAACATCTTCTCCAAGCGGCATCTTCGATCTTCTTCCATCCGGAGCGAAGCGGCAGGATCCTGAAGACATCCAGCGCGGAACATCCATCCGGACCGACGACTGAACGACGAATGACTGTTCCTTTAAGGGACGTCATCCAAGATGGCGTCCCTCGAATTCCGATTGGCTGATAGGATTCTATCAGCCAATCGGAATTAAGGTAGGAATTTTCTGATTGGCTGATGGAATCAGCCAATCAGAATCAAGTTCAATCCGATTGGCTGATCCAATCAGCCAATCAGATTGAGCTCGCATTCTATTGGCTGTTCCGATCAGCCAATAGAATGCGAGCTCAATCTGATTGGCTGATTGGATCGGCCAATCGGATTGAACTAGATTGGCTAGATTCCTACCTTAATTCCGATTGGCTGATAGAATCCTATCAGCCAATCGGAATTCGAGGGACGCCATCTTGGATGACGTCTCTTAAAGGAACAGTCATTCGTCGTTCAGTCGTCGGTCCGGATGGATGTTCCGCGCTGGATGTCTTCAGGATCCTGCCGCTTCGCTCCGGATGGAAGAAGATCGAAGATGCCGCTTGGAGAAGATGTTTGCCGGTCCGGATGTCCTCTTCTTGCCGGATAGGAGGAAGACTTTGGAGCCTCTTCTGGACCGGATTATGGATCGCCAACCCCCGCTTGGGTTGGATGAAGATGTTGGAGCCAGGACGGATCGGTGATACCTGGATGGTGAAGACAAGGTAGGAAGATCTTCAGGGGCTTAGTGTTAGGTTTATTTAAGGGGGGTTTGGGTTAGATTAGGGGTATGTGGGTGGTGGGTTGTAATGTTGGGGGGGGGTATTGTATGTTTTTTTTTTACAGGCAAAAGAGCTGAACTTCTTGGGGCATGCCCCGCAAAGGGCCCTGTTCAGGGCTGGTAAGGTAAAAGAGCTTGTAACTTTTTTAATTTAGAATAGGGTAGGGAATTTTTTATTTTGGGGGGCTTTGTTATTTTATTAGGGGGCTTAGAGTAGGTGTAATTAGTTTAAAATTGTTGTAATATTTTTCTTATGTTTGTAAATATTTTTTTATTTTCTGTAACTTAGTTCTTTTTTATTTTTTGTACTTTAGCTAGTTTATTTAATTGTATTTATTTGTAGGAATTGTGTTTAATTAATTTATTGATAGTGTAGTGTTAGGTTAATTGTAGGTAATTGTAGGTAGTTTATTTAATTATTTTATTGATAGGGTAGTGTTAGGTTTAATTATAACTTAGGTTAGGATTTATTTTACAGGTAAATTTGTTATTATTTTAACTAGGTAGCTATTAAATAGTTCTTAACTATTTAATAGCTATTGTACCTGGTTAAAATAATTACAAAGTTGCCTGTAAAATAAATATTAATCCTAAAATAGCTATAATATAATTATAATTTATATTGTAGCTATATTAGGGTTTATTTTACAGGTAAGTATTTAGCTTTAAATAGAAATAAGTTATTTAATAAGAGTTAATTTATTTCGTTAGATAAATATTATATTTAACTTAGGGGGGTGTTAGTGTTAGGGTTAGACTTAGCTTTAGGGGTTAATCCATTTATTAGAATAGCGGTGAGCTCCGATCGGAAGATTAGGGGTTAATAATTGAAGTTAGGTGTCGGCGATGTTAGGGAGGGCAGATTAGGGGTTAATACTATTTATGATAGGGTTAGTGAGGCGGATTAGGGGTTAATAACTTTATTATAGTAGCGCTCAGGTCCGCTCGGCAGATTAGGGGTTAATAAGTGTAGGCAGGTGTCGGCGACGTTGTGGGGGGCAGGTTAGGGGTTAATAAATATAATATAGGGGTCGGCGGTGTTAGGGGTAGCAGATTAGGGGTACATAGGGATAACGTAGGTGGCGGCGGTTTACGGAGCGGCAGATTAGGGGTTTAAAAAAATATGCAGGGGTCAGCGATAGCGGGGGCGGCAGATTAGGGGTTAATAAGTGTAAGGTTAGGGGTGTTTAGACTCGGGGTACATGTTAGAGTGTTAGGTGCAGACGTAGGAAGTGTTTCCCCATAGGAAACAATGGGGCTGCGTTAGGAGCTGAACGCTGCTTTTTTGCAGGTGTTAGGTTTTTTTTCAGCTCAAACAGCCCCATTGTTTCCTATGGGGGAATCGTGCACAAGCACGTTTTTGAGGCCGGCCGCGTCCGTAAGCAACTCTGGTATCGAGAGTTGCATTTGCGGTAAAAATGCTCTACGCTCCTTTTTTGGAGCCTAACGCAGCATTTGTTTGAACTCTCGATACCAGAGTTAATTTTATGGTGCGGCCAGAAAAAAGCCCGCGGAGCGTTAACAGCCCTTTTACCGCCGAACTCCAAATCTAGGCCTAAGATAGCTACAATGTAACTATTAGTTATATTGCAGCTAGCTTAGGGTTTATTTTATAGGTAAGTATTTAGTTTTAAATAGGAATAATTTAGTTAATGATAGGAATATTTATTTCGATTTCTTTTAATTATATTTAAGTTAGGGGGTGTTAGGTTTAGGGTTAGACTTAGGTTTAGGGGTTAATAACTATAATATAGTGGCGGAGACGTTGGGGGCAGCACATTAGGGGTTAATAAATGTAGGTAGGTGGCGGCGATGTTAGGGCCGGCAGATTAGGGGTTAATAATATTTAAGTAATGTTTGCAAGGCGGGAGTGCGGCGGTTTAGGGGTTAATATATTTATTATAGTGGCGGCGATGTCCGGTTCGGCAGATTAGTGGTTAAAAATTTTTTAGTGTTTGCGATGTGGGAGGGCCTCGGTTTAGGGGTTAATAGGTAGTTTATCGGTGTTAGTGTATTTTTTAGCACTTTAGTTAAGAGTTTTATGCTACGGCGTTGTAGTGTAAAACTCTTAACTACTGACTTTAAAATGCGGTACCAGTCTTTACAGGAGAGGGTGTAACTCTCACTTTTTGGCAGACTCGTAATACTATGCAAGTCCCATTGAAAAAAGAGGATACGCAATTTACGTAAGTGGATTTGCGGTATTTCCAAGTCTGACCCAAAAAGTGAGCGGTGAGCCTGTAACTTCAAGACTCGTAATACCAGCGGGCGTTAAAAAGCAGCGTTAGGACCAGCCAACGCTGCTTTTTAAGCCTAACGCACAACTCGTAATCTAGCCATTTGTTTTTTTATGTTTTGTAATGGTAGGTTGCTGTTTTTAAAAGTAATGTTAGGGTTTTATGTAAATTAGTTTTTTTGTAATTTTTGTATTATTTTTTAAGGTAGTATCTTTTTAAATTATTTCACTGTATTTTAATTGGGGTTAAGTTAGGGCGTGTTAGGTTAGAAGGCTTAGTTATTAGGTTAATATTTTGCATTGTGGGGTACATTGTGGGGGGGTTGGCAGTTTAGGTGTTAATAGTTTAATTAGGTAGTTTGCGTTGTGGGGGTTTGGTGGTTGAGGTGTTAATTGGTTAATTAGGTGTTTGCGTTGTTGGGGTGGCGGTTTAGAGGTTAATAGGTTTATATAGTAGTTTGCGTAGTTGGGGGTTGGCAGTTTAGGCGTTAATACATTTATTAGGTAGTTTGTCATGTGTGGGGATAGCAGGTTTAGGTGTTAATACCTTTATTAGACATTGCGATATGGGGGGATGGGGGATCAGGGGTTTTGAATGGCGTTTTGACCTGTCGGTTTATTTTTGTTCTTGCGGGTAAGATTTTTGCGTGTAATTTCAACATTTATGTTTTTTTACGTGCCGCAAGATGATATACTGGCGTAAGTTGCTCATGATGCCAGAAATGTGTATTTACATTTCTGAACCTCAACAGTTTGTTCGACTTACGGTAGTATAGCATCTAGCGGCGCAGGTTATGTGATTCACCCGATGTGCAATGTAAATTTACGGGTGACGTGGGTTTCAGCAGTTACGCTGAAACTTACTTCACATATGTAATCTCGCCCCTGAATATGACACCAGTAATAACTGTTGTCTGTATCACTATGGCTAACACTATCATGTTAGCTATTCACATCATTCCTAGACCTGCCAATATTTTATAGCATGCACTAATTACATTATCTCTTTATTTACATTTACTTTACTTTTTTATTGCATGCTGGATAATATAATTCACAACACACAGTATTACATTAACTAACAAACTTTGTTTTAAAATATTAAACAAGGGAGGGGTGTCTAAGCCGCGGCCATGATAAGTCGCATAAATCCTTAGCTCCGATCTCAGCTCTAAGACTAAATAAGTTATCTCGTCATATATACAGCACATAGCACACTACTATTTGGCTGGCTACTAGGGAGTCGTTTCTGAGTCAGATGATACTACTCTCATTGAGAAATTCTAGGTGGGAGACTGGAGTCGGACAGTTTCAAATGGAAGGACGCAGCCTATTTCTTTTGTACCATCAACCCCCCCCCCCCTCCCAGTTGAAGGATTGGCTGAGTGGTGGTAGAGCAGTGTTACTCTTTTTCAAGTACTGCAAAGTCAAACAAGACTGGAACAGTTTTCAATACAGATAAATAAACATGGAGGAAGATCTACAGTCACAGGTACGAGCGCTATTGAAGATTATTGAGCGTCGGATGTGCTACAACTATGAGGATCTTACCCATACAGTGAGAGCTCTAGGGGAAAGGGGACTAACAGTGCACTCATGGAGGCTGACAGTAAGGGCGCTGAAACGATACACAAAGCTCTAAAAGCTAGCAATAGCCACCTCCTACTCAAGGCGAGCTCCAGTCCAGTGGAAGAGGAGAAATTGAGGGTTCAGAGATCTACCCCCCCTCCAGGAACCCTAGAATCCCCCAAGCTAAGTTTGGACCCCGCACCTCTGCTTCTTCAAACAGTCTCCACCGGGAATGTCCCTCAGCCGCAAACCGTGATGGAGCTGCTGGCCTCCGGGTGCGTGATAGTGCTCCTTAAATGGAGCAGATTCATCCAGCTCATCGTTACGCAAGAGAAGCTAAAGGTTACTTGGTATCGTATAAGAAGCGGCGGTGCATGCGGACATGCTTACCTAAGCTACTGGCTACCGTATGGCTCTGATTGCAGGAACCGGTCTGACAAGTGGCCTCCTTGTTCTCTGTCCGGCTCCCTCTTCTGTTCTCTACTTGGACTGGATCTGCTGTGGAGGGGGATAGGCTGACTGCCATCCCTAATAACGGCATGCTGCAGGGCTCTTGGTTGCCTGCCTTACTCAAACACCAACTAACAGCACAATTAGTTAATATTTAGTTCTGCACTCTCATTGAAAAGATGTTGGAGACTTTTTGCCCTTTTTGTTTGTATCAACGCAGCAGAATGTGTTTTATGACTCCTATGTCTGTCTGAATATCTTTCTACAGTCACATAGCAGTGAATCATTCATGCTTATTTACATTAGATATGTTTATTGTCTATATACACAATTACATGTTTATTTGTTATTTGATGATCTATTGTTTTTCAAAAAACTTAAACACCCAGGTAGATATCTATGTCTGAGTAACTCCCACGTATTTAGTAGCAAATACTCGGCTAGATTTAGAGTTTTATCGGTAAGGACCCGCGTATCTAACGCTGGCTTTTTTCTGGCCGCACCTTTAAAATAACTCTGGCATTGAGAGCCCACAGAATGGCTGCGTTAGGCTCCAAAAAAGTAGCGTAGAGCATATTTAACGCAACTTCAACTCACGATACCAGAGTTGCTTACGGACGCGGCCAGCCTCAAAAACGTGCTCGTGCACGATTCCCCCATAGGAAATAATGGGGCTGTTTGAGCTGAAAAAAAACCTAACACCTGCAAAAAAAGCCGCGTTCAGCTCCTAACGCAGCCCCATTGTTTCCTATGGGGAAACACTTCCTACGTCTGCACCTAACACTCTAACATGTACCCCGAGTCTAAACACCCCTAACCTTACACTTATTAACCCCTATTCTGCCGCCCCCGCTATCGCTGACCCCTGTATATTATTTTTAACCCCTAATCTGCCGCTCTGTAAACCGCCGCTACTTACATTATCCCTATGCACCCCTAATCTGCTGCCCCTAACACCGCCGACCCCTATATTATATTTATTAACCCCTAATCTGCCCCCCACAATGTCGCCTCCACCTGCCTACACTTATTAACCCCTAATCTGCCGACTGGAGCTCACCGCTATTATTATAAAGTTATTAACCCCTAATCCGCCTCACTAACCCTATAATAAATAGTATTAACCCCTAATCTGCCCTCCCTAACATCGCTGACACCTAACTTCAATTATTAACCCCTAATCTGCCGACTGGAGCTCACCGCTATTCTAATAAATGTATTAACCCCTAATGCTAAGTCTAACCCTAACACTAACACCCCCCTAAATTAAATATAATTTTAATCTAACGAAATTAATTAACTCTTATTAAATAAATTATTCCTATTTAAAGCTAAATACTTACCTGTAAAATAAATCCTAATATAGCTATAATATAAATTATAATTATATTATAGCTATTTTAGGATTTATATTTATTTTACAGGTAACTTTGTATTTATTTTAACCAGGTACAATAGCTATTAAATAGTTAAGAACTATTTAATAGCTAAAATAGTTAAAATAATTACAAATTTACCTGTAAAATAAATCCTAACCTAAGTTACAATTAAACCTAACACTACACTATCAATAAATAAATTAAATAAAATACCTATAATTATCTACAATTAAACCTAACACTACACTATCAATAAATAAATTAAATACAATTCCTACAAATAAATACAATTAAATAAACTAACTAAAGTACAAAAAATAAAAAAGAACTAAGTTACAAAAAATAAAAAAATATTTACAAACATTAGAAAAATATTACAACAATTTTAAACTAATTACACCTACTCTAAGCCCCCTAATAAAATAACAAAGCCCCCCAAAATAAAAAAAATGCCCTACCCTATTCTAAATTACTAAAGTTCAAAGCTCTTTTACCTTACCAGCCCTGAACAGGGCCCTTTGCGGGGCATGCCCCAAGAGGTTCAGCTCTTTTGCCTGTAAAAAAAAACATACAATACCCCCCCAACATTACAACCCACCACCCACATACCCCTAATCTAACCCAAACCCCCTTAAATAAACCTAACTCTAAGCCCCTGAAGATCTTCCTACCTTATCTTCACCATACCAGGTTCACCGATCGATCCAGAAGAGCTCCTCCGATGTCCTGATCCAAGCCCAAGCGGGGGGCTGAAGAGGTCCATGATCCGGCTGAAGTCATCATCCAAGCGGGAGCTGAAGAGGTTCATGATCCGGCTGAAGTCTTCATCCAAGCGGGAGCTGAAGAGGTCCATGATCCGGATGAAGTCTTCTATCAACGGCATCTTCAATCTTCTTTCTTCGGGAGCCATCATCTTCCATCCGACGCAGAACATCCTCTTCTCCCGATGCCTACTAGCCGAATGACGGTTCCTTTAAATGACGTCATCCAAGATGGCGTCCCTCGAATTCTGATTGGCTGATATGATTCTATCAGCCAATCGGAATTAAGGTAGGAATATTCTGATTGGCTGATGGAATCAGCCAATCAGAATCAAGTTCAATCCGATTGGCTGATTCAATCAGCCAATCAGATTGAGCTCGCATTCTATTGGCTGTTCCGATCAGCCAATAGAATGCGAGCTCAATCTGATTGGCTGATCAGATTTTTTTATTTTGGGGGGCTTTTTTTATTTTATTAGGGGGCTTAGAGTAGGTGTAATTAGTTTAAAATTGTTGTAATATTTTTCTTATGTTTGTAAATATTTTTTTATTTTTTGTAACTTAGTTCTTTTTTATTTTTTGTACTTTAGTTAGTTTATTTCATTGTAGTTATTTGTAGGTATTGTATTTAATTAATTTATTGATAGTGTAGTGTTAGGTTTAATTGTAGGTAATTGTAGTTATTTTATTTAATTAATTTATTTATTGATAGTGTAGTGTTAGGTTTAATTGTAACTTAGGTTAGGATTTATTTTACAGGTAATTTTGTAATTATTTTAACTAGGTAGCTATTAAATAGTTCTTAACTATTTAATAGCTATTGTACCTGGTTAAAATAAATACAAAGTTACCTGTAAAATAAATATAAATCCTAAAATAGCTATAATATAATTATAAGTTATATTGTAGCTATATCAGGATTTATTTTACAGGTAAGTATTTAGCTTTAAATAGGAATAATTTATTTAATAAGAGTTAATTAATTTCGTTAGATTTAAATTATATTTAACTTAGGGGGGTGTTAGGGTTAGACTTAGCTTTAGGGGTTAATACATTTATTAGAATATCGGTGAGCTCCGGTCGGCAGATTAGGGGTTAATGTTTGAAGTTAGGTGTCGGCGATGTTAGGGAGGGCAGATTAGGGGTTAATACTATTTATTATAGGGTTAGTGAGGCGGATTAGGGGTTAATAACTTTATTATAATATCGGTGCGGTCCGGTCGGCAGATTAGGGGTTAATAAGTGTAGGCAGGTGGAGGCGACGTTGAGGGCGGCAGATTAGGGGTTAATAAATATAATATAGGGTCGGCGGTGTTAGGGGCAGCAGATTAGGGGTACATAGCTATAATGTAGGTGGCGGCGCTTTACGGTCGGCAGATTAGGGGTTAATTATTGTAGGTAGCTGGCGGCGACGTTGTGGGGGGCAGGTTAGGGGTTAATAAATATAATACAGGCGTCGGCGGTGTTAGGGGCAGCAGATTAGGGGTACATAAGTATAACGTAGGTGGCGGTCGGCAGATTAGGGGTTAAAAAAATTTAATCGAGTGGCGGCGATGTGGGGGGACCTCGGTTTAGGGGTACATAGGTAGTTTATTGGTGTTAGTGTACTTTAGAGCACAGTAGTTAAGAGCTTTATGAACCGGCGTTAGCCCAGAAAGCTCTTAACTACTGACTTTTTTCTGCGGCTGGAGTTTTGTCGTTAGATTTCTAATGCTCACTTCAGCCACGACTCTAAATACCGGAGTTAGAAAGATCCCATTGAAAAGATAGGATACGCAAATGACGTAAGGGGATCTGCGGTATGGAAAAGTCGCGGCTGAAAAGTGAGCGTTAGACCCTTTTTTGACTGACTCCAAATACCGGCGGTAGCCTAAAACCAGCGTTAGGAGCCTCTAACGCTGGTTTTCACGGCTACCGCCAAACTCCAAATCTAGGCCACTGTTAGTCTACCTCGCTTGGTAAACTATGTGAGCTTCCCAAATCCTCGTCAGCTAGGTATATATGAGTTGTCCTACTACAATTGCCTTATATCTCGACCCCCCTAGTCCTTTTGTAGGGATCTTCACATTAAGCAAATGCATAACGCTCGTTATGTGTCAGGGAAGAAGGACCCCTTATGTGTTCCTATGTACAATAATAATATAAGATATATGATCTCCACTTTGACAGTTTGTCAACTTTTACGTCACCTAATAGGTCAGCTGTTTAGTTTATTTCACTCCACTATCATATTTGTTTTTCTATATGTAATGTAATCTATATACAAGTATGTTCTTAAGCAGCTCCTGGAGGCCCGCAGAGAAGTAACAGAGAAGTAACACTGCCTACTTACTTGTCCTGTATGGTATTTTAACCCGTTTGATCCAATGAGTTTGCTAATACGACTCTCATACCTCTCTAGGATATCCTGTATCAAAGGCCTTATAACAGGCCAACTAATTATTTGCCCATAGAAGCCTTTTAAAAATATATAAAATAGAGGTTTCAATAGCTCAGTATAGTATACATTCTGGTTTTTCCTTTGTTGCTTTTTTGTATTTTTTTATTTCTATGATGGCCACTTGACTTATGAAAAATTGTAATTTATGTTATGAAACATTTGTTGTATGCTTTCTCTTGACTTCATGCAAAAACCTCAATAAAATACTATTAAAAAGAAAATGTTAAACAAGTAAATAGATATTTTGTGGCTAATAAAGTGATAAGACCATCTCATGCACCTAATTTACATAGACAACACCAAAGAAATTGGCTGAAGAAACATAAATTTGTTGTTGGTGCACAAAGTTTTATTGAAACAGGAGACTTTGCACAATTTGATAACTGATCATGCTATTTCATATTGTGAATAGGCTTGCCAGGTATGTATCATTTAACCAAAGAGTCTACTACAGTTGCAAAACCCTTTATCCAAACGTCTGTGGACCGAAAAAGGTTTGGATTTTGGAATATTTGTATACAGGTAGCCCTCAGTTTACGCCGGGGTTAGGTTCCAGAAGGAATGGTTGTAAATCGAAACTGTTGTAAATTGAAACCCAGTTTATAATGTAAGTCAATGGGAAGTGAGGGAGATAGGTTCCAGGCCCCTCTCAAAATTGTCATAAGTAACACCTAATACATTATTTTTAAAGCTTTGAAATGAAGACTTTAAATGCTAAACAGCATTATAAACCTAATAAAATAATCACACAACACAGACTTCACTTGCATTTTTCTGCAAACAGTTCTTTCTATGCATTCCAATCTGGACTGATTTATAGACAGGAAGATCTTGTTCCTTTGAAATCTGCTCAATAGCTCAGGTCTGGTTAAACTGATTAATTTCAGCTGCTTGGCTTTGCTGCAACACAAGCAGACAGCTCCACCTACTGGCTATTTTAATAAATGCACTGCTTCTCAATGCTTTGCAATAGCAGTCACATGACTGGAAAAAAAGGTTGTTATTCTGAAACGGTGTAAATTGAACCGTTGTAAAACGAGGGCCATCTGTATTTGCATCTATAAATGGTACAGCTTGGGATGAGACCAAGGGGTAGATTTATATAGGGTCAAGCGGACATGATTTGCTGTAGCGAATCATGTCCACTCGACCTCGCTAAATGCAGACAGCATGCTCTATCAGCATTTATCATTGCACAAGCATTTCTAATGAAATGCTTGTGCAATTCCGCCCCCTGCTCACTGGCGGACAATCTGCCACTAGCAGGGGCCATTAATCATCCCGATCGCATCGGATCGGGATGATTTAAGTTCGCCACCTAAGATGTGGCAGAGAAGTTAAGGAGCAGCTGTCTTATGACCGCTGCTTCTTAACTTCCGTTTCTGGCGGACCAGAAATGATCAGGGTCTGAAGCTTGTTAAATCGCCCCCCAACTGTAGACATTATCTTATGTTATTTGGACATGTCATAATTAAGCTTATACCTACAACCTAAAGGTAGATTTATACCATTATAAATACATCATAAGAAGTCTAGTACAGTACTGTAATCAGAAAGGCAATAGGTGTTTTAAATAAATATAGACTATTATTTGCGTTTAAGAACACAAAACCCAAAACCAAAGACACAGGCAGAGAAGACTGTGACTTACTGGCTGGAAAAAAAGGTAACGTTTTTAATAATCTTGTTTAAAAAATATTAATGAATTTAATGGAAAAGTATGGATTTCTGAATAATTATGGATTTGGGGATTTTGTACCTTCAACTGGCTGCCCAATAAAACATATGTGAAATACTGGATGAAGTCCAGTCTGAGACCTGAGTTTGGTATATGGTTGATAGCCTACATGCTATAGTTAGAAACTGAGGGCTGACATGAGGTTTAAGCATGAACCAGTGTGATCCGAAGAACATACCTCCAAATAGTGTGTCACACTATCATATAGCGTGACTTGAGAGCTCTGCTATAGAGTGAAGATTAACAAAATGGTTGAGGTTGTTAATTAATAGAAATCCCATGAACAGTGTGTATTTTTAATTACAAGAATAATAATAAGTAGATATATGTGAATGTGAATTCTGTATTAGTAAGCAGAAAATTAAAATCCTAGAACCACCTGGACATTAAAGACTATTATTCCACCAGAAAAGAGCTGAAAACACTGACATGGGCTATTAGGTTGCGTTACTGTGCCATAATCAGACAATTAATGTAATATTAAATGCATACAACCATACTAAAGAGAGAGACAATTTCTCAACAACCAAACTGCTTGCTCACCTAGGGGCTTACAGAGAAGCTTTAGAGGAAGGAGTTACCTCATACATATCTAAACCATACATGTCATAAAGCAGTCCCAGCTGATAGTGTAACTGTCACACCTAAATATATTTGTATTTTTAAAAACTTACATGCTCTAATTCGCAAAGGGGTTAAACATAAATTTAAAGTACTGTTAAAGAGCCACAGGGGACTGCTAGCCCTATGCGGAAACTACCTTTGACCCAGGCAGCAGCAGCAATTGCACAATCCATTTGCACAACTGCCACTGCTGATCCGGTCACCAGCAGTTTCCTCTCTGGACCAGAATTTCTCTGCGGCTCCATAGCAGTATTTTATCTATGTATTTTATCCATTTAAATAAAGTGCATGCAAGGTTTTCAATTACAAATGAATATGTAGGTGTGACTGTTATGAATTAGAAGCATGTCATTTTTTCCACTATAATGGCCTTCTAATATAGTGTGAAGAGAGGGCGTGTCAGGGCAGCTGCCATGACAGGCAGCAATATTGGAAGCTGTGGCTGTTAAATCTGCTTATTATCAGCTACATTGGGGAGACTTTTATATCATTTTCATACTGGATTAACTGACCAGTTTCTCATGAACAAGTGGATTCACTTTTTCCCTATGAATCTTTACAGCTACTCCAATCTAGACCGAATGGAGCTTGATGCCATTGTTTCCGCTCGAGCCTTCAGGCTCACCGGAAACAGAAGTTATGAAGCAGTGGTCTAAAGACAGCTGCTCCATAACTTGTCCGCCTCCTCTATACGATCGGGCTGATTGACACCCCCTGCTAGCA
This sequence comes from Bombina bombina, assembly GCF_027579735.1. NCBI lineage: Eukaryota > Metazoa > Chordata > Amphibia > Anura > Bombinatoridae > Bombina > Bombina bombina. The sequence goes on from NC_069504.1 coordinate 497,746,381, forward strand.
GCCGATTGGCTGCAAAACTGCAGGGGGCGGCATTGCACAAGCAGTTTACAAGAACTGCTTGTGCAATGATAAATGCAGACAGTGTATGCTGGTGCCTTGGGGGACTTTTACATGAAAAAGTTTTTCTTTGATATTTGAAGTTGCTTCTACTGTTTGGAACCTATGATTGCAAATTCTTTTTATTTACAGTAATAATACTATCATGAGTTTGTGAACTTATTTTCATTGGAAGCAGCAGCTTCTTTATTTAGTTTAGTATTGGACCTGTTTTTGGGTTTGACCGTTTTAGTATTTACTGTGTGGGGCATCACGATCATGCCCTGGGTGGATTCATACACTGCAATAGAATCATTTAGTGGGAAGTTTAAGGGTTTGCATTAGCTAAATGTCCTCTAATGCTTCCATTAATATTGATGTTGTGTGTGGTGTTTAGTTTTTCATATCAGCATTGTATTCTAAGCTCACTATAATGTTCTATTGTGACTATACTAACTATTACTTTCCTAATTTACTAGTTTTATAAGTATTAATAGTAGTTTATTTTCCAGTTTTCCGTGTTTACACATTTATCAATGAATGTCTCAAAACATTATGTTATAGCGAGGGGCGTATTTTGGCCTAGGCATACAAGGCACTTGCCTAGGGCAGCAGATTGGGGGCAGCACTTTTTGAGTCTCTATTATATATATATATATATATATATATATATATATATATATATATATATATATATACAGTACATGTCGCTTCCATTTACACCAGTCTAATATGGTACATGGTTCAAATTATCTATATTTTTGAAGGGAGAATTCTTTCTAGAATGTCATATGTCACAGCTACCTTGGCCTGAACTTAGATTTACCTATATGATATCTGTAATTAATCCGGCCCCCCTGATAGTTTGTCATAAACTTGTTTTAGTCACAGAATACTTTGTATACATAGGTTCCTCTATTGCACTATTCAGATGAAGAGTGCTACTGTTAAATATATTTCATTGTTCACTTCTCTAACTAGATGTGTGTCTTCTGCTATACCCCACCAACTAGCCCCCCTGTCCCATAAATTACTTCTCTAGAGCTCTAGCCTGGTATTGCAAGGATGTTTGATTGCCCCTGGGTAAGATAAGATCATCTTTTAATGCCATTGTCATAAAAGGAACTTAATGGCACAGTATAGTCAAAATTAAACTATCATGATTCAGATAGGAATTGCAATTTCAAACAACTTTCCAATTTACTTTTATTATCAAATTTGCTTTGTTCTCTTGGTATTCTTTGTTGAAAGCTAAAACTAGATAGGCTCATATGTTAATTTCTAAGCCCTTTCTAAGACCTCTTATGCCAGTGCATGTTGACAGTTTTTTACAGCTATACGGTGCTAGTTCATGTGTGCCATATACATAACATTGTGCTCACTCCCGTGGAGGTATTTATGAGTCAGCACTGATTGACTAAAATGCAAGTCTGTAAAAAGAAGATTAGATAAGGGGGCAGTCTGCAGAGGCTTAGATACAAGGTAATCACAGAGGTAAACAGTGTATTAATATAACAGTGCTGGCTATGCAAAACTGCGGAATGGGTAATAAAGGGAGTATCTATCTTTTTAAACAATAAACATTTTCAAGTAGACTGTCCTTTTAAGTAGCTTATATTGCTTGCACTTAGATTACCAACATTGTTATTTTAAGGTTGTTGGGTGCATTTAGTATATAAATATTATATTATACATCTTGGGTCCAAGAATTACCCATTTTTTCCTATAATATTGTGAGCACCACTTATTACTTGAATGTACTATATATCCTATGTGCCTTTAAAGGGCCATTATACACTCATTTTTTCTTTGCATAAATGTTTTGTAGATGATCTATTTATAAAGCCCATAAAGTTTGTTCTTTTAAAAAATGTATAATTTTGCTTATTTTTAAATAACATTGCTCTGATTTTCAGACTCCTAACCAAGCCCCAAAGTTTTATTTGAATACCGTCAGCTACCTTCTCCAGCTTGCTCCTGTTTGTGTAAAGGGTCTTTTCATATGCAAAAGAAGGGAGAGGGGGGAGTGTTTATTTCCCACTTGCAGTGGGCTTTCCAACTACCTTTTCAACAGAGCTAAACTGAAAGCTTCTAAGTACGTTTTAAACCATTTTATACTGGATTTTTATATCAGTATCTGTGCATCTTATTCTTTATAGTAATGTCTATTACATGCAGTTATATGAAAATGAGTGTATACTGTCCCTTTAAGTATAGTGTTATTGATACTTTTTGCCAATTGTGTGTTGTGTAGCATATGTCATGTTATTTCAACTTCAATAAAAATGTTATTACAATATATAAATATATATATACAGTATATATATATATATATATATATATATATATATATATATATATATATATATATATATATATAGTGTGAAGAAGCCTTGATCAGCCTGTTTTTTATGGACTTCATTGTTGACTTGTGAATAACATGTCTTTACTGCCCTCGTGACCCTGTAACAACCTGGTGATGCCTGTAAGGGAAATAAAGTCATGTTGCTGCTTTCAGTATTGTGTTGGCCAATTAACTCCATAGAAAAGTGACAAACAAAAGCAGTTATTGGTGAAAGTAAATATTCTAATGGGAGAAAGTATAAAATAATGTGATAACAACATTCATATATGCTAACAAAAAATATGGAAGCATTTTTCAGAATAAAAAAAGAGATTGGGTAAGCCTTGCTGTAAACATTAAGGGCACTTCTATAAAGGAAAAAAATAAGTATTGCTTTAACCATATATTTATCTATTTATGTATCTGTGTTTTTACTATGATTAGTGTCATTGTGTATCTCCACTCATATACGCATTGCAATATACAGTGCAATGGAATTTGGAAATGTTTCACAAATAAAAGTTATTAATAACAATAATAATAATGATACAGTTGGCAAAAATAATATAGCAACATGGCCACCAGTCCTGGAATTAATAGATACAAACAGAGAAAGCAGCAGCAGATGCTGCTGCTTTCTCTGTTTGTATCTATTTTGGGATTTGCAGGAACCCTGCAGCGTGCATTGATCATTTAAGGGTGCTGGACTTTGGATTGTTTGCTGGAATTAATAGAAAAGTCAGAAATTGCCCAAGCACCAAGGGTGTAGCAAAACTTGTTTGCAGGTGTGCCAACTATTGGACCTGCACCAAGGTCCCAAGAAAACAGTCCAAAAATAATAGTATAGCTGCACCACCAATTGTATTAAAACATCATGTTTTTATTTAGCCACTTTAGTCTGTTTTAAAGTGGCTAAATAAAAACATGATGCTGGAATTAATAGAGTAATGATGTTCCGTCCCAGTAATCCTTTTTTGTTGAGGCTATACACTTATTAGGATTAGTACTCACTACTAGGGGTCACTGTGTACCAAATTGTTTCTTATACAATACAATGTTATGCTACTATTATTATTTGTATACTTAAAAGTTCTTTGGATTACTCTGATAACCAGTAACATACCCAGTGGCGATCCAGGTATGATATACATGTAAATGTTTACCAAATGTTATTAAAGGTAGATAGACAAATAGATTAGATAGATTAGATTAGATAGATCGATAGATAGATAGATCAATAGATAGATAGATTAGATAGATAGATTAGATATATAGTATATCTAGATTAGATAGATGGATAGATAGATTGAACATACTGATATGAAATAATCATTTGTCTGTTGTAGAACCATGAGGAGTTGTCTTACACACCTAAGAAAATAAAGGGCCTGTGTCTAGAGGTCCCCCTCTAACTTCCTGTCTCCTTACCCCTCCTCCAGCTGCCAGGAGTGACTGATCTCTAGGTTTAAGGTTAATGATACGCTGGGGGATGTGCTGTGATTAAGAGCCTTGCTAATGGAGTCCTTGCGTGACTACTTCTAGTGTACCTGGGATGGGGGTTGGGAGCTGTCATTCACTATATGGGGAGGTCTGAAGGCCCTTGACTAACCCTTTCATCATCTCCAGACATATATGACAATGTTGCTTTTTAGGTTCACTTAAATGGATATAGTAAACTTTCAGATAGACATCTAGACAGATAACTTCCCTAAACTTTGGAGTAACTTGCATGGTTTTGAGGCAAGAGAAACTCATTATTTAATAATGTGTTAATGTTCTTTTAATAATTGGATAGAAACAACAGAATTTGTCAATTGGATGTTTTCTTGGTGTAACAAAATGCTATGTAAAATATTCAGTAGATCCGCTATAGCTCTTTCTCAGGCATTTAACTTAAATTGTAAGAATAGAATGTAACATGTATTACATTAATATAATATTATAATATTATAATTAAATATATAAGGTATACAAATTTTATAAACATAATATTAAGTTAATGTGATTACAAGATTTTCTAAATTATAAAGCTTAAAATAATAAAATTTTTAGATGTTGCACATTTATATACATAATCAAACTGAGATTGCTTAAACAAATATATAAATGTTGAGATTACAGATCTATTTATTTGAAAATGCAAATGTTTAATGATTTGTTATTTCATTAGTAAATCTTTAGCCTGGACAATTATTAGTGGTCATTCTATTTTTTACTGTGTGCCTCTCTTATATCGTTCCTTGGGATGCCCCTGTTATTGTCAAACTTACCACTTTTTGTTTTCAAATGTAAAAAGCAAATGTTATCGTTGACAACAAAGGTGAATTAAATAATGTGCAAAATTTGATGAAGAATATAGCGTTCTGACATCCTCAGAAAGTGCCAATATATGTAGCCTTTGCTAGTGTAATGTATACACATTGTCCTTACCACAACATGTATACACATATATACATGTGCATATATAATTTGAAGCCCTTTCCACTCAAATACCTGAAAACAATAAAAATATTTAATACATTTTAATATTTAATAATGTGTTTTACTGTGTATGTACTGTACATATTTTACATTCCAATGTCCTTCACATAGGGGAAAATCTTCTATATATTTTTAAATAGATACTCCTCAATATATCTGTATATACCTATGTATATTCATATATATATATGCTATCAGGAATTTTAAAAATATATCTACAAATCCCAATGCTGCTTGAAACAAGAATAAAAAGATCAGTAATTCCAAACAAAATACCCTAATACAATTTAAAAAAATATATGTACAAAAGGACTGTTTCAGCACCAAGGATAAGTGAAACACAATAAAAACAACATAAATGTATTATATAAAAAAGTCAACATGTAACAATTCAAATAGTAGAAAATACTCTGGTAGGTATTTTACTTAATAGAAATTACCTTAATCCTATGAGATAAGTTGCCGCATCTGTAAAGGAGAGACCTCCGGTGTAGTAAAAATATGAGGTTTTCAGGCTCGCCGGAAACAGGAGTTAAAGGGACAGTATACACCAATTTTCATATAACTGCAGATACTTATAAAAAATCCAGTATAAAACCATTTAAAAACATACTTAGAAGTTCCCAGTTTAGCTCTGTTAAAAAGGTAACTAGAACACCCACTGCAAGTGGGAAAAACAGACACTCCCCCCCTTCCCCCTTCCTCTGCATATGAAAAGACTCTTTACACAAACAGGAGCAAGCTGGAGTAGGTATACGTCGGTATTTTCCAAAAACTTTGGGGCTTGGTTAGGAGTCTGAAAATCAGAGCAATGTTATTTAAAAATAAGCAAAATTATATATATATTTTGTTTAAACTGTATGAGCTCTACAGATGGATCATCTACAAAACATTTATGCAAAGAAAAATTGAGTGTATAATGTCCCTTTAAGAAGCAGCAGTATTTCACCGCCAAATGCGATCAAATAAAAAAAAAATTGTTAACTTTTTCACAAACTTTAGGTTTCTCACTGAAATTATTTACAAACAGTTTGTGCAATTATGGCACATATGGATGTAAATGCTTCTCTGGGATTCCTTTTGTTCAGAAATAGCAGACATATATGGCTTTGGCATTGCTTTTTGGTAATTAGAAGGCCGCTTATTGCAGCTGATCACCACACTTGTATTATGCCCAGCAGTGAAGGGGTTAATTAGGTAGCTTGTAATTTAATTTTAGCTTTAGTGTATAGATTACCCTCCCACCTGACACATCCCACCGCTGATCCCTCCCTGATGCCTCTCAAACAGCTCTCTTCCCTCCCCTACCTCCCAATGGTCAACCCCATCTTAAGTACTGGCAGAAAGTCTGCCAGTATTAAAATAAAAGGCTTTTTTTTTTAATCTTTTTTTTTTATATATATATATATATATATATTTTCTGCAGTGTAGGATCCCCCTTACCCCCCAACCTCTGTGATCCCCCCAAACAGCTCTTTAACCCGACCCCCTCTACCTATTAGCCACCATCTTAGGTACTGGCAGCTGTCTGCAAAGACCCAGTTTGATGCAGTTTTTACTTTTTTTTATTTATTTATTTTAAAAGAAAAAAAAAATTTTTCTGTAGTGTAGCTGCCTCCCCCCCTCATTACCCTACACCCTCCCCCTCCCAGATTCTTTTTCCCCATCGGATCTTACATAGGATCCCCCTCTCCCTCATTCCCCCTCCTCCCCCCTCCCTTCTTCCCCCTCACTGCCACTGCGGCTCAATTTATTTTTCTGTAGCGTAGCGTAGCAGTCCCACCCACTCCCACCCTCCTCCCACCCCCCTTCAGCAAAGGGCCACCCAACCGCCTCCCTCCTAACCCTCCCACGCCACCAACGATCGGCACCATCACTGAACGATGCAGAGAGGGCCACAGAGTGGCCCTCTCAGCATCAGTTACTGACCAGAGGGTATTGCACAATGCTTCAATATTGAGGCATCGCTGCAATACCCCAAGAGGGTTAACATAGAGATGCATACATAGAGTTAGCACACTTGAGAATATGCGATTGGGTATGAGCGCGAGTAGGGTGTTTGTTTTCCCCCCCACACTATTTTTGCTCCATTGACTTAAATAATGGAATATGTTAATGTGATTGTAATATTTGAAGTTCGGCTTTTTGCGCGCACTGGGTTAGCACATGAGCAAAAACTTTTCACATTCAACTTGTAATACGAGCGCTACCCAACGAAAGAAAATTACTTCTAGCGGAGATAGCGTGCAATCTGGAACGTTAAATATCCCTCCACTTGTAATATGACCCTTAAATAGATATATTTTAAAAGTACACATAATTAAGAGTTTAGAGAGGTGTGACTTGCTTGTTTTGACAATACCAAAATCCTTTATAGAAAGGAAAAAATAATAAGTTCAAAATATTTACACCATTAAGTAATCTTTCATAAGATGTCAGCTGTTGCTGCACTTACACAGTTAAACAATTTATTAAAATATTCCCAAATTTGTATTTGCTCTGACAAGCAAGGATTTATAAACCCTGGCACCAACAACAAACGGATTACAAGTTATGCGGTAAACCGGGTGCGTAAATAACGCAAAAAAATAGCGGTATCGCACTCTCCATAGCGCTGCCATTACAAGTTACTGAAAAAACTTCTTTTGTTGAGCGGTATGGTGCAATAAGCTCCATACCGCACAAAACCAAGGCCTGACTTGACGTGCTCGTGCACGTTTTCCCCCATAGACATCAATGGGGAGAAAGTGTTAGAAAAAAACTAACACCTGTGATAGCGGAATGGCGATCGCTGTAACGCAATCCCCATTGATGTCTATGGGGAAAGAAAGTTATGTAAAAACCTAACACCGAACATAAACCCCTAGTCTAAATACCCCTAATCTGCCGACCCCCGACATCGCTGACACTAAATAAAGTTATTAACCCCTAAACTGCGGACTCCCCTGCATCACTGACACCTAAATAAACCTATTAACCCCTAAACCGCCGCCCCCGACATAGCCGACACTAAAAACCTATTAACGCCTAAACCTCCGGCCCCCACATCACAAATCACTAAATTAAACTATTATCACAAATCACTAAATTAAACCTAACTATCCCCTATACTTTAAAACCGTGATGAAGATAGAAGATGCCCCTGCGATGGAGGAAGATGTTGCCGTCTGGATGAAGACTTTCAATAGTTTCTGTTTTCAATAGTAAGAGCAGTCCCACCTGCAATGCGCATGCATGTCTCATGAACACGCTTGTTTTTTGTCATTCAATTCAATGAGACATGCATGTGTACTTTCATTTAGGGGTGTAAAGTTAGAATTCAGACGCCACTGGGGGACCTATCAGAATGTTGAAGATGATCTTCGTCATGTAAGAATTTTTTTTTTTTAGAGCCAGGCAGAGTGACGGCGGTTTAGATTAGCGGATCTAAAGGTAAAATTATAGTTTTATTATAACAAAAGAAAGAAATTAATTAATTAAACTCCCCCTTAATTGATTTGTACTTTCAGTTGCGACTTAGAGTTTCAGTATAGTTTACTTTCACTTTAATTTCTACTAGATTTTAGGCTGTTGAGATTAATGTTTCTGTTCCTGAATCTGCTGAGTCCTTAGAGGAAGAGGTTTTCTCTCATGATCACAAGTCTTCCTATGATTATGATTCAGAATCGTCCTCTTTTTTTTTTTTTAAGTTGAACATTTTCATTCACTTTTTTAAGAGATTTTGCATACTTTAGGGATTAAAGATGTAAGGTAGATGAGGATAAGTGTGTTGATTGTTTAGATTTAATTTATAAACCTGTGGTTAAATCTCCAGAGGTTTTTCCTATTCCTGATGCTGTCTCTGAGATAGTCTCTAGGGAATGGTCTAAACCAGGTAATCCCTTTAATCCTTCAACAAGGTTTAAGAAGATGTATCCATTGCCGGCTTCCACTAATGAACTTTAGTCCATTTCTACCTTGGCTAGGCATACTACTATTTGTTTTGAAGATAGTTCTTCCTTTTAAGGACCCTTTGGATATGGAGTTAAAATCTTTCAATAGAAGGACATTTCAGCAAGCAGGTTATCTTTTTAGGCCAGCAGTTTTTATTGCTGGTGTTGCTGCTGCTTCATCTGTTTGGTTAAATAGTCTTTCTGAGCAGTTTTCTGATGATTCTGCTAGTGAAGATTTTTTTTAACCCTTTAGAGTTGCTTCAATTTGTGATGCTGTTAATGACTTTAGCAAGATTAACTCTAACAGTATGTCTTTGGCAGTTCTGGTCTGCTGATATGGTTTTGAAATCCAGGCTTCTATCTCTCTCTTTTCAGGGAAAGATATTGTTTGTTTCAGGTTTGGATTTTATTATCTCTACTGTGACTGGAGGTAAAGGAACTAGGGTAAATCCAAGTCTAAGGGTAAACCTAAGGCTTCTAATCATATTCGTTCCTTTCTTACGAACAGGGAACAGAAATCTGTTTCCTCCTCTCAGAAACAAGGTTCCTCTAGCTATGCTTGGAAGCTAAGTTAAAATTGGAAGACGTCTAAGGAGTCTAAAAAATACACTGCCTCATCTAAGTCTGCATGAAGGTTCATCCCCCAATCCAGAGACTCTGGTAGGGGGCAATTTGTGCCTTTTATTTGGGAGGCTTGGTTTCAGTCTGTTAAAGAACCCTGGGTTTTAAATATAGGTTTCAGAAAAAGGCCTCCCAAAGGAAGGTTTCTTCTGTCCAATGTTCCAAAACATCCTGTGAAGGCAATATACATTTTTCAGTCAGTTTTAGATCTGGAAACTATGGGAGTGATTATTCCTGTTCCTTTGTTGGAACAGGGGATGAAGTTTTATTCAAATCTCTTTATTGTTCCAAAGAAGGGAAGGAACTTTCAGATTAGTTTTGGATCTAAAAGCTCTGAACAAGATTCTTACACCTAGATTTAGAGTTTGGCGTTAGCCGTCAAAAGCAGCGTTAAGGGGTCCTAACGCTGCTTTTTACTGCCCGCTGGTATTTAGAGTCAGACAGGAAAGGGTCTAACGCTCACTTCCCTACCGCGACTCCAGGCTACCGCAGATCCCCTTACGCCAATTGCGTATCCTATCTTTTCAATGGGATCTGCCTAACGCCGGTATTTGGAGTCTTGGGAGAAGTAAGCGGTAGACCCTCTACCGACAAGACTCCTACCGACAAAAAAAGTCAGTAGTTAAGAGCTTTATGGGCTAACGTGTGAATATAAAGCTCTTAACTACTGTGCTATAAAGTACACTAACACCCATAAACTACCTTTGTACCCCTAAACCGAGGCCCCCCCCACATCGCCGCCACTATAATAAAAATTTTGAACCCCTAATCTGCCGACCGGACACCGCCGCCACCTACATTATACCTATAAACCCCTAATCTGCTGCCCCTAACATTGCCGACCCCTATATTATATTTATTAACCCCTAATCTGCCCCCCCAACGTCGCCGCTACCTAACTACACTTATTACCCCCTAATCTGCCGACCGGACCTCGCCGCCATTATAATAAATGTATTAACCCCTAAACCGCCGCACTCCCGCCTCGCAAACACTATTATAAATAGTATTAACCCCTAATCTGCCCTCCCTAACATCGCCGCCACCTACCTACAATTATTAACCCCTAATCTCCCGCCCGCACCGTCGCCGCTACTATAATAAAGTTATTAACCCCTAAACCTAACTCTAACCCTAACACCCCCCTAACATAAATATAATTTAAATGAAACAAAATAATATTCCTAAAATTAACTAAATTAATCCTATTTAAAACTAAATACTTATCTATCAAATAAACCCTAAGCTAGCTACAATATAACTAATAATTACATTGTAGCTATTTTAGGATTTATATTTATTTTACAGGCAACTTTGTATTTATTTTAACTAGGTACAATAGCTATTAAATAGTTAAAAACTATTTAATAGCTACCTAGTTAAAATAAGTACAAAATTACCTGTAAAATGAATCCTAACCTAAGTTGCAAATACACCTAACACTACACTATCAATAAATTAATTAAATAAATGACCTACAATTAGCTAAATTAAAATACAATAAAATAAACTACTCTATAATACAAAAAAAACAAACACTAAATTACAAAAAATAAAAAAGAATTACAAGAAGTTTAAACTAATTACACCTAATCTAAGCCCCCTAATAAAATAAAAAATCCACCCAAAATAAAAAAATGCCCTACCCTATTCTAAACTACCAAAGTAATCAGCTCTATTACCAGCCCTTAAAAGGGCTTTTTGCGGGGCATTGCCCCAAAGTAATCAGCTCTTTTACCTGTAAATAAAAATACAATACCCCCCCAACATTAAAACCCACCACCCACATACCCCTATTCTAACCCACCCAAACCCCCCTTAAAAAAACCTATCGCTAACCCCCTGAAGATCATCCTACCTTGAGTTGTCTTCACCCAGCCGAGCCGAAGTCTTCATCCAAGGTGCGCAGAGGAGGTCCTTCATCCGGTAGAAGTCTTCATCCAAGCAGTAAAGCAGAAGTCCTCCATCCGGTAGAAGTGTTCATCCAGACGGCGTCTTCAATCTTCATCCATCCGGAGCGGAGCGGAGCCATCTTCAACGGAGCAGACGCGGAGCCATCCTCTTCAACCGACGACTTCCCGACGAATGAAGGTTCCTTTAAGGGACGTCATCCAAGATGGCGTCTCTTCAATTCCGATTGGCTGATAGAATTCTATCAGCCAATCGGAATTAAGGTAGAAAAATATGATTGGCTGATACAATCAGCCAATCAGATTGAAGTTCAATCCGATTGGCTGATCCAATCAACCAATTGTATTGAACTCGTATTCTATTGGCTGATCGGAACAGCCAATAGAATGCGAGCTCAATACGATTGGCTGATTGGATCAGCCAATCGGATTGAACTTCAATCTGATTGGCTGATTGCATCAGCCAATCAGATTTTTTCTACCTTAATTCCGATTGGCTGATAGAATCCTATCAGCCAATCAGAATTCGAGGGATGCCATCTTGGATGACGTCCCTTAAAGGAACCTTCATTCGTCGTTAGTCCGTCGGGGAAGGGGGATGTTCTGCGTCGGCGGGATGAAGATGGATCTGGAAGAAATAAGATAGAAGATGCCGCTTGGAAGAAGACATCGCCCGGATGGAAGACCTCTTCTTTGCCGCTTGGATCAAGACTTCGCCCGGATGGAGGACCTCTTCTTTGCCGCTTGGATCAAGACTTCTACCGGATGGAGGACCACATCGCCCGGATTGGATGAAGACTTCGGCTCGGCTGAGTGAAGACGACTCAAGGTAGGGGGGTATTGTTAGGTTTTTTTAAGGGGGGATCAGGTGGGTTTTAGAGTAGGGGTGTTTGGGTGGTGGGTTTTAATGTTGGGGGGGTCTTGTATTTTTTTTACAGGTAAAAGAGCTGATTACTTTGGGGCAATTCCCTGGTAAAAGAGCTGATTACTTTTGTAATTTAGTATAGGGTAGGGAATTTTATTATTTTGGGGGGCTTTTTTATTTTATTAAGGGGCTTAGATTAGGTGTAATTAGATTAAAATTCTTGTAATATTTTTTATTTTTTGTAATTTAGTGGGGGGGGGTGTACTATAGTTTAGTTTATTTAATTGTATTTTAGTTTAGATAATTGTAGTTAATTTATTTAATTAATTTATTGATAGTGTGGTGTTAGGTGTATTTGTAACTTAGGTTAGGATTTATTTTACAGGTAATTTTGTAATTATTTTAACTAGGTAGCTATTAAATAGTTATTAACTATTTAATAGTTATTGTACCTAGTTAAAATAAATACAAAGTTGCCTGTAAAATAAATATAAATCCTAAAATAGCTACAATGTAACTATTAGTTATATTGTAGCTATATTAGGGTTTATTTTATAGGTAAGTATTTAGTTTTAAATAGGATTAATTTATTTAATTATAGTAATTTTATTTTGTTTTATTTAAATTATATTTATATTTAGGGGGGTGTTAGGGTTAGGGTTAGACTTAGGTTTAGGGGTTAATAACTTTATTATAGTAGCGGCGACATTGGGAGCGGAAGATTAGGGGTTAATAATTGTAGGTAGGTGGTGGCGACGTTGGGGATGCAAATTAGGGGTTAATACAATTTATTATAGTGTTTGCGAGGTGGGAGTGCGGCGGTTTAGGGGTTAATACATTTATTATAGTGGCGGCGATGTCCGGTCGGCAGATTAGGGGTTAATAATTGTAGGTAGGTGGCGGCAACGTTGGGGGGGCAGATTAGGGGTTAATATAATTTATTATAGTGTTTGCAAGGCAGGAGTGTGGCGGTTTAGGGGTTAATACATTTATTATAGTGGCGGCGATGTCCGGTCGGCAGATTAGGGGTTAATAATTGTAGGTAGGTGGCGGTGACGTTGGGGGGGCAGATTAGGGGTTAATAAATATTATATAGGTGTCGGCGATGTTAGGGACAGCAGATTAGGGGTTCAGAGGGATAATGTAGGTGGCGGGGGTGTCCAGAGCGGCAGATTAGGGGTTAATAGTATAATGCAGGTGGCGACGATGTCGGGGGCAGATTAGGGTTTAATAAGTGTAAGATTAGGGGTGTTTAGACTCGGGGTTCATGTTAGGGTGTTAGGTGTAGACTTAGAAAGTGTTTCCCCATAGGAAACAATGGGGCTGCGTTAGGAGCTGAACGCTGCTTTTTTGCAGGTGTTAGGTTTTTTTTCAGCCAGCTCAGCCCCATTGTATCCTATGGGGAAATCGTGCACAAACACGTTTTTCCAGCTTACCGCTACCGTAAGTAATGCTGGTATTGAGGTTAGAAGTGGAGCTAAATTTTGCTCAACGCTCACTTTTCTGAGGCTAACGCAACCATTCAGAAAACTCGTAATACCAGTGTTGTTTAAAGTAAGCGTTGGAAAAAAAAGGAGCGTTAGCCCCGCAAGTTTTTACCGACAAAACTCGTAATCTAGCCGTATGTAATTAAAAATGCGTAAGGTACAGTAAATTGAAGTGCACCATGCTGGGGAGTTATTACATAACCTCAGAGTGAAAGAAAGAAAGAAAGAAAGAAAGAAAGAAAGAAAGAAAGAAAGAAAGAAAGAAATTAGGCTTAAAGTGAAGCTTCGTTTTGATGAATTAGTGCCCAGTTTTTAATAAACCTATTAAAAACAAGGGCACTTTAATTCATCAAAATTGACATTTCACTGTTTTCTTCAAAAACTTACCTTTTAATCCTTGCAGCCGCTCCAGCACTTCCTCCAGCAAGCCGTTTTTGCAGGTCCAAAATGATGAATCCGGTTTCCTCCAATCACAGCGTTGGAGGGGGGAAGCTGTGATTGGAGGAAGCCTGATTCGTCATTTCTGACATCTGCAGAGGCTTTCGACGGCCGGGGGAATCGCTGGAGCGGCATTCAGGATTAAAAGGTAAGTTTTTGAAGAAAACAGTGAAATCTCAATTTTGATTAATTTAAGTGCCCTTGTTTTTAATAGGTTTATTAAAAAATGGGCACTAATTAATCATTTGTCATTTAAGTGATATTGCATAGGGGTTTACTCACTTCTATTGTATACTATACATTGCTTCAGAACAGAGAATCGAAGATAGCTTACTATTCAAACTTGAATTGAAGTGCTCCTACAAGAACATTTTTGTAAACTAGAAGAGAGAATAACTGGAATAATTGACCCTACTCTGCAGCTATGCAATAAGGTCCTTATCATTCCTGTTCCAGAAGAGTCCACCATGTCTCCTGAACCAAGGGAGGAAGTTATCCTTTAGGTCTTTTCAATTATCTCTTTAAGCTTTGTGAGTCTACTGAAACAGAGCCAAGACCTGGTGCAAGTGCAACAATTGGGATCCTAAGATACTAGATCACAATGTGCCGACAAAAACAGTCAATTAGATCCACAATCTCTGGGTCCAGCTGCGGAGAAAACAGGGTGACTAGGGTCCCCATGACAGGGGGTTGGGGATCTGGGCCGACTTCCCCGTATCCCTGCACTTCACGTGTGGAGACCACTGTCTCATACACACTTCCAGGACCAACATCCGTGGAAATGAAGTCCACTAGATCTGCTGCCTCTGAAGTAAGTAAAGGACCACTTTCCAGCAGTTCTAGGTAATCCACCTCAAGGTACCATTCCTTATAGATAAGCCATGTCAGGTCAGGCTCTAAGGCAAGTGCTTCTGATGGCTGTAACAGCTCCTGCCTCTTGCTTTGAATGTCCCAGAATCGATATCCCTCGGGACTGCCAAAGTCAACTTTCTTCTCAAATGCTTCCCACAATAAGCCGGGGCCACGAAAGTCATCACCTTCCAGGGAATAGTGCGTTTCTGCCCTCGACTGCCACCTGCCTGCAAACCAATATAACGCTCTGTGCTGATCCTCGAGCTCGACCTCTCTTTGCACCAGACACTTCAGTTCAGCTATCCCCTCACCTGTGGTTTGTCCTCTAAGTAAGCAGAGCCGCAAGTTCACCTGGTCCCTGAAGCGCTGTTCTGGGGAGGGCAGGACTTTGCCTCTGCAGCCATACCAATTCTCCAATGCATCTTTCCACATCTCTAGCTGAATCAGGGCTCTCCATTCCAGGCACATCTCCTCTGGAACTGACCCTCCTAAAACAGCAAGGGCGACTTTGACTTCCCGCTCGAAGTCCCATATCGTAACTTCCCATTTAGAGGTATCTGATCCCAGCATCTCAGCTGTCTGAATATTCTGATACCTGGTGATCTGCTTCACCACTTCAGTGTTCGTTACCCGGACTGCTGCTTCGGATTGGGTTGGCTCCGTAGATTGACAACCTTCTCCGCAATCTGCTGTGGAATTTTTCCTCTGCATCATCCATAATCATCTGGGTGCGATCCTTCACTGGCTGCCATTTGCGCATCTTTGTAGTGCTGCTTAGGGACTGATAGCTAGGTAGCACATCCCTCCAACCCAGCTTGTCCTATGCAGAAACAGGTTCATCAAGGTGGGTCAGCACTTGCTGCATTCACCATAGGAGCTCCGCTTTCATAGCTGCGGGTGACAGTGCCTCTCCTCCTCTGTCAGCAGGACAAGAAATCAATCCCAGTGCTTGCCACCAAATGTGACGGACTGCCTGGTACCCCGAATGAGTACCTCCGTCAGAACATTTCCCTTGTCCTGGACATCCCTTTATCCAGAGCAATAGCTCCTAGTATCTTCCCTTTGACTGCAGTCTAAAGTTATATAGGTGAACAGAACTGAGGCAACACTCAGTTGTCTGAACACAAAAATGAATATTTTATTTAAAAGCAGCACACATATTTATACACCCTGGCATTCCAGAGTCATAGAGCTTCAGGTTACAGAGGGCATTGGTTAAACAGTAAAGCAAACATATGAACAATACATCAAACCTCTAACAATTGTCTATTCACAGGTAAAACAGATTAACATATCAAGTTAATTAACTGGGGAGGAAAGTTTACTCAGACAATCTGATTTTAGGCAGTCTAGTTAACATAATCACACAGGAACACAATCAGTTTACCCAGACAGACTCCTGAGATCAGAAACGTAAATAAAATACATCTTATTACAAAATATAAAAACAGCTCTTATTAACTATTAAGTCCTTTATGCCCACTTGGTTTATAGAGTCACAATTGCTCCCACAAGGGGCACTCACACCCTGTACCCATCCTGTATTTATGGATACAGGGTGACATGGACATAAGACAGAGTTATGAAAGTACATGGGGTGTGCAGCATATAAAATTCCACATTTCCATGCAGTCTCTGGGTATCCTTAAGCCCATATGCCTCCTGCCCAAAGAATGTTCCATAACAGGCCCTCAGATCTTAGTGACTCACGTCACACTTCCCCTCTCCAAATTGTCCCGTTTACAGACGCAGACATTCCAAAATCCAAACTTTTTCTGGTCCCAAGAAGTTGGGATAAAGGGGTTTCTACCTGTAAAAGCTTTAATTAGATGCATTAATTTTAAATGTATTTTTTATTGAGGCTTCTAAAAAGATGTACAGGCAAATTAAAATAAACAGAAATGTGCATCTTGTGGATAAATGAACAATGCTTAAATATCAAGAAGAAAAAAATAAAATAAAGTGTACACCTGAATACACAGTAAAATAATACAAAGCAAAACAAACCTCAAATTTTGATATTACAGAAATTTGTGAGTATCCCCTATGAGTATCCCCCTAGGAGCCTGGTGATCGAAAACTCGCTGGCATGGAGAGAAATCTCGACAAATATTTGGGAGCTTTTTTTTAGCATTATTTTGCATTGTAAGTAACTGCCCTTTACATCTAGAACTCAGTATAAAGAGAAAAACAACTCTCAAGAAAAAAATTCACCCTTTTAAAAGTCTTTGAGGGTTCTTGTGGTCCTGATGAGATGTATAAGATCGTCGTCCAGAACGGAAAGGTTTAGATCATCAGGTCCTAAGTGACAAACAGGAAGAGAGGGTTCCCCTTTTGATAAATAAAGGCCTCTCTTCACCCATAGTGTTATCCTGCAATTAGAAGGGGTGTTGTAGGGGAATAAGCCAGTAAGGGCCACTTTTGGACCCATAACAATCAAAATATTATTATATAACCGGTAAGAAAGAGGGACTGATAGCAAATTGTTCCAAAAAAGTATGTAATTAAAAATGTGTAAGGTATAGTAAATTGAAGTGCTATGCTGGGGAGTTATTATGTAACCTCAGAGTTTCTATATGAAAGAAAGAAAGAAAGAAAGAAAGAAAGAAAGAAAGAAAGAAAGAAAGAAAGAAAGAAAGAAAGTATAAAATTAGGCTTAAAGTGAAGGTCCATTTTGATGAATTAGTGCCCGTTTTTTAATAAACCTATTAAAAACAAGGGCACTTTAATTCATCAAAATTGACATTTCACTGTTTTCTTCAAATGCTCCGGCACTTCCTCCGCCCGTTGCGGGTCCGAAATGACGAATACGGCTTCCTCCAATCACAGCTTTGCATCAGGCCAAGATTCCCCCGGGGGAAGCTGTGATTGGAGGAAGCCTGATTCGTCATTTCTGATGTCTGTAGAGGCTTCCGACGGCCGGGGGAATCGCTGGAGCGGCATTCAGGATTAAAAGGTAAGTTTTTGAAGAAAACAGTGAAATGTCAATTTTGATTAATTAAAGTGCCCTTGTTTTTAATAGGTTTATTAAAAAATGGGCACTAATTCATCAAAATGGACCTTCACTTTAATGAAACCATAAGGATAAGCTGCACTCTCTAACAAAGTATCTATAGCTGAAACTTATCTTGAATTCCGTTTCTGGTCACTGACAAGAAGGCAAAAGTTCAAGATATCAATATTGGGATATAAAGGAGGTGTTAAGCAAAATTATAGTAGAATTTCTCCTGCAGTTTTGCAATAGTCAATTGGTCCATTCCAATTTTGTGGTATGTTTTATATAATAATACATGAGGTTTATGCAAACATTCAAACAACCTTCTATAGACAGCAATTCAGGTAAGTAAACATTTTCAAAGCCCCAAAGTATATATCATGGTAGCCACTATTTAGCAATATATTACTCCTAAAAAATGCAATAATAGCCTCCCCAAAAAGAAATGCAGTAAGTACCTTCAGATGCCCAGAAATCATGCTTACAAATGTTAAAGTTAGGCTCTAGCGTGATAAGTACAGAAATATAGCGGGATTGCAAATAGCCACTGGGATTAGTCCCGTCTATACTGTTACTTCTACTCTTGTGTACCTTCACGGGACTGGAGCTATTACTCGATGCAAGGATATCCAAAAGAGCAGCCTCCTACAAAAGATCCCAGGATGCATGAAGACCTCTTCTGATCCACCTGTTTTTGTCGGCACATTGTGATCTCAATTGTTGCACTCGCACCAGGTCTTGGCTCTGTTTCAATAGACTCACAAGGCTTAAAAAGGTAAGTGAAAAGACCTAAAGGATAACTTCCTCCCTTGGTGCAGGAGACATGGTGGACTCTTCCAGAACAGGAATGATAAGGACCTTATTGCATAGCTGCTGAGTAGGGTTAATTATTCCAGTTATTCTCTCTTCTAGTTTACAAAAATGTTCTTGGAGGAGCACTTCAATTTGTTTGAGTAGTAAGCTGTCTTTGATTCTCTGTTCTGAAGCAATGTATAGTATACAATAGAAGTGAGTACACCCCTATGCAATATCACTTAAATGACAAATGATTCAAATTTGTATCACCTTAAAGAAAATGCATTACTTTTATGTTTTACAGTAGGATATTTGCTCTTATGTAAAATTAAAAACTATCAGTTTAGATTTACTATATTAAAAATACCAGACTCACAGTATGAACTCAATGCAACAAAAATCAATACATTACAATTCATTACTAAGATTAAAATATTTCATTTTTTTCAGTACTTCGTATGTCTACCTTTATTTTTATTGACAGACTCAATCCTTGTTGGCACAAACTTCAGGAGAGATGTTCTGCCACTCTTCAGAGACAATTTTTTTCAGCTGCTCTTTGCTGGAGGGGTTGTGTTGCTCTACCTTTCTCTTTAAAATACATCAAAGGCATTCTATTGGATTCAAGTCAGGCAACATACTAGGCCAGGTCATAGTTTTTCACTTTTTTCCTTTTTTTTTTCTTTTCTTCTTAAGACACTTGTGTTTTTGGCAGTGTGTTTTGGATTGTTATCATACTGGAATATTCTTCTTCTTAAAAGATTCTGGTGACTGGGAGTCATCTTGTCAGCCAGTATTTTTGTATATCCATAAGCATTCATGGTGCCATCTATATATGTCATCTCCCCAGCAACATTTGTACTCATGTAGCCCCATATCATGACACTCCTATCTCCATGCTTCACTGTTGTGACTGTATTCACTGTAATAATCCTGTTTAGGTTCATGTCAAACATTCTGCACCTTATCTAAGCCAAACAAATTTATCTTGATTTCATCTGGCCAAAGAATGTACTCCCAATATTGATCAGGATTCTTCTCATGCTGCTTATCAAAGTTCAATCTTGCAATTTTGTTCGGAAGAGCAAGCATTTTTTTCTTGCATGCCATCCATAGAGGTTGATATTATGCAATGTCCTTCGCACTTTCTGAGCTGTCACAGAAACTCCAATTTCCATTGATAACCCCTAAGCCAGGTCTGAAGCACTCGCCCATCTTTATTTCAGAGTTAGATGTGCAAGTAGCCCACTGTTCATGGCATCATTTTAGGAGGATGGTCACTGCAGATCTGATTAGGGGTACTATGTCTTGATCTATACCTCCTGGATCTTCCTGTATCCTTTTCCATCTTTGTAAAGCCTGACAATCAGATTTTTCAATTTCTCTGGCAATTTTTTTCCATGTGGAGCCATGATGCAGACATGTAGATTGACACAGCTCATAGGTCCAATATTGTGAAAGTTCTGGTGTTCACAGGTCAGTTTATAACCATATTAATGCAATTATGCTAATTGGAAATCACAGGTGTACTAAAACATGTTTCAAATATCTAACATGTGTATCAGTGATCACTGGTGTATTCACTTTTGTTGCATTGAGATTTTATTTTGGGGACTGTGTTTTCACTATAGTATTTGTTTTTGATTGTTCATAAGAGGAAATACTCTACTTGTCAACTTAGAAATAATGCAATTATTGAGAGGTAATACAATTTTGATTCATTTGACATTTAAGTGATATTGCCCAGTGGTGTACTCACTTCTGCTGTATACTGTATATGCAGGATCTTTGTACAGCACAGACACAATGCTGCAATACAGCAGGTAAAAAGAGGCACCTACTGGGGGTGGGTTTAGAGGCCGCAGCATCAGAAGTTGCTCCAGAATATTAGGGCTACTGGCCAACACGATCCTTAACGCAAGTGATACAGGAACATCTCATGACTCAGGATCCACAGAACAGAGATTTTGAGTAGATTATCGTGTGAGACGTAGCAGCACAACATATTGTGACCAAAGATGGCCACCGCCGGGAAGTTCCTCCTATTAGATGCATTTTTGCTAATACAAATGTATTGCAAAAATGAAATACACTAATTACTACATATTATTTTCTCTCATAGTTATGTATGTTTGTATGACTTTTTCTTGTCGTTTAAACTGTTGCACACTTGATTGAAATATGTTTCTCTTAATTGTTTTACTACGGTAAGAATTTATTTCATGGCATATAACCTATTTTAGCCTAAAAGAAGCAATGAGCACAACACATATCTAATGAGCACAACACATATCTATTTAAATTTAAAATAAATAAATAAAAAGTTAGTAATTTAAACTGATGAAGTGTGTTATACTATAATGATGAAAGAAGCCATAGTTAAGGAATTACCATTTCATGATTAGGTAAGGCAGACAGATGGACATAACTTTTTGTATTTTAGAATGTTCTTTATTATTGAAAAGGGGTACATTGTGGAGATCATTTTACTATGCACATCTAAAAAAGGATATATTGAAATATATTTTATATTATATATTTTTAAAATAAATTATTAAGGGCTAGGTTACAAGTGACGCTCTAACGTTGGCTCATGAGCGATATCAGATTTTTGCGTGCAAGTTAAAGACCACTCAAATATAACGAGAGTACAATCGCATTTTACACTTGTCAGGTTAGCTCAACTGAAAAAGCTTGCGTAAGGCTAGTGAGTTAAAAAAAAGTTGCACTAAACACAACATAAATACATTTAAAATTACAATTACACTCATATAAACACTATCTGATAAAAAAAAAATCTTAGAAATATTTTCTAAAGACTTATGAGGACTTAAAGGTATATGGTATAAGACAAGGTGAAAACAAACACAAAACACAGCAGTGCAAAGACTTTGGGTGTAGAATTTTATGTAAATGGATAAACACACTTACAAAATATAAAAAGCTTCAAAGTATATTCACAACAACAGGTGTATAGGGATGTCTCACCCAGTTCCCGTCAATCTGTCTGTAAAGTCCCACTGTTGTAGTTCAGGAAAAGATATGCCATAAATGATGTGGAAACAGATCTAGTTGATACAAAAGGGAGGATGTTTTAGTTGTGGTGAAAAGAATGTTTCGCAATCCTCAACGCGTTTCTTCCAGACCCGGCCAGACTTTGGGCTCCATGTACTAAGCAGTCAGCGAGCTACCCGCAACAAATCTCGCGTCAAAACTCGCAAACTGATATGTACAAAGCTGTCAATTATGTTAAAACTCGCATCTTTAAAATTGCGAGCATACTTATCCGCCAAACCTCGCTACCTCTCCATTTTTTACTGTAATTAGACACATTTGACCACCAACTCGCCAAAAACGAATGTACTAAAAAATCTATTTGTCCGCTCGCGTCAATCTCCGCCCCCACCTCGTTATTTTTGCCTCGCCACCTTTTAGGTGGCGGCAAGGTACAAAACAATAGGAAAGTCACTCTAGACGCCAGTCTAGACATATATAAAAGGCAGTAATATCAGCATTGTACTTACATTGTTCATTTCAGCAGCTATGGAGAGAATTCTGTTTTTGTTTATTCTCCGTGTGATGCAAATCCAGGCTAGAAGACAGAATACTGGAAATGTAGCCAATCATATCGTTAGAAGAAGGAGAGTTCGTGTCCCCCGTGTATTCCTTCCACGGGTTGGTTTGCACGGCCTTTCTGACCGAGAGATCATACAAAGATTCCGGCTTGATCGTGAATCGATATTACACCTGTATCGAGAGATTGAAGATCATTTGGAGCCGATGACTGCTCGTTCACAAGCTATTCCGGGACTTCTGAAACTATTAGCTGCATTGCATTTTTTGCAACAGGCTCCTTTCAGGCAGTTTCTAGCGCCATTATTGGAATTCTATTCCCGCGACTACTATGACGTTCATGACACCTTACATGTCACGTGTTAACAATTGGCCAGACAATTCAACTGAAAGTTAAGTACATCAGCTTAGTCGCGGAGAGCGAGGCGTCAAATTTATCAATATTCCGCCACTGCTCGCGGCGGGCTAGACGTGTCTATTTATTTTGTGGGTTTATTAGTACATAGCAACAGCGGACACCATTTCGCCCACGGCGAGTAACGGCGAGTTTAGCCACGTCTAAAATGACGGATGAATTGACGGCTTAGTACATGGAGCCCTTTGTGTATATATACATTTACTGGCCACTTTATTAGTTATACCTGTTCAATTGTTTGGTAACACAAATTGCTAATCAGCCAATCACATAAAAGCAACTCAATGCATTTAGGCATCTAGACGTGGTGAAGACGATTTGCTGAAGTTCAAACCAAGAATCAGAATGGGGAAAAAAGGGTATTTAAGTTACTTTGAACATGGTATGGTTGTTGGTGCCAGACTGGCTGGTCTGAGTATTAAAAAAACTGCTGATCTACTGGGATTTTCACGCACAACCATCTCTAGGGTTTACAGAGAATGGTCCGAAAAAGAGAAATATATGTTCCAATCAGCCAATAGAATGCGAGGTCAATCCTATTACATCAGCCTATAGGATTTTTCCTACCTTAATTCCAATTGGCTGATAGGATTCTATAAGCCAATCGGAATTCAAGGGACACCATGTTGGATGATGTCATTTAAAGGAACCTTCATTCTTCGTTAGGACTTCGTTTAAAGAGGATGGCTCTGCGTCGGCTGGATTGAAGATGGACCCGCTCCGCTCCGGAAGGATGAAGATAGAAGATGCTGCCTGGATGAAGCCTTCTGCCATCTCTTCTGCCCCGATCGGATGAAGACTTCAGATCCTCTGGAGGACCACTTGTGCCCGGCTGGGTGAAGACGGCTCAAGGTAGGGTGATCTTCAGGGGGTTAGTGTTAGGTTTTTTTAAGGGGAGATTGGGTGGGTTTTAAAGTAGGGGTGTGTGGGTGGTGTGTTGTAATGTTGGGGGGGTATTGTATACTTTTTTTTACAGGTAAAAGAGCTGATTACTTTGGGGCAATGCCCACAAAAGGCCCTTTTAAGGGCTATTAGTAGTATAGGGTAGGGAAATTTTATTATTTTGGGGGGCTTTTTTATTTTATTAGGGGGATTAGATTAGATGTAATTAGTTTAAAATTCTTGTAATTATTTTTTTATTTTCTGTAATTTAGTGGTTTTTTTTCGTAATTTAGTTTATTTCATTTAATTGTAATTAATTGTAGGTAGTTTAGGTAATTAGTTTAATGTGTAGTGTTAGGTGTAATTGTAACTTAGGTTAGGATTTATTTTACAGGTAATTTTGTACTTATTTTAGCTAGGCAGTTATTAAAAAATAACTATTTAATAACTATTCTACCTAGTTAAAATAAATACAAAGTTGCCTGTAAAATAAATATAAATCCTAAGCTAGCTACAAATGCAACTATTAGTTATATTGTAGCTATCTTAGGGTTTATTTTATTGGTAAGTATTTAATTTTAAATAGGATGAATTTATTTAATTATCTTAAATTAATTTCCTTTAATTTAAATTATTTTTAAGTTAGGGGGGTAGGGTTAGGGTTAGACTTAGGTTTATGGGTTAATAAATGTATTATAGTGGCAGCGACATTGGCGGCAGCAGATTAGGGGTTAATACATTTAATATAGTTGCGGCGACGTTGGGGGGGCAGATTAGGAGTTAATAACAATAATGTAGGTGTCGGCGATGTGGGGGGCAGCAGATTAGGGGGTTTTAAGTATAATGTAGGTGGCGGCGGTGTCCGGAGCGGCAGATTAGGGGTTAATAATATAATGCAGATGTCAGCGATAGCGGGGACGGCAGATTAGGGGTTAATAAGTGTAAGATTAGGGGTGTTTAGACTCGGGGTTCATGTTAGGGTGTTAGGTGCAAACATAACTTTTATTTCCCCATAGGAAACAATAAGGCTGCGTTAGGAGCTGAACGCTGCTTTTTTGCAGGTGTTAGTTTTTTTTCCACCCAGCTCAGCCCCATTGTTTCCTATGGGGAAATTGTGCATGAGCACGTTTTGACAGTTTACCTCTACCGTAAGCAACGCTGGTATCGAGGTGAGATGTGGAGCTAAATTTTGCTCAACGCTCACTTTTCTGAGGCTAACGCTGGCTTAAAGAAAACTCGTAATACCAGCGTTGGCTTAAGGGAGTGGTAAGAAAAAAAGGAGCGTTAGCCCCGCAAGCCTTACCGACAAAAACTTGTGATCTAGCCGATTGAGTGAACTAGTAAATCATAAATCAATAAATCATAGTTATATTTTCCACCACTGCATGTAGTTATCTTGCTGCACTAACACAACAAGATAGCTGAAGCTACTTATGCAGCGTATTTGTGGTGAGGCTGATTCGCCTTAGTTATCAAAGGCTAGAGACCGGCAAAAGTAGAATTTTGTGACGTAAGCTTCGATCCGCCGGACTCAGTCCGACACAGATCGATTCTTACGTCACTCCAGATGTTCCGCACACAAGTGCGGCACAATCTCACTACTTTTGCTAGTTATCAAATGACTAGCAGGTACGCTCGGCACTTTTCCGGCCCAGCGTACCTGGTTTTCAAACCGCCGCCCTGGAGGCGGCGGATCCCATAGGAATCAATGGGAGTCTGACCATAGCGAAAGTACAAGTTTGCTGCTGCCAGACATCCCATTGATTCCTATGGGAGCTGTCTACACCTAACACCCTAACATGTACCCCGAGTCTAAACACCCCTAATCTGCCCCCCCTACACCGCCGCAACTAAATAAATGTATTACCCCCTAAACCGCCGCTCTATACATATTAACCCCTAAACCGCCGCTCCCGGAGCCCACCGCAAGCTACTCTATACATATTAACCACTAAACTGCCGTTCCCGGAGCCCACCGCAAGCTACTCTATACATATTAACCCCTAAACCGCCACTCCCAGACACCGCCGCAAGCTACTCTATACATATTAACCCCTAAACCGCCGCTCCAGGAGCCCACCGCAAGCTACTCTATACATATTAACCCCTAAACCGCCGCTCCCGGATCCCACCGCAAGCTACTCTATACATATTAACCCCTAAACCGCCGCTCCCGGAGCCCACTGCAAGCTACTCTATACATATTAACCACTAAACTGCCGCTCCCGGAGCCCACCGCAAGCTACTCTATACATATTAACCCCTAAACCGCCACTCCCAGACACCGCCGCAAGCTACTCTATACATATTAACCCCTAAACTGCCGCTCCCGGAGCCCACCGCAAGCTACTCTATACATATTAACCCCTAAACCGCCGCTTCCGGACACCGCCGCAAGCTACTCTATACATATTAACCCCTAAACCGCCGCTCCCGGAGCCCACCGCAAGCTACTCTATACATATTAACCCCTAAACCGCCGCTCCCGGACACCGCCGCAACCTA
Source organism: Bombina bombina (assembly GCF_027579735.1). Taxonomy (NCBI): domain Eukaryota; kingdom Metazoa; phylum Chordata; class Amphibia; order Anura; family Bombinatoridae; genus Bombina; species Bombina bombina. The sequence continues at coordinate 497,772,512 of NC_069504.1, forward strand.
CATTATACCTAGTAACCCCTATCCTGCCCCCCCTATACCGCCACCCTCTATAAAGTTATTAACCCCTAATCTGCCCCCTACACCATCGCCACCTATAATACATTTATTAACCCCTATCCTGCCCCCCCTACACCGCCGCCACTGTAATAAAATTATTAACCCCTAAACCTAAGTCTAACACTAACCCTAACACCCCCCTAACTTAAAAATTAATTAAATAAATCTAAATAATATTTATCTTATTAACTAAATTAATCCTATTTAAAACTAAATACTTACCTTTAAAATAAACCCTAATATAGCTACAATATAAATAAGAATTATATTGTAGCTATTTTAGGATTTATTTTTATTTTACAGGCAAATTTCAATTTATTTTAACTAGGTACAATAGCTATTAAATAGTTATTAACTATTTAATAGCTTAGCTAGCTAAAATAAAGAGAAATTTACCTGTAAAATAAAAACTAACCTAAGTTACAATTACACCTAACACTACACTATACTTTAATAAATTATTCCTATTTAAAACTAAATACTTACCTGTAAAATAAACCCTAAGATAGCTACAATGTAATTAATAATTACATTGTAGCTATTTTAGGATTTATATTTATTTTACATGTAACTTTGTATTTATTTTAGCTAGTTAGAATAGTTATTAAATAGTTATTAACTATTTAATAACTACCTAGCTAAAAGAAATACAAAATTACCTGTAAAATAAATCCTAACCTAAGTTACAATTAAACCTAACACTACACTATCATTAAATTAATTAAATAAATTAACTACAAATAACTACAATTAAATACAATTACATAAACTAACTAAAGTACAAAAAATAAAAAAAGCTAAGTTACAAAAAATAAAAAAAATAAGTTACAAACATTTCAAAAATATTACAACAATTTTAAGCTAATTACACCTAATCTAAGCCCCCCAAAATAAAAAAATTCCCTACCCTATTCTACATTAAAAAAGTTCAAAGCTCTTTTACCTTACCAGCCCTTAAAAGGGCCTTTTGTGGGGCATGCCCCAAAGAAAACTGCTCTTTTGCCTGTAAAAGAAAAATACAACCCCCCCAACATTAAAACCCACCACCCACATACCCCTAATCTAACCCAAACCCCCCTTAAAATAACCTAACACTAATCCCCTGAAGATCATCCTACCTTGAGTCGTCTTAACTCAGCCGAGCCACCGATGGAACTGAAGAGGAGATCCAGAGCGGCAGAAGTGATCCTCCAAGGGGCGCTGAAGAAGTCTTCCATCCGATGAAGTGATCCTCCAAGCGGCGCTGAAGAAGTCTTCCATCCGGGCGATGTCATCTTCCAAGCAGCGCTGAAGATCATCTTCCATCCGGGAGATGTCATCTTCCAAGCGGGGTCTTCAATCTTCTTGCTTCAGGATCCATCTTCATCCCGCCGACGCTGAACATCCTTCTTCCCAGACGGACTAATGACAAATGAAGGTTACTTTAAGGGACGTCATCCAAGATGGCATCCCTTCAATTCCGATTGGCTGATAGGATTCTATCAGCCAATCGGAATTAAGGTAGGAAAAATCTGATTGGCTGATTGAATCAGCCAATCAGATTGAGATTGCATTCTATTGGCTGTTCCGATCAATAGAATGCGATCTCAATCTGATTGGCTGATTCAATCAGCCAATCAGATTTTTCCTACCTTAATTCCGATTGGCTGATAGAATCCTATCAGCCAATCGGAATTGAAGGGACGCCATCTTGGATGATGTCCCTTAAAGGAACCTTTAGTCCGTCGGGGAAGAAGGATGTTCCGCGTTGGCGGGATGAAGATGGATCCTGAAGCAAGAAGATTGAAGACCCCGCTTGGAAGATGGCATCGCCTGGATGGAAGATGATCTTCAGCGCCGCTTGGAAGATGACATCACCCGGATGGAAGACTTCTTCAGCGCCGCTTGGAGGATCACTTCATCGGATGGAAGACTTCTTCAGCGCCCCTTGGAGGATCACTTCTGCCGCTCCGGATCTCCTCTTCAGTTCCATCGGTGGCTCGGCTGAATGAAGACGACTCAAGGTAGGAGGATCTTCAAAGGATTAGTGTTAGGTTATTTTAAGGGGGGTTTGGGTTAGATTAGGGGTATGTGGGTGGTGGGTTTTAATGTTGGGGGGGTTGTATTTTTCTTTTACAGGCAAAAGAGCAGTTTTCTTTGGGGCATGCCCCACAAAAGGCCCTTTTAAGGGCTGGTAAGGTAAAAGAGCTTTGAACTTTTTTAATGTAGAATAGGGTAGGGATTTTTTTTTATTTTGGGGGGCTTTGTTATTTTATTAGGGGGCTTAGATTAGGTGTAATTAGCTTAAAATTGTTGTAATATTTTTGAAATGTTTGTAACTTATTTTTTTATTTTTTGTAACTTAGCTTTTTTTATTTTTTGTACTTTAGTTAGTTTATGTAATTGTATTTAATTGTAGTTATTTGTAGTTAATTTATTTAATTAATTTAATGATAGTGTAGTGTTAGGTTTAATTGTAACTTAGGTTAGGATTTATTTTACAGGTAATTTTGTATTTCTTTTAGCTAGGTAGTTATTAAATAGTTAATAACTATTTAATAACCATTCTAACTAGCTAAAATAAATACAAAGTTAACTGTAAAATAAATATAAATCCTAAAATAGCTACAATGTAATTATTAATTACATTGTAGCTATTTTAGGGTTTATTTTACAGGTAAGTATTTAGTTTTAAATAGGAATAATTTATTAAAGTATAGTGTAGTGTTAGGTGTAATTGTAACTTAGGTTAGTTTTTATTTTACAGGTAAATTTCTCTTTATTTTAGCTAGGTAGCTATTAAATAGTTAATAACTATTTAATAGCTATTGTACCTAGTTAAAATAAATTGAAAGTTACCTATAAAATAAAAATAAATCCTAAGATAGCTATAATATAATTATTATTTATATTGTAGCTATATTAGGGTTTACAGCTACACTACAGAAAAAGTTTATGTATATAATATATAACAAAAGAAGCCAAAAAATATAGCAAAATGGGTACTGGCAGACAGCTGCCAGCACCTAACATGGCGGCTAAAATGTATACACAGTATATATATATATATATATATATATAAACTTTTATTTTTATACTGGCAGACTTTCTGCCAGTACTTAAGATGGGGTGACCTTTGGGGGGTGGGGGAGGGAAGAAAGCTGTTTGAGAGGGAGTCAGGGAGGAATCAGGAGGTGGGATGTGTCAGGTGGGAGGCTGATCTCTACACTAAAGCTAAAATGAACCCTACAAGCTACCTAATTAACCTCTTCATTGCCGAGCATAATACAAGTGTGGTGCGCAGTGGTATTTAGCGGCCTTCTAATTACCAAAACGCACTGCCAAAACCATATTTGTCTGCTATTTCTGAACAAAAGGGATCCCAGAGAAACATTTACAACTATTTGTGCCATAATTGCACAAGCTGGTAAATAATTTCAGTGAGAAACCTAAAGTTTGTGAAAAGTTAACAATTTTTTTTATTTGACCGCATTTGGCAGTGAAATGGTGGCATGATATACCGAATATACCGAAGTGGGCCTAGATCAATACTTTGGCATGTCCCAGATCATGATGTCATCAGTGGGCTGAGTTTGGCAGCCATTTCAAACTGGCCAGAAACAATATTAATTTTAAAATAACTTTTTTACCATTCCTGCTGCATGATATAGAAAAGGTGCAGGAAGCTATATGCAGCTTAATCTAGGGTAAGACTTTAAGATGACCAAGGTGTAGACTATCCCTTTAAAGGAAATTTTAAAAATTGTAAAAAAAAAAAAACCTAAAAAAAACCTGTTATTCATTTTACCTTTAGGGTAAGTGCTATTGTGTTGTCTTTTAATTATGCATTTGATGATTATGCAATTCTACTTTATTTAATGATCCTTTAAGAAGATATGATATCTCCTCTCTGTACTTGTTTTGTTCCTTCCCTCTCTGTAACGAAAAAATCTGTTTTCAAGCCTATTGCACTTTTTAAATTTCATGATGTAGAAGTTTGCATTTTGCTTCAGGTAAAATAATGGTTAGAAACTACGGCCTAGATTTGGAGTTTGGCGGTAGATGGGCTGTTAACGCTACGCAGGCTTTTTTCTGGCCGCACCATAAAATTAACTCTGGTATCGAGAGTCCAAAAAAATGCTGCGTTAGGCTCCAAAAAAGGAGCGTAGAGCATTTTTACCGCAAATGCAACTCTCGATACCAGAGTTGCTTACGGACACGGCCAGCCTCAAAAACGTGCTCGTGCACGATTCTCCCATAGGAAACAATGGGGCTGTTTGAGCTGAAAAAAAACCTTACACCTGCAAAAAAGCAGCATTCAGCTCCTAACGAAGCCCCATTGTTTCCTATGGGGAAACACTTCCTACGTCTGCACCTAACACTCTAACATGTACCCCGAGTCTAAACACCCCTAACCTTACACTTATTAACCCCTAATCTGCTGCCCCCGCTATCGCTGACCCCTGCATATTATTATTAACCCCTAATCTTCCGCCGCAACTTACATTATCCCTATGTACCCCTAATCTGCTGCCCCTAACACCGCCGACCCCTATATTATATTTATTAACCCCTAACCTGCCCCCCACAACGTCGCCGACACCTGCCTACACTTATTAACCCCTAATCTGCCGAGCGGACCTGAGCGCTACTATAATAAAGTTATTAACCCCTAATCCGCCTCACTAACCCTATCATAAATAGTATTAACCCCTAATCTGCCCTCCCTAACATCGCCGACACCTAACTTCAATTATTAACCCCTAATCTGACGACCGGAGCTCATCGCTACTATAATAAATGGATTAACCCCTAAAGCTAAGTCTAACCCTAACACTAACACCCCCCTAACTTAAATATAATTTACATCTAACGAAATTAATTAACTCTTATTAAATAAATTATTCCTATTTAAAGCTAAATACTTACCTGTAAAATAAACCCTAATATAGCTACAATATAAATTATAATTATATTGTAGCTATTTTAGGATTAATATTTATTTTACAGGCAACTTTGTAATTATTTTAACCAGGTACAATAGCTATTAAATAGTTAAGAACTATTTAATAGTTACCTAGTTAAAATAATAACAAAATTACCTGTAAAATAAGTCCTAACCTAAGTTATAATTAAACCTAACACTACCCTATCAATAAATTAATTAAATAAAATACCTACAATTACCTACAATAAAACCTAACACTACACTATCAATAAATAAATTAAATACAATTTCTACAAATAACTACAATTACATAAACTAACTAAAGTACAAAAAATAAAAAAGAACTAAGTTACAAAAAATAAAAAAATATTTACAAACATAAGAAAAATATTACAACAATTTTAAACTAATTACACCTACTCTAAGCCCCCTAATAAAATAACAAAGACCCCCAAAATAAAAAAAATGCCCTACCCTATTCTAAATTAATAAATTTAAAAGCTCTTTTACCTTACCAGCCCTGAACAGGGCCCTTTGTGGGGCATGCCCCAAGAAAATCAGCTCTTTTGCCTGTAAAAAAAACCATACAATACCCCCCCCCAACATTACAACCCACCACCCACATACCCCTAATCTAACCCAAACCCCCCTTAAATAAACCTAACACTAAGCCCCTGAAGATCTTCCTACCTTGTCTTCACCTCAACAGGTATCACCGATCTGTCCTGGCATCCGGTGCTGAAGAGGTCCAGAAGAGGCTCCAAAGTCTTCCTCCTATCCGGCAAGAAGAGGACATCCGGACCGGCAAACATCTTCATCCAAGCGGCATCTTCGATCTTCTTCCATCCGGTGCGGAGCGGGTCCATGTTGAAGCAGCCGACGCGGATCCATCCTCTTCTTCCGGCGTCTCCCGACGAATGACGGTTCCTTTAAGGGACGTCATCCAAGATGGCGTCCCTCGAATTCCGATTGGCTGATAGGATTCTATCTATCTGTTCCGATCAGCCAATAGAATGCGAGCTCAATCTGACTGGCTGATTGGATCAGCCAATCGGATTGAACTTGATTCTGATTGGCTGATTCCATCAGCCAATCAGAATATTCCTACCTTAATTCCGATTGGCTGATAGAATCCTATCAGCCAATCGGAATTCGAGGGACGCCATCTTGGATGACGTCCCTTAAAGGAACCGTCATTCGTCGGGAGACGCCGGAAGAAGAGGATGGATCCGCGTCGGCTGCTTCAACATGGACCCGCTCCGCACCGGATGGAAGAAGATCGAAGATGCCGCTTGGATGAAGATGTTTGCCGGTCCGGATGTCCTCTTCTTGCCGGATAGGAGGAAGACTTTGGAGCCTCTTCTGGACCTCTTCAGCACCGGATGCCAGGACAGATCGGTGATACCTGTTGAGGTGAAGACAAGGTAGGAAGATCTTCAGGGGCTTAGTGTTAGGTTTATTTAAGGGGGGTTTGGGTTAGATTAGGGGTATGTGGGTGGTGGGTTGTAATGTTGGGGGGGGTATTGTATGGTTTTTTTTACAGGCAAAAGAGCTGATTTTCTTGGGGCATGCCCCACAAAGGGCCCTGTTCAGGGCTGGTAAGGTAAAAGAGCTTTTAAATTTATTAATTTAGAATAGGGTAGGGCATTTTTTTATTTTGGGGGTCTTTGTTATTTTATTAGGGGGCTTAGAGTAGGTGTAATTAGTTTAAAATTGTTGTAATATTTTTCTTATGTTTGTAAATATTTTTTTATTTTTTGTAACTTAGTTCTTTTTTATTTTTTGTACTTTAGTTAGTTTATGTAATTGTAGTTATTTGTAGAAATTGTATTTAATTTATTTATTGATAGTGTAGTGTTAGGTTTTATTGTAGGTAATTGTAGGTATTTTATTTAATTAATTTATTGATAGGGTAGTGTTAGGTTTAATTATAACTTAGGTTAGGACTTATTTTACAGGTAATTTTGTTATTATTTTAACTAGGTAACTATTAAATAGTTCTTAACTATTTAATAGCTATTGTACCTGGTTAAAATAATTACAAAGTTGCCTGTAAAATAAATATTAATCCTAAAATAGCTACAATGTAATTATAATTTATATTGTAGCTATATTAGGATTTATTTTACAGGTAAGTATTTAGCTTTAAATAGGAATAATTTATTTAATAAGAGTTAATTAATTTCGTTAGATGTAAATTATATTTAAGTTAGGGGGGTGTTAGTGTTAGGGTTAGACTTAGCTTTAGGGGTTAATCCATTTATTATAGTAGCGATGAGCTCCGGTCGTCAGATTAGGGGTTAATAATTGAAGTTAGGTGTCGGCGATGTTAGGGAGGGCAGATTAGGGGTTAATACTATTTATGATAGGGTTAGTGAAGCGGATTAGGGGTTAATAACTTTATTATAGTAGCGCTCAGGTCCGCTCGGCAGATTAGGGGTTAATAAGTGTAGGCAGGTGTCGGCGACGTTGAGGGGGGCAGATTAGGGGTTAATAAATATAATATAGGGGTCGGCGGTGTTAGGGGCAGCAGATTAGGGGTACATAAGGATAACGTAGGTGGCGGCGCTTTGCGGTCGGCAGATTAGGGGTTAATTATTGTAAGTAGCTGGCGGCGACGTTGTGGGGGGCAGGTTAGGGGTTAATAAATATAATACAGGGGTCGGCGGGGTTAGCGGCAGCAGATTAGGGGTACATAAGTATAACGTAGGTGGCGGTCGGCAGATTAGGGGTTAAAAAAATTTAATCGAGTTGCGGCGATGTGGGGAGACCTCAGTTTAGGGGTACATAGGTAGTTTATGGGTGTTAGTGTACTTTAGGGTACAGTAGTTAAGAGCTTTATGAACCGGCGTTAGCCCATAAAGCTCTTAACTCCTGCTTTTTTCCTGCGGCTGGAGTTTTGTCGTTAGAGCTCTAACGCTCACTTCAGAAACGACTCTAAATACCGGAGTTAGGAAGATCCCATTGAAAAGATAGGATACGCAATTTACGTAAGGGGATCTGCGGTATGGAAAAGTCGCGGCTGAAAAGTGAGCATTAGACCCTATTTTGAGTGACTCCAAATACCGGCGGTAGCCTAAAAACCAGCGTTAGGAGCCTCTAACGCTGGTTTTCACGGCTAACGCCAAACTCTAAATCTAGGCCTTAATGTACAAGGAATTCTGTCATATTCCTGGTTTAGGGCAGACCGGGCAGCAATCGCTGCTTGAGTGCTAGCACACTGGCTGAAAATATTTTGGAGTAGGTAAAAAGGTCAGTGAAATTCTGGAAGTTGTGTCTACAGGCAAGTGAGTTCCTCTGATTATTATTATTATTATTATTATTATTATTAATAATAATAATAATAAAGGGAGCATTGAGGGGCAATTAGAGTGCTACCTTCTCTGGAAAATAGCATAAATATTTATGTCAATATTTAATCACCCAAACACTAAGCACCAGAGCGATATGGGGTATATCATGAATGTTTGCGCTCATCAGGCTTACCGCTAGTATTACAAAGTAAACGTGATTGCGTGAGCACAAATGGTGTTTTATGCTAGAATGATTACCGCGACTTCAGAGCTCTGTTTAACTGTTTTGTGAAACTAAAAAGTTGCATAAAACTGCATAGTGGAGGATTTTACCTTTTACCTCCCCCTAATTTTAAATGTTGTTGTATTTTGCCCCGAGATCAACTTCACTCAGCAATTATTCAAACCTTCTCCCAGCTGATGAGTGACAAAAACCACGAATCAGTCTGTCCTTCTCTCTCTCTCTCTCTCTCTCTCTTTCTCTCTCTCTCTCGTGATAAAAATCACTAGCTCACACACCATTATCAAAAATATAAAACCAATCACACAAGAATATTTACATAACACCTAACAGACTGCACAATACCACCAAGTGATACCCCCCTGTATTCCTGGCCGATAACCGGATACTTCGGCTTCAGGTGACAGGGGTAACACTGGTAGCTTAGTGTATACGCAGTCAAATATGGTGACAAAAAAATTAGTGGATTGTAAGAACCCCACACAAACGCATTTCAGCCATGATGCAGGCCTTTCTCAATGTGTCACAGATAAAAAATGACAAAACATTTGTAATTTTTTATCTGAGACACATTGAGAAAGGCCTGCATCATATTTGACTGCGTATACACTAAGCTACCAGTGTTACCCCTGTCACCTGAAGCCGATGTATCCGGTTATCGGCCAGGAATACAGGGGGGTATCACTTGGTGGTATTGTGCAGTCTGTTAGGTGTTATGTAAATATTCTTGTGTGATTGGTTTTATATTTTTGATAATGGTGTGTGAGCTAGTGATTTTATCACTATTATGTATTCTATTCATTTTAAATAGTAACAATAAAGCTTATGAATTTTAAATACCTTTATTAGATACTTAATTAAGCTGTCTCGATACAGCATAGCACAATAATAGGAGTTTGAGTGCTAGTACTCCCCTCTTAGTCCCTTATCTCTCCTGACCCTATTTTGTCATATTATTTAAAGGGGCAGCACCGAGGTTTTACCTATACCTCTAATATATGCTATATTTACTTTTGACACTGTGCCAATTTTCTGCCTAAATTTGTTCATCAGGCCAAAATCACCAGGGTATGTAAACTTTTGATCAGAGTCATTTGGGTAGTTTCTGTTGTCATTATGATTTATATATATGATATATATAAGACCTGTAAATGAACAAACTAGAGACCACCTAAAATATAGCAAGTAAGTAAAGATTCACTTCAGAAATACTTAATAGAATTTTTTACATATTCTCTTTATGGGAAGGAGGTAATCTACGGAACAAAGCATGCAATTGCAAGCATAGGATTGAATTAAAAGGTTTAAACCTTCACACACACAAAATAAATGCTCACCTCATGTGTCTGAACATCCCCCATGAAATCCTTGCTATTTAAGTGTTCACATGCACTTCTAAAGGATGTGATGCCTTAAACTCCAAAGACTTTTAACAGTAAAGTTTTTTGTTTTTTTTAATGAGCTGTTTCAACTATTTTTACTTTAAAATTAAAAAAAAAAAGACAGCCTAGAAAAAAATCTCACATTGTATGAATTGCAAGGTACTTTTTGTGATGTGTACTGTGACACAGACCTCTGATCTTTATTTATACAGAAACATAAATTAATGCATTACTGCACAAGCAATGCTTAGATAACAGGACCAGACTATGGGGCCTATCTATCAAGCTCCGAATGGAGCTTGATGCCCCGTGTTTCTGGCGAGCCTGCAGACTCGCCAGAAACAGCAGTCGCTGCTCCATAACCTGTCCGCCTGCTCAGAGCAGGCGGACAGACATCGCCGGAAATCAACCCGATCAAGTACGATCGGGTTGATTGACACCTCCCTGCTGGCAGCCCATTGGCCGCAAGTCTGCAGGGGGCGGCGTTGCACCAGCAGCTCTTGTGAGCTGCTGGTGCAATGCTGAATATGGTGAGCGTATTGCTCGCCGTATTCAGCGAGGTCTGGTGGACCTAATCAGGTCCGCCAGACTTTGATAAATTGGGGCCAGTATCTTGAGAAGGTTAGAGAAGGGATCTAAGATGGGGCTGCAAAGAAATGGAGTATCCAAGTATTCTAATTGGAAATATGTATAAATAATCTCTATGCAATCAGCCTGTGAAAAAGGATGAAGTGATTCCTAGAAAATCAAGGCATACTCTTATGATAGCACATGAGGCACTGTGAATTTTGTATGACCCCACTGTTTGAGTGACTGGTAAGGCCATAATTGGTCCTCATTGGAGGGTCTATATATTGTGATACTATTATTATTATTATTAAGTATTACTGCACAAGCAATGCTTAGATAACAGGACCAGACTATGGGGCCTATCTATCAAGCTCCGAATGGAGCTTGATGCCCCGTGTTTCTGGCGAGCCTGCAGACTCGCCAGAAACAGCAGTCGCTGCTCCATAACCTGTCCGCCTGCTCAGAGCAGGCGGACAGACATCGCCGGAAATCAACCCGATCAAGTACGATCGGGTTGATTGACACCTCCCTGCTGGCAGCCCATTGGCCGCAAGTCTGCAGGGGGCGGCGTTGCACCAGCAGCTCTTGTGAGCTGCTGGTGCAATGCTGAATATGGTGAGCGTATTGCTCGCCGTATTCAGCGAGGTCTGGTGGACCTAATCAGGTCCGCCAGACTTTGATAAATTGGGGCCAGTATCTTGAGAAGGTTAGAGAAGGGATCTAAGATGGGGCTGCAAAGAAATGGAGTATCCAAGTATTCTAATTGGAAATATGTATAAATAATCTCTATGCAATCAGCCTGTGAAAAAGGATGAAGTGATTCCTAGAAAATCAAGGCATACTCTTATGATAGCACATGAGGCACTGTGAATTTTGTATGACCCCACTGTTTGAGTGACTGGTAAGGCCATAATTGGTCCTCATTGGAGGGTCTAAATATTGTGATACTATTATTATTATTATTAAGTATTTGTAGAGCGCCAACAGATTATGCAGCGCTATAAACATAGGCTGTATACAAGGTAACATTTATAGGGATCAAATGGATAGAGGGCCCCGCCGAGAGTTGCACTGTTGTAGTCGGCTCTTATGAGGGTGATCTACAAACAGCTGGGCTCATAGACTTACATGTTAAGGGGTTCAAGGGAATAGCAATGGAGTTAGCAAAGGTTAGTGTAGGTTGTAGGCATCCCTGAATAGTAGAGTCTTTAGGAAGTGCTTGAAACTTTCAAAACTAGGGGAGAGTCTTGTGGAGCGAGGCAGAGAGAGTCAGTGTTTTCTATAAATTATTTGTGCTTTTCTTATTTCAAAGGACATTGCAATGGTGAACTACAATGTTCTAATTTGTTATACCACTTTAACATTTACATCCCTTGCAAACTAAAAAGCCACAGCTAACAGCCAGGGCCAGATTTACAACCCAGGTGCCTGTAGGCACCAAAACCTAAAGCGCCTCCCCGGTTCACATGTATGAAGCTATAGATACAGCCTAAAACTTTATAGAAGTATGATTTTTTTTACAGCAGCTGCTAATTTTGCCACATAAAATGCAGTTCATGATCTATAATAAAACACTCCAGACAGTATTTGCCCAGATGAGATTCCAGTCAGAACAGTATTTTGTTTGCATATAATTTATACAAGAAAAGTGCAGGTTGTCTAGACTGGGGCTTCATTTAGAAACATTGCTGACCAAGCCTGCAATGTGCACAATCAACCAATGGTCAGTTGTTTTTTTAAAGTATGTTTATTCTGTGCAACACCCCTGGCATTTTGCATTTTAGCAATAATATTCATATCTATGGTATTTTATATGAAAGGCTGCCCTCTGACTGTACAATTTGTCATTTTGATTTTGACAGCATCTACTGCTGCAGCTGATACATGCCCACCGTGCACTCAGAGAGCTCTGTAATAGCGCACAAATAGTCACTCACTGTCACTCCACATAAAAGAACCAACCCCAACGCACTTACTCTCAGGCCACGCTGGCTGCTGTCCAAATTCACTGGAGAAATGGACTGGACTGGCCAGCATGGCGGCCATCTGTGTTTAGAGCAAAGTTATCATCTACTATGGTGAGTGAGAGCAGAGTCACAGAGGTGTGCAGAAAACGCATATGGACCAGAGAGATAGGCGCCCCTCTGTGAAAGGTGCATGTAGGCACATGCCTACTCTGTCTAATGGTAATGGTAAATCCGGCCCTGCTAATAGCCCTCACATGAGCTGCAAAATACTGAATCTTCAGAGCAGGACACATCTAGCAATTGATAGCTACAAGTGTATGCTATTTCTGATTGGCTCATCAGCCATGCCCTACTCACAAACAGCAATGCATTGTCAGTTTTGAACAATTTTATTTATGTTTTGTTTGTTTTTTTAGTTTATATTCCATTATACAAATATATGACATTTCTGTAATGTGTTAATTTAAACCCTCCCACATTTCCATTTAACATTCAGCAACTTGGTCATTTTTGGAGGGAAATTATTATCTCAGATTATGTTGCTTAACAAAATGGTGTAAAAGTCTGGTTTGGCATTGTAACCCTCACCTGTGATTGTCTCAGCCACGATAGATACACTAATGTATATCTGTGTCAGACTCTTATGTTTAGTTAATATAGTTTTCTTCACTAATTATTATTATTATTATACTGTATTAATAAAGAGCCAACATATTTCGCAGCACTGCTTTTGGGTATAACAGATATGAGTAAAACAATGATACAAAACTTGTAAAAGACAAGACAAAATTTGACGAAAATACAGAAAGAATTGAGGGCTCTATGCCCATGGAATTTTTAGAATCTCGAAGAGTAGGAGGGAGAAACTGAAGATGGGGACTGCAAGGGTGAGAATGATGTCAATGCAGAGTTAGATGAGGGTGATTATTAGGTAAGTGGAATTCATTTGTTACTAAGTTGGGTGTTAGGCTTCCCTTAAAAAAAATGCCTTTAGGGAGCATTTAAAACAAGGTAGATTAGGGGAGAGTCTGATAGCGTGATGTAGAGCATTCCAGAGGGTTGGTGCCACACAAGAGAAGTCCTGCAGTCTAGCATGGGAAGATGTGATAAAAGAAGATGCAAGGAACAGGTCATTGCTGGATCTTAGAGGGCGGGCTGGAATGTATTTGTTGATTAGTGAAGACATGTCGTTAAAGGGCATTTTACCCCTTTATTCCAAGGAGAATAACACGTAAAGTTGGGTCCCTTTAGCATCATATGACAGGTTAAAAGTAATTACAGTTCTCAATGTAAAATGGTTGCAATTTATTATTTTATCTCCCGTTCACTTAAAAGTGAGCTGAAATCTACTTTTAGCTGTTGTATTTTAGCAAGTGCGAAGCATTTTTTTAGCAACTGTTTTAATAGCTATTGATTGACCAAAAATGCCAAATGCCAGAAAAACTAATATGTTCTTTTAAATCCCATATTTTCTCGGATTTATCCCCTCCTTCTACTGAGTACAACAAAGGAAATAAAAAGAGGGGCCACTTTAAAAATGCTTGGCTTTAAGATTTTTTTTTAAAAAAACACAGTATTTTACAATTTGATACAGCGTGGCACAGCAAAATTCTTCCTACTTATCATATTTATTCACATTTAACAACTTTCTGCAAATACATTAATTCTATTTCTAATTTTAAGGGATAGGAAAGTCAAAATTAAACTTGCATGATTCAAATAGAGAATGTTATTGTAAGGCACTTTTAAATTCACTTCTATTTTCAAATGTGCTTCGTTCTCTTGGTATCCCTTGTTGAAAGAAAATATGCACATATCCCACACTAGTGGGAGCTAGCTGTTGATTGATGCCTGCACACATTTGTCTTGTGATTGGCTAACTAAATGTGTTCATCGAGCTGTCAGTAGTGCAATACTGTTCCTTCAGCAATGGATAACAAGAGAATGAAGCAAAGTTGATAATAGAAGTAAATTGGTAAGTTGTTTGAAATTTCCTGCCCCTTTTAGGCACAGTGGGAGTAAAGATATTAAACTGTCTGATACATCAAAATATTAACTAGTTAAATGTACAAAAGTACAATATTAAAGGGATATAAAACCCCAATTTTATCTTTCATGAGTCCTATAACCCAGTGTTTTTCAACCAGTGTGCCGTGGCACACTAGTGTCCCGTGAGAGATTGTGCCGTGGCAGTCTGACAACAGTGTGACATATTTTTTAAATTTTGCTTGTTTTTTATTCTGAGACGTTTTTTTATTTTGAGTGAGATGATGACTGAGGGTAACTGCACAACGGCAGCTCGCTTCCCCGACACGTGTTCACATTTGGAAGGAGCCCCCACCCACCACAACACGTGTCTAGTGCCGGCTCTACACGCCGCATCACTTACTTCAATCCCCCATGCATGCTGGCGCAGCTTTGCTCCTCCTCCAGAACAGTTCCAGCCAGGTCACGTCACTCACGTTTCTTCTCAGCACAAGGAACATGACCGGAGGACTATATATGTATATGCTGTATTAGGCTACAATGTGTGATTTTGTAAAATTTTGGGATGGTGGTGTGCCGCAGGATTTTTTAATGTAAAAAAGTGTGCCATGGCAATAAAAAAAGGTTGAAAATCACTGCTATAACCCATACAATAATAAATTACAATTTTTATTTGGTATCCTTTGTTGAGGGAGCAACAATGCACTACTGGGAACTAGATGAACACATCTGGTGAGCTAACAAGAGGCATATAGCTTCCAGTAGTGCATTGTTGCCGCTGAGCCAACCTAGGTATACTTTACAACACATGATATCAAGAGAACAAAGCAAATTACACAGATACATTGGAAAGTTGTTTAATGTTGGGGTATCATTTTTTTGAATGTCTGAAATGAAGATTTAAAAAAAAAAAAACAAGAGCGAAAAAATGTTCTATGAGAAGATAAATAAGGGAGCCTGGAAGACCATAAACAAGTTTGGCAAATAAGGGGATCCCTGGAATCAAGGGAGGATTGAAACCCCTATATTATAATAATCTATAGATTGAATAGCTCCCAGCACCCCATAGGACTTACAGTGGGTAAGACAAGGGCTTGCTTTATACACATCAGGGAAGCTAAACAAAGGACAACATATATTTCTTTAGGTATGCAGTCATTGGATAAGGTCTGTATGTGTTTGTACAAGGCACTTGCAAGCCTGAAGGCCCCTAGGAGGGTTCTTTAACAGCTATCCACAGAGCTGTCAAGTCACACTATGGGGCAGTGTGTCACACGATTTGATGAATGTTCTTCCTGTCACACTATGGATCAGTAAAATCACACAATGAAATAAAAAAATGAAATTAGACGTTTGTGCCATTACAAAAGCATTGAAATACAACGCACATTTACATTGTCTAACACATAATTTGGTTCTTGTAAATTAAGATCAGCAAACTATATTTGAAAGCTTGAAAAAAAAAAAATACAAAGTAAATCTGTCAAAATCTGTATTTAGTTTATATATACCTAATAACTAAAATCATATCACTTGAAAGCTCAAAATTAATTATATTTATGAAAAGTACAATAAATCATTATCCTAATAATAATATAATTTATACATCATTTAAATGTTACAAGACTTTGCAAGATTAGCAGTAATTAGCATGCAATATATTAATATTAATAAGAATTAATATATTGTTATTTTCCAGTAAGATAGATAGGTAGATAGATAGATAGATAGATAGATAGATAGATAGATAGATAGATAGAAATATAGATAGCTTGATTATCATGTCTGAAACCATGAAGTGTTCATATGCCTGAATTATTTTAACAAACTTCAAAAAATACTTTTTGTAACCTTTAACTGCTTGATAAAATGAAATAAACATTTTTAAAAAAGTACTAAAAGTTTGCATAAAAATTATTATAAATATGTATCTGGGAAGTAAGGGGTTAAACTAGCCATATTCTATATTGGTCAAATTCAGTGGATGTGGCTTTTTTTATCAGCAGTAACTGTTTGGGAATTGTGGGTAATGTCAGCATACAGGTTTACAGTGTCACCCTGGTTGAGGTGATAAGCTCCTTGCGTGTCAGGCAGTGAGTTATGTCACCACCACTATCACATTGCATGCTGTAGTTTCATTTTAAAAGGTGCGTGTGTATGTGTGTACTGAGGATAATACCAAACTTGTCAACAGGATATTATTTAATCTCACTGCCTTTAAACAGTTACCACCCTTACGCTCCCCTGCGCTGTGGTTTATTGGTATTTCTCTCACTGTCTCTGCTTCTGAAGTGTCACATCACACAGGTTGTTTGGTGAATAATTTACTCCAATTCAAAACCAGAGCCTTGTATAATTATTTAATAGTACTGGTACTTAGGAAAAGTTGAAAAAATATTAATTTTATACTAAACATTTAAAGAGACACTAAACCCAAAATTGTTCTTTCATTATTCAGATAGAGAATACAATTTTAAACAACATTCCAATTTACTTCTATCATCTATTTTGCTTCATTCTTTAGATATCCTTTATTGAAGAAATAGCAATGCACATGGGTGAGCCAATCACACGCAGCATCTATGGTGCAGCCACCAATCAGCAGCTACTGAGCCTATCTAGATATGCTTTTCAGCAAAGTATATCAAGAAAATGAAGCAGATTAGATAACAGAAGTAAATTAGAAAATTGTTTAAAATTGCATGTTCTTTCTAAATCAAGAAAGAAAAGAGCATGCAATTTTAGCAACTTTCTAATGTACTCCTATTGTCATTTTCTGATTTTCCTATACTACTAGTTTAATTTTTATAGATTTTAAAGTAGACTTTTAGTGTGGGTGCAATTGCTGTAGTTTGGCATTGCATGCTTAGTGTGTATGCCATACACAGTGCACAATTAAAATATATTAAAATAAAAATAAAGATTAGTGTAGTTGTATACTATAGAGAATGAACGTAAACTTATACTCCATTGGGAACTGACTGTGTGGACTCAGTAAAATGGTTGACACAATAATATGGTGTTACTGACACAGCAGGAGCAACACCACATTCTGCGCTAATTCAACTGACAAGTATGTGTGGCATGGGAACTGACAGTGTGGACGCAATAACATGGGACAGTGCAGTGTTATCATTTTTTGTCCTACTATCTGTTTGTAAACCAAAGCTCAATAAATAGAGAGAACAAGTGAAATGTAGCATTTTTTTTTTACTTTTCTCTCCTAACCCCCACTGGGAGTGTAATTTAATTTCTTCTCTGGCTATTATGCCATTAATGTACAGTGCGCAGCTTTTTAATTAACTAGCAAAAGCCATAGCCATTAGCCAATACTTAAATGTATAGGAAAAAGTCAAAATAAAACTTGCATGATTCAAATTGAGCAATGCATGTGATTTTAAGACACTTCTGAGTTCACTCCCATTTTCAAATCTACTAGTTTAGTTTATTCTCTTGGTGGGATGCAATTGCTGAAAAACTAGAGTTCATGTGTTGTGCATTGCTGCTCCTTCAGTAAAGATAACAAGAGAATGAAGCAAATGTAATAATATAAGTAAATTGGAAAGTTGTTTAAAATTGTATGTTGTATCTGAATCACGAACGAAAGAAAAAAAAAATACATTTCATCATGATTCATTATCTAGAAACTTTCCGTATAGGTAGGGATACCAAGGGAAAAATCATAAATCATCTATATCAAATGCCTACATAAAGGTAAAGGAGCTATAAACATTTTTTACACTCAAGCATGTAAACTGCAGAATCAAGGGGAACAAATTAAAGTGAAGAACAATTTAGGATGCACTCTATACACAGTTACACTGTACTGTACCTTTAAGTAAACTTAAAAAAATACAGTACATAACAAATAAAGTAAAAATAAAAGAATAAGTTTGAAGATTAAAAAAAAAGATATAGCTAATTACAGCTTCAGATAAAGAGAAAATGCCAAGAATCTGAAGTGTAGCTGAAAATATTTAACAAAATTTTGGACAAAATGAATATAACAATGAACGAATCTCGGACAAAACAAAAATCAGAAAATTAACAAAACGAAAATTTTGTCTGAAATGAAAATGTATTCTTTGTACATTTCCAATTCTACATATCTCACACAATAAATAATGACATCGTTCACACAAAAATACTCAGGAAAAAATTGTATTGTTAAGATGCATCAAAAAATCATAAAATTCTTCGCCAAAAATCATATTTGATCAAAACTGTAAAATTTTGTTTGTAAATTACACAGGAATAAATTGTATTAAATATGAACAGCGTAAATCGTAATTTAAGCGCAC
The DNA here is from genome assembly GCF_027579735.1 of Bombina bombina. Taxonomy (NCBI): domain Eukaryota; kingdom Metazoa; phylum Chordata; class Amphibia; order Anura; family Bombinatoridae; genus Bombina; species Bombina bombina. Next base: position 497,791,236 of record NC_069504.1, read on the forward strand.
TGGATGCACAAAAAACACGCAGAAATTCCTGCTTATAAGTACAAAATACAAAGCGTAGTTGTTTTCTCGTAAAATGGGCTGAATAAGTGATTTTTATTGGCTGCAGGATTTACTTTTTAAAATGCGCCCCTGCTCACTGCTAACTTCGATCTAAGGAGTGAAGTGTCCTTTCCAGCGAGCAGTCACGTGTGGAGGGCCCTTATACCCATAATACACAAACAGGGATAATTTATTAACAATTTATACATACAATACATTGGTTGAGCATATGGGAGGGTAAAAATGAAGCCACAGAACTACTCAAATGTTGCAGCCCTGCTGAATCCTACAGCCCTAGGCACAGGTCTGGTTGGCCTAGGATAAAATACACCCTATGTATAATAAAAAATCAAGTTGTATTTTTTTTATTTTTGTTAGAAATGTTATTTCTGCACACAAAATACAACACAATGAAAATAGAAAAAACCTAACATTTTATTGCATATTATAATGTTCAGCATTTGCTTCTCCTTCTAGCAAGAACCAGATAAATTATCCCTAAGCCAGTAACAGTTCTCATAAGAAAACTTCCCTTGCATTCTTTAAAGAACATCCCAGCAGCAGCTTGCAGGGCAAACAAGCTATTTTGCACTCAGCTCATTATGCACCTATTTTGATATCAGTTTATCGCATTGGGTCAGTGGAGAATCTAGACAATGCTGTGCACCTCTACTCATACTATAGCACCCCCAAGCATAAAATGTACCAGCTGTCTTAAAGGGACAGTCTACTCCAAATTGTTTATTATTTAAAAAGATAGATGATCCCTTTATTACCCATTCCCCAGTTTTCCCACAGCCAACATGATTATGTTAATATACTTTTTACCTCTGTGATTACCTCATATTTAAGCCTCTTCTGATAACCCCCTTATCACATGGCTATTTATTTATTGTCTATCAACTTGTATTTTAGCCAATTAGTGCTGTGTCCTGCACAACTCCATGTTTTTTTCTATATGGTACACATGAACTATCAGTCTCTTGGGAAGAGGTAATAAAAAAGCATGTTATAAAAGGCTGTCGGTAATGGCTTCGAAACAGGCTAAGAAAGTGGCTTAAAGGGATAGTAATTCCTAGTGTTTGTGAAAAGCTAGGATTTCCCACATGGTTATTGGCTAAGAGGTGGAAACGTCACCTCTCAGTGAAATAGTGTTCTGCCGTGGGCTGCCTTAGCAGCTCAGTGCAGCGAACGCTTGGAACAAAGAAAGGAGCTTTCAGCATGAAGTATTTTATACTTTATGAATGAAAGTCCCCTTTATTTGTTTCAATGGTAAATCCTAACGTTTAACAAACACTAGGATTTACCATCATTTTAATATAACAATGTTGGTTGTTCAAAGCTGTGGATGGGTAGTAAAGGTATTATCTATCTTTTAAAACAATTACAATTGTGTTGTAGACTGTCCCTTTAAATGTTCAATGTAGTGCTTTTTGTACTTGCCAATTTATCTATACAGAGCAAGGAGAGAGAAAATGTAGGGTGGATTTAAAATGTAAAGCTAGGTAAAGGTAATAGAAAATTGGGTGCACCACTATTATACCCCTCAATGTTATGCCATATTATAGGTATTTAATACTTTGCAAAATGCAACTAACAAACTGTATAAAAAGAAACAGATAAAATACATGCTGAAACAAAAGGTAATAATGATTCTAGTTGTGACTGTCAATATAAAGATTTATTTATCACAAACTGCCAAATTAAAATATAGTTGGGAATTTGTTAAAAAAATGCATGCAGAGAGAGTGTGTGGTGTGTGTACATGGGAGATGTGTGTGGTTTTATATGTGTGTGTGTGCATGTATGTGTTTGTGGTGTGTGTGCATGTGTTAGATGTGTGTGGTGTATGTGTGTTTGTGTGTGTGCATGGGAGATGTGTGTGGTGTATATGTGTGTGCATGTGTGAGATGTGTGTGGTGTATGTGTGTTTGTGTGTGTGCATGGGAGATGTGTGTGGTGTTTGTGCATGTGTGTGTTTGTGGTGTGTGTGCATGTGTGTGTAAGATGTGTGTGGTGTATGTGTGCATGTGTGTGTGGTGTGTGTATGTGTGTGCATGTGTGTGATGTTTGTGTGTTTACGTGTGGTGTGTGCATGTGTGTTTTTTAACGATAACTTTTTCGTTTTAAATACTTTAGATTTTACTTGCCCACATAAATGTATTTTTATCCTCTTCCTACCCAAATACCCTGCGACCTTAAACAATTAAGGTAGAGCAGGGAGTTAAAGACAGAGCTACTCTTCTGCTACACTGTCACTGTCTCTTTAAGTCCTCCCATTGCGTGACTGACCCAGGAAACTTTGGCAGGTTTTGTCCTGAGAGTTAAACCATCTCCCAGTCCCTTCTCACGCAATGCCCTAAACACAGTGACCTTTACCCTCTCCAAGTCCCAGCACCTGGAGGGAACCCTCTCCCACCCTCTGGTCATCTCATGTACTGCAATGCTACTGCTGTAGGGGTGGGCTGCCTGGGATAGAACAATGTTATATTATACAGAAAACTCATTTATTTGAATAGAAATTTAAATGCAATACAAAAGTGTAAACATAAAAACTGCTTATCATAGTGTTAATGTAATCACAATTAAATGAGTTTGTGTGTGTTTCTGTATGAAAAGACAGATTATTGATAGGCAGATAGATCCGTGATAGACAGATTGATAAATTAGACAAAAAAATTAATACATTAGGAAAACAAACAAACTATATATCAATCTACCTATCTATTAACAGCTATCATCTATCAATATAATATATCTATCATCTATGTATCTACTTATCATCTATCTATCATATATCATCTATCTATGATATATCTTTATATCTATCTATCATATATCTAACTCTCATCTATCTATCTATCTATCTATCTATCTATCTATCTATGTAACCTCACAATAATCAATACCTTATTTGCCACCTACTTACGCATTATATATAGGAGAAAGTGTTTATATATACTTACATGTTTATTAGTCAAAAAAAGTTTTGGAGATGCTCTAAGAATGTTACAGTAGGTTACTTTATAGCTACAGAACTTGTAGCGAATTAACCCTAAGTATAGATCGGGGTCTGTTGTTTAACCTAAGATAGATGTTTGGAAACAAATTATATAATAAATAGAATTAAAGCTACAAATGTGCTCTGTGAGCCAAAGAATTTTGAAACGTATATTAAATATTTAGGATACCGATTAGCATGTGAAATATTCAGTTCTTTGTATTGTGTTTGTTACTGTATATAACACTTGTATGTGCAGGGGCTGTGTATATGTTCTGGCTATTACACAGAAGTGGGATTGTAAGCCTATATATCCTGCTGATACATACAGCAGAATTTACTTGGAGACTTTTGTATTATCATCCTGGATCTGTGTCAGATATGTGTCCCCTGATGTCCTCAGTATGGGTGGAACTCCCGTATGCACTTTCTAGTGGCAGTTGCCAAAGTACGTTACCTATCTCTCTTGTCACGCAATGCCCTCTCACGCAAACATCCACAACGTCTGCTTTTTTTTTGGGAGGGGGGTAGACTCAAACTGTTGTCCTGCTCCCCCAAGGCTCCCCTCCCCCTCCCATGTAGTCTTATTCATAAGACCCCCTCCTCCCTCTTTCCCTCCCTCCTCCACCACACAAGCCCTCTAAGATTCTTCTCCAGGCAATGCTGGAACTTCAGCCAAAAGTTCTCACGCAAGCTAGCCAATTTTTAACCCACATGGAGCAGGTGTACAGGAGTGACATCAGGGTCCCCACGGATAGAACAGACACACTAACACTGTTTTCCTATATTAGAGGACCTGTGATATCTGTGTGATCACTGTCAAGTGCCACCTAGGTTCCTCATACTTGCTCTGCACTGGTATTCTTTCTGGTAATTTACTATTCTCTTTATAAAAATAAATCATTCACCCGCCAAACCACCACTACTTTTAACTGAGGGTCACCATATCCCCAGTTTGTAAGATTCTGTTCCATGAGACTTGTTTCCAGATTTGTGCATATCAATCCCCAACCTGTTACAGATGCTACAACACAAAATACATACATACCCAACGCATATATATATATATATATATATATATATTTATTAATGTACACACATATATATATATATATATTTATGTACACACACACACACACATATATATATTTATGTATTTATGTACACACACAGATATATATATATATATTTATATATATATATATATATATATATATATATATATATATATATATATATATATATATATATATATACGTGTGTGTGTGTGTGTAAAATATATTTTCAGCTTATGCTAAAACTACTGCCTTTTTAGCCTGATTTATCCTCTCTCTTTCCACTTTTAATAGGTTAGGTAGGGTTTTGTCTGACCTGAGTGCATCCATTGGATTGAACCATATTCCATCATATACTCAAGACAACCTAATAGTCTCGAAAGGATCGGTAGTAAAAAGGACTGCAGGTTGTTAGCTTTCCATTTCTGAAGATCCAACATACTTTAATAAGAACAACGTGCATGAATATTTATATAGATTATGCTCTGAAAGAAAAACGTGAATTAGCCAGGTGTTATCAATATGATTGCTATTATTATTATTATCATTATTTCAGAATGTTTTAATTATAAACTTTTAATATTTAAAGACTTGCTATGATATCAGATGCTATTCAGTACAGCACACACACAAACACACACACACACATATATATATATATATATATATATATATATATATATATATATATATATATATATATATATATATATATATATATATATATATATATAAACAAAATAGGCGTTTCGTTTTCCTTCTTAATTGTAAGCAAAAAATGGGATAAAAAGGAAAAGGGAAAAACAGGGAAAAAGGAAGCTTTTCATCTTCCGTATTTTGGAGAACCTAAATTATAAAAACATTTCCAGTGTTTGATAATTTGATGCACTTAAACTGTATTTATTGTTAAGGTGCATTTTAAACAACACATTAATATTAATTTTATCTTAGAATATGATATAAATATTATATAATTCAGGTTGACCATATTATTCAATTCGTTAAAATTCTTCAATTCTTAAAAATTAAATTCAACAAACCTGTTAAGGAAAATCTAGTTATAGTTGATGTTAATAGTTAATATCAAATCATAATTTTAGATTTTAGGACATTTTTTTTTAAGTCTAAAAGAGAAAAATAGATTAATTTGAAGCTTTAATAAAAAACTAAGCAAATTATTTATCATTATGTTCAAAACTTTGTTAATATTCGTTAATAAAAATCTTTTTTTTTTTTTTAAGGCTTCATAAACCTAAATAAAAGTGAAGTTTTTGTTATAGCATTTTCCCTTTTAAATATGTGTTTCTTGAAGTTAAATAAGAGTATTCATAATACACATATAGGGTATTGTCCCAGTTATTACATACATATGATATATTTATTTTACAGGCGATAAAGACCACTAGATTTTAAGGCAATATTTATTAATTTGGTATATTTGCATATGCGCCTGATGTTTTATGGAGCGGTAAGTGCACATTTTATTGATGAAAAATTCCCAAGCAAGATTTTAGAGGTATAGGCACAAATAGTTTTGTGTCTTTGCTGTTACAGAGTGGCACTAGCACCTGACATTACTTACACAGATATATGAACATAATAGTACAATCATTTCTGTACCCATTTTATTTGGAATGAAATAATACACACTAATATATATATATGTCCTTAATATTATATGGTAATTATGGCTCTGGTTACCATGTATTACTTTTATGGACAGGTAAGTGCACTGAAAACTACACTAATAGGTATGTTCCTATTATATTGCCTGGGCAGAGACATGATTGCCCATCAAATCCATAGGTTTTTGCACATTTATAGTATATAGAGTAAATGTGCTCAGTTGACTTTGAGGAACATTTACTGGGAATGAGGTAATTGTATCCGGGACATTAAATTGCCAGTGATTAGATATCTACCATGCACAGGGGTAATAAGCTTTTGATTTACACTTAGCTGCTAATGTCTGCAGATATTGATCTTATTTCAGAGGCAGGTGTCTATAATACTACAACAATAATGCTCTTGCTATTATAAAGATAGGAATGTGAAGCTTGTGTTTCATAAAGAGCTGTGTTCCCCATAAACTGTTTTATAACACTGTGCGTGCTGCGTGTCCCTCATTACTGTGACTGTAAAACCGGTACTTTATCTCTTTAAACACATCCAGTTCTACTTAATTAATTATTTATAGGAGGGTTCTTTCTTGTCACGGAACCTGTTGTATTGGTGCCAGTTAGTTTGTGCTTTTAAAGTAACTTGGCTGCTGTACAGTTGTACTTTGGTCATGTGAGAAGCGGTGCTGACCAATGAAGTGCGAGGGCGGTGTATATAAGGTGCCGCAGCCGACTGACAAGCATGGTCCTTAGCTGCATCTACACAGTACAGGATTGTTTACTGTGCTTCTGCCGCCAGCAAAGGTAAGCGATACCCTGTATGCATGGCAGATATACTCTATGTGGGTGGCAGATATGCCCTATATGCATGGCAGATATACTCTATGTGGGTGGCAGATATGCCCTATATGCATGGCAGATATACTCTATGTGGGTGGCAGATATGCCCTATATGCATGGCAGATATACTCTATGTGGGTGGCAGATATACCCTATATGCATGGCAGATATACTCTATGTGGGTGGCAGATATACCCTATATGCATGGCAGATATACTCTATGTGGGTGGCAGATATACCCTATATGCATGGCAGATATACTCTGTGTACATGGCAGATATACCCTATATGCATGGCAGATTTACCCTATGTGAATGGCAGATTTACACTATGTGCATGGCAGATTTACCCTATGTGCATGGCAGATATACCCTATGTACATGGCAGATATACCCTATATGCATGGCAGATTTACCCTATGTACATGGCAGATATACCCTATATGCATGGCAGATATACCCTATGTGCATGGCAGATATACCCTAAGTGCATGGCAGATATACCCTATGTACATGGCAGATATACCCTATATGCATGGCAGATTTACCATATATGCATGGCAGATTTACCCTATGTGCATGGCAGATTTACCCTATGTGCAATGCAGATATACCCTATGTGCAATGCAGATATACCCTATGTGCATGGCAGATATACCCTATGTGCATGGCAGATTTACCCTATGTGCATGGCAGATATACCCTATATGCATGGCAGATATACTCTGTGTACATGGCAGATATACCCTATATGCATGGCAGATTTACCCTATGTGCATGGCAGATATACCCTATATGCATGGCAGATATACCCTATATGCATGGCAGATATACCCTAAGTGCATGGCAGATATACCCTATGTACATGGCAGATTTACCCTATATGCATGGCAGATTTACCCTATGTGCATGGCAGATTTACCCTATGTGCATGGCAGATATACCCTATGTGCATGGTAGATGCACCCTATGTGCATGGCAGATTTACCCTATGTGCATGGCAGATGCACCCTATGTGCATGGCAGATGCATTATATAGAGCTGTAGGTGCCAAGATACAGATACAACATTACATATGGACTTACACATTCAAACAAACCATTGGATGCCCAAAGTACTTATATAAATGAGCTTGACCTTATACGTTTGATCCACGTTTTTGTAATATTATTTCATTTTGGAATAATTGATTTTCTTATGATGTTAAACTAATAACATAAACTTGACAGAGTAAATTAAGTATTCTTGCTTAGGTTCTGCTTTTTTTTTTTTTTTTTGCTATAACATTTTGCAAACATATAATCGCCCTATTTAAAGTGAATTATTTAGTTTATGTATTATTTCTGAGATTTTCTTTTGCTGTCTATTGGGTCTCCTTACATGAGATTAGATTGTGTGCAATACATATAATGTTTGTATTATTTGGTTTAATCTTTAAACTAATATGTGGACAATTGGAAAAGCTGAAATATAAACTTCAGTAATCCTTTCAAAAACTGTATATCATAAATATCTATATAACAGTGTATACAAGTTAGTGTTGCTGTGTGCAGACTCAGAGCGCTGTTTTTAGTTATAAAATGTATTTACACAAGTTTCCCAGTCTCTTGTAGCAACTTGCATTTACTTATTCAGCCCTAGTTGCATTCATCTCTTAACACTTTACAGTTGTAAATGACACTGATGAAATTTCACACATTGATTTATACTACATAAAATCATGCAATAAACAGTAAGATAAAAGCAAAAAAAAAATTAAAACATTTTTTTAAAAAATTCTTAAAGGGATACTGAACCCAATTTTTTTCTTTTGTGATTCAGATAGAGCATGCAATTTTAAGCAACTTTCTAATTTACTCCTATTAGCAATTTTTCTTTGCTCTCTTGCTATCTTTATTTGAAAAAGAAGGCATCTAAGTTTTTTGTTTGTTTCAGTACTCTGGACAACACTTTTTTATTGGTGGATGAATTTATCCACCAATCAGCAAGGACAACCCAGGTTGTTCACCAAAAATGGGCCGGCATCTAAACTTACATTCTTGCAGTTCAAATAAAGATAGCAAGAGAATGAAGAAAATTTGACAATAGGAGTAAATTAGAAAGTTGCTTAAAATGCCATGCTCTATCTGAATCACAAAAGAAAAAATTTGGTTACAGTGTCCCTTTAAGTCTGTAAGCAATTCAGGGAATTTTTAATTATCTAAAACACATATGTATGTAAGGTTATCATTAAAAATAATGTGTTTTTTTATGTGTATTTAAAGGGACACAAAACCCTCAAAAATTATTTCATGATAAAGAGCATACAATTTTAAACAACTTTCTAATTTACTTCTATTATCTAGTTTGCTTCATTCTATTCATGTACTTTGTTGATAAGGATACCTAGGTAGGCTCATGAGCTAGCTGCTGATTGGTGGCTGCATATATATGCCTCTTGTCATTGGTTTACAGATGTGTTCAACTAGCTTCCAGTAGTGCTTTGCTGCTCCTTTAAAGGGACAGTCAACACCAGAATTTTTGTTGTTTAAAAAGAAAGATAATCCCTTTATTACCCATTCCCCAGTTTTGCATAACCAACAGTTATAATAATACAAATTTTACCTATGTAATTATCTTGTATCTAAGCTTCTGCTGACTGCCCCCTTATTTCAGTTCTTTTGACAGACATGCAGTTTAGCCAATCAGTGCTCAGTCCTAGGTCACTTTACGTGCATGAGCTCAATGTTATCTATATGAAACGTGAACTAATGCCCTCTAGTGGTCAAAATGTATTCAGATTAGAGGCAGTCTTCAAGGTCTAAGAAATTAACATATGAACCTCCTAGTTTTAGCTTTCAACTAAGAATACCAAGAGAACAAAGCAAAATTGGTGATAAAAGTAAAATGGGAAGTTGTTTAAAATTGCATGCCCTATTTAAAACATGAATTTTTTTTTTGGACTTGACTGTCCCTTTAATAAAGGATACCAAGAGAATTAAGCTAAATTTATAATAGAAGTAAATTGGAACGTTGTTTAAAATTGTCTTATGTCTGAATCATGAAAGAAAAAAATACGGTTTCATGTCTGTAATTAACCTTTTACAATTACTGACAATTGTCTAAACTCAGTCCCTATAGATAGGATGGAGTGCTTGATTGGTGCAGATTTTCATTTATATATATATGAGATAACATTACAAAGAATGTTATTTAGCATGCATGGATATTTTATTTAAAGGGATATGAAAGCCAACATTTTTCTTTCTTGATTCAGATAGAGCATGTAATTTCAAACAACTTTCTATTTTACTGCTATTATCAATTTTTTGTTCTCTTGGTATCTTTGTTTGAAAAGCAAGGACGTAAGCTTAGGAGCCTGCACATCTCTGGAGCACTGTATGGCAGCAGCTTTGCAAGAATGCTATCATTTGCAAAAGCACTAGATGTAGCACTGTTTCCTGCCATGCCGTGCCTCAGACACCTACCTAGGTATCTCTTCAACAAAGAATATCATGGGAACAAAGCAAATTCGATAACATAAGTTAATTGGAAACTCTTTTTTTAAAAATAGTATGCTCTATCTGAATTACAAGAGAATTTAGGGGTTTCATATCCCTTTAACTCATTCACTACCAGGAATTTCAGAGAAAAAAACTTGCCCACGGTACCAGAGATTTTTTAGCATTTGTTTCTATCACTCTAAACAGAAATAGAGCTTTTGATTTATATATATATATATATATATATATATATATATATATATATACCCAAGGTGTTGATCTAACTTCCCTTTGGTAACTCTGATCCTTTTGGGATTTCTGAACTCCCACTCCCAAGCAGCTAAACAACTCTTTAACCCTTCTACTCATGGCTGCCATCTTAGGTACTGGCAGCTGTCTGCCAGTACCCAGTTTTTTTTTCTGTAGTGTAGTGGTGCACCCTACCTCCCTGTAATCATTAGTTAGGGTGCTCCCCTTCCAATTCCCCTTTTGTTGTAGTGTAGCTTCCTATCCCTCCATTTAAAAAATAAATAAATAATAATCTGTAGCATAGGGCCCCTCCCACTCCCTCTGTGCTGCCCACCCACCTTCCCTCCCATATCTCCCGCCGGCACAAGCATTTGATTATTACAGACAGTGACAGTGTTACTGTCTGTAACATTCTGGCATCTGTCTTCATATGGTAACTGAGCACCAATTGTGTTACATTTTTCAAACATTTTATTCTCTGCAGCTGGTATAACAAGTCATTGAAAATACATTAATGGAAAAACAATTTTACAGTGTACTGTCCCCTTAAAGGGACATGAAACCTAAACATTTTCTTTCATGATTCAGATAGAGAATACAATGTTAAACAACTTTCTAATCTACTTCTATTATCGAATCTGTTTCATTCTCTTGGTATAATTTGTTGAAGGAGCAGCAATGCACAAATGGTTTCTAACTGAACACATGGGTGAGCCAATCACAATCAATATATAATATTTGCAGCCTCCAATCAACAGCTAGAACCTAGGTTCTCTGCTGCCCCTGAGCCTTCCTAGATAAACCTTTCAGCACACGATAACAAGAGAAGGAAGCAAATTAAATAATAGAAGTAAATTGGAAAGTTGTTTAAAATTGTATTCTATATCTGATTCTATATCTGAATCATGAAAGAAACATTTTGGGTTTAATGTCCCTTTAAAGGGACAGTCAACACCAGAATTATTGTTGTTTAAAAAGATAGATAATCCTTTTATTACCCATTCCCCAGTTTTGCATAACCAACAGTTATATTAATACACTTTTTACTTCTGTGACTAACTGGTATCTAAGCATCTTCTGACCGCCCCTAATCACATGACTTTTAGTTATTTTCTATTGACTTGCATTTTAGCCAATTAGTGCAGTGTCTGCCACTAGCCACGGGCGTGATCACAATGCTATCTATATGGCCTACATGAGCTAGCTCTCCCCTGCTGTGAAAAGCAAATAAAATAGAGGCGGCCTTCAAGGGCTTAGAAATTATCATATGAGCCTTCCATTATCATATGAGCCTTCCTAGCTTTGCTTTCAACTAGAATACCAAGAGAACAAAGCAAAATTGTTGATAAAAGTAAATTGAAAAGTTGTTTAAAATTACATGCCCTATTTGAAAAATTAAAGTTTTTTTTGGACTTGACTGTCCCTTTAAGCTACCCTTGCTACCAGAGGCACTGGTTTACTGATTGCAGAATCTTAGTGAGATTTTTGCATATTTGACAACATACATTTTTTTTTCTCCATTTTTAATATTTCTTTCTTTATTTTTAGGAATATCTATACATAATAACACAATGGCTTACTTGGCTCAGTTGTTTGACAAGATGTCCGATCCTATCACTATAACAGAGCTGCTTGTTGCATTTGTGGCATTTGCTGCCATTTTTCTACTACTCAGGTCTTCTTTCAGACAAAAGATCCCAAAAGGCACAAAAAAGCTACCTGGTCCTATGCCTTTACCAATAATTGGCAACCTGTTTTCGCTAAGCAAGAACCCCCACATCAGTTTGACGAAGATGAGTGAAAAATATGGAGATGTGATGCAGATTCAGATAGGCACCAAGCCTGTTCTTGTGCTGAGTGGGCTGGAAACACTCAGACAAGCCTTGCTGAAGCAGGGTGATGACTTTGCCGGACGCCCAGACCTTTTCACATTTCGACTGATTGGTGACGGGCAGAGCTTAACATTTAGTCATGATTCTGGAGAGGTTTGGCGAGCTCGCCGCAGACTAGCGCAAAATGCACTCAAAACTTTTTCCACATCTCCCTCACTTACAACCTCTAGTTCCTGTCTGGTAGAAGAGCACATAAGTAAAGAGGCAGAAACCCTAATGAAAAAGTTCATGCAGGTCATAGAGGAGAAGGGAGAGATTGACCCCTTCAGATATATAGTTGTCTCAGTAGCTAATGTCGTTTGCGCCATGTGCTTTGGAAAACGCTACAACCATGATGACGAAGAGCTTTTGAACGTACTGAAATTGACAGATGATTTTGGAGCAGCAGCTGCATCAGGAAATCCTGCTGATTTCATCCCAATACTCCAGTACCTTCCAAGCAGCACCATGAAAGCCTTTGTGGAGGTCAACAAAAAGTTTCTATCCTTTGTACAGAAGATTGTCAATGAGCATTACAAAACTTTTGATACGGTGAGAATAAAAAATAGGGTTATTTAACTACTTCTCAAGATTTTCTCAAACATTGCATTTCATTTATCCTTATAATACGTTTTGCTTTAGTTAGCAGGATAACAGTACATGTGTTAAAACTCTTGTTATCTGCCTTCATACTGGTTAACTGTTTTTTTTTATCAACAGTAGTTATTGTTTTGATAGTGATGCTTTTTATGTATATTATCATAGCTACATGTTCTGAAGATAGGAGCTCAAACCAAAGTTTGCATTCCTCAGATTCTGAAAAGAGGATTTGGGTTAAAAAGACCACATCTAGTATATATAAATATATGTAGAAATAAATGTCGTCATTACTGTTCTATTTAGAAAGTCATTATATCTACATATTATATATAACTAAGGAAACCTAACCTCTATATATATATAATACAATCACGTTGCTCAAACTTGAGTTAAAAGTAAAGCTGTTTCCACAAAGTTGTATAGGGACCTCAACAAAATGTCATTCTGATAAGATGAAATATCATTCTTGTTTTTAATGGTTTTGCACAAACAGTAGACATAATCTGTATAATGAAACTAGGAAAAACACCTTCAGACTCAAATAATGTATCGGTTGATATATGAGGTTGTTAGCCAGCTATTTAGCTCTATGGATGACTTTCATTGTAAGAACACCATTTGCTCTGACTATTTGCATTTTTATTTATTTTGCTTGCTCATTTGCTTAGGAATGTTTTTCAAATGGTTAGTAATGCTGACATTTTTTAATATCTCTTCACTTCTACTCTACTTTTAGAATAATGTCCGTGATATCACAGATTCTCTGATCCAACATTGTCAAGAAAAGAAAGATGACAACTCCAGTGTTCAAATATCCAACCAAAAAATTGTGAACATTGTTAATGACCTCTTTGGAGCTGGTGAGCAGAAATATTTTCCTTGAATAATCTACTGATCTTCAAAGGAGTAGTGGGATGTCCTATGACAAACATGTACAGCATAGGTTATTTCAAGTATTATAGCATACATGAAATAAAACAGACATGGGAAGCATTTTGGTATCTACAAAAGATAATAAAAGATATTCCTGAATTCCTACTTATATATGCTTACAAAACCCAGTGTTACAAAAATAAATACATTTAAAAAAAAGTTTGAATTAAATCAATAATTTTAATCACACTATTTAAATAATTAGGCTAAATTTGATTTTGAACAATTAAAAACGTCAGCAAAATACACTTTATGTACACTGACTTGTGTAAATGGATAACTTAAAGGGCCATGATTCCCAAATGTTTTAACACTTGAAAGTGGTGCAGCATAGCTGTAAAAAGCTGACTAGAAAATATCACCTGAACATCTCTATGTAAAAAAAGAAAGATATTTTACCTCAAAATGTCCTAAGTATCCACACCCCATTGTAAAGTACTTTAAGCAGCAAATCAGTATGCCTGTCCCGGGACTTGCAAGGGAGCGTGCCTCATGCACACTCATGTTATTTCCCTATTCAGTTTAAGGAAGTTTACTATGAAATCACATGAGATCACAGTAAAACAGTTCATGACCTCAGCACTGCTGATGCTGACTGGCTGCTGTTCATTTCTTCCTCCTTTTTTTTAACCTGCAGCTGGGCAATCACTGACAGATAACTTTTTACAGAGCACTTACTCTGGTGAGTTGAGGAAATTGTAAAATATCTTCCTTTTTTGCATAGAGATGTTCAGGTGATATTTTCCTGTCAGCTTTTTACAGTTATGCTGCAGTCAGCATATGTCCCTTTAAATGCCTTTCTAGTTTGTTCATGTTATATATTGCTCAAGATACTAAAAATACACTGTAGCGTTAAGCATCTAGACACATTACAATAGTTAATATAAACAAAGTCAGGTTGATGAGTAAATAATAAACCAAAGGGGCGCAATTATATATCTCAAAGTGCAATGTCCGATAAGTCTCTTACCAATGTGATGTAGTCCCAATAAATAAGTCCATCCAGGATAGTATGTGATTCAAACGTCTTCAAAACTTGTTCCTGTAATTCTGCCCGGCCACTCCTTCCATGACCTCCACATATCCAATCTTCTACATACACAAAAACAAAAAATAGAGAGGGTGCCTCCTGGTGCAAGAAATCAATCAAATCAAATGTGTAAATAACCACATTGATCAATTATAGTCAAATTTTATTAAAGAGTTTTTTTTGGCACACTTATTGCAATCCTTTAATACTGACCCCAGTGATCTTGCACAAGACCAGCAATCGGGACAAGAAAGTAGAGAGTAGTGAGCTGGAGCACTACGATAGTCCAGCATGCCTGAATAAGTATGCATTGGTGCTGCCACACGTGATTTTATATCATTCAATGCGGTTATTTACACATTTGATCTGAGAGATTTCTTGGACCAGGAGGTGCCCTCTCATTTTTGTTTATGTATATTTTTCAGGATAACCTTACTTCCATTCTGTGATTCCTTTGTTTCTGCCCACATCTCCATCCAGTTAAACTTTTGTGTTAATAAGGGTTTTTTGCAAACCTTTCCATGAACATGTCAAATAAGGACTCCTAGTTTTCCTGAAAACGTTACCTTAACATTATTAAATAGAAAATAAATGTGTCTACTATAGTATTTATTAATGTATTTATATATAAATCTTCAGGGTTTGACACTATTACGACCGCCCTGTCATGGAGTCTCATGTACCTGGTGGTCTATCCTGAAATACAAGAGAAAATTCAAAAGGAATTAGGTAAGTCTTTTTTGTTCCCATTTATAATCTTTGGTGAGGAGGCTTTCATGGATAATCAAAGTATAATGGAAACGTGTATATGTCTCTTTAATATTTGTAAGGAGTCAATTTACTGTATGAGGTTTACTAGTCTAGTCATGCAGCTCAAGTTTTCTTTTGTAAATATTTGATTTAAACTAATTTTCTTGATCTTAAATTGACAGACAATGTCATTGGAAGAGATAGAAGACCAAGATTATCAGATAGAGCTCAGCTGCCTTATACTGAAGCCTTCATAACAGAAATGTTCCGTCATTCCTCCTTCCTGCCTTTCACAATTCCGCACTGGTAAGCCATCATGCCTTTTGAGTTTACAGCAAGTGGAAAACAACTGTTAAATGCAATTGCCATTTATTGCCATAATTTAGGTTAGAAGTTTTAAATGTAGCTTATAAGTACTTTTAAAGGGACAGTATACACCAATTTTCATATAACTGCATGTAATAGACACTACTATAAAAAATAAGATGCACAGATACTGATATAAAAATCCAGTATAAAACAGTTTAAAAACTTACTTAGATAGCTCTCAGTTTAGCTCTGTTGAAAAGGTAGCCGGAAAGCCCACTGCAAGTGGGAAATCATACACTTCCCCCCTCCCCCTTCTTTTGCATATAAATAGACCCTTTACATAAACAGGAGCAAGCTGGAGTAGGTATACGTCGGTATTCTCATAAAAATTTGGGGCTTGGTTAGGTGTCTGAAAATCAGAGCAATGTTATTTAAAAATAAGCAAAACTATACTGTACATTTAAAAAAAAAAATCTTTATGGGCTATATAAGTAGATCATTTGCAAAACATTTATGCAAAGAAAAAATGAGTGTATAATGTCCCTTTAATGAGAAGCTATAGTGATGCATACAGTTACATGGGACATGGATAATCCTTTTCTAAGAATTAAAGGGACCAACCCATAAGTTCTTTCATAATTCAGGTAGAACATATTTTAAACAATTTTCCAATTTACTTATATTTAAAAATGTGCTTCATTCTCTTGGTATCCTTTGTTGAAGGAACAGTAATTCATTACAGAGAGCTAGCTGAACATATTGGACGAACCAGAGAATAGAGGCATATATGTGCAACCACCAATCTGCAGCTAGCTCCCAGTAGTGCATTGCTGCTCCTGAGCCTACATAGTTATTCTTTTCAATTAACGATACCAAGAGAACAAAGTACATTAGATAGTAGAATCAAATGGGAAATGTGTTTACAAATTGCATGCTCTAAATCATGAAAGAAAAATGTTGCGTTTCATGTCCCTTTAAGTCAACTTTGAACATATCAGGTAAAATGGCCACAAGACAGATCTGAAGCACTGTTCCTGCGGTAAAACAATGGTTCAATATCAGGGACATTAAACACTATATAATTGTAGGCGAAAATGTTTAATTATCTCTAGTAAAACAACTTTGCGAAATACTTTCATTATTTATTTTCTTGCCTTTTCCTGTAATTTAATTATTTACAATCCCCTGTTTCTATAAAGTAATGGGAGCCAACGTTGTGTGATTTAGTAACGTTATCTTACATCCCCTGCTGAGTTCAATTAGTGACAGTTATATTTTAGCTGATAAAGTAATTTTTCTCACAGGGTGTAAAGTCCCTTTAACACTGATAAATTCTACATAGCCACTGTTGGCACAATTAAGTGACGCATATCTGTCCTTAGTAAAAGAGATCAGATAAAGCAAACATATGTTACAACATGGTTAATATAATTATAAAATATACATTTTCAATCTATTTTAAAGGGATACTGAACCCAAAAATGTTTCTTTCGTGATTCAGATAGATCATGCAATTTTAAACAACTTTCTAATTTACTCCTATTCATTTTTCTTCGTTCTCTTGCTTTCTTTATTTGAAAAAGAAGGCATCTAAGCTATTTTTTTGGTTCAGAACCATGGAAAGCACTTGTTTATTGGTAGGTGAATTTACCCACCAATCAGCAAGAAAAACAGTGTGTTCACCAAAAATGGGCCAGCATCTAAACTTACATTCTTGCATTTCAAATAAAGATACCAAGAGAATGAAAAGAATTTGATACGAGGAGTAAATTAGAAAGTTGCTTAAAATTGCATGCTCTATCTGAATCACAATAGAACAAATTTGGGTTCAGTGTCCCTTTAAGGCCAATCTTTGTGTTGAATACATCATATTTAGCATTTATTTAGAGTAAAATGTCCCTTTAATTAGCAACGTTTAGAATTTTCAAGACTCGTTAGTGCATTTTTACCAGTTGTGTATTACATAGCTACCTTACCTTTATTTTGTTATCTGAAATAGTAGCAGTTGCCTGTGTTAGCCAACACTTATAATGAAAATAGGAAGACTGCTATATTCTCTATAACAATGCTATGTAAACAAAAGACAACAGCTGTAATCATCATCCCAGTGGGCGTGGGAGAGATGGGTATTAAAATGTAAATTTTCAGTTGCTCTAAGTATTGTCATTTTTGTATACAAAAAGATCAGAGAATGTTGTATATAAAGAGAAAGATAAAATAAATGTCTTCCCTTTCTGCAAGCTCAGACTATTTAAATGGGTTGTGGTTTGAATGAGTAAAACCATCTATTTTATATAAATACCAAACAAAACAAAAAAAACCAAAGGAGCAATCTCACATACATTTAATACTCTGAATGTGGTATAATAAATAGGAACACATTAAGGGAAAACAAATTTTACAGTACAGTGTCTCTTTAATAGTTAGCAGTTTGGGGTGTTATAAGACAAATGTTGCAAATAGTGATTAAGTACAAACAGGGTAATTCTTTAAAATGTGTATTTATAGAATTAGGCTACTGTATTTTGTATCTTCATGAGCTGATCATATTTTTTTATGTTGCAGCACCACCAAGGATACTACGCTGAATGGATATTTCATCCCCAAGGGAATATGTGTAATGATTAACCAATGGCAAATTAACCATGACCCGTAAGTATCAATATAATCTAAGCCTATAATGTTACATTTCTGAAACATGGCAATAACACACTGATCTGACATAATAATGCCTTCTGCATTTACAGATAGAATTGTAAAGATTACAGTATGATATTTTAAAACCTATACGAGGCCCATACAATTTAATAACTACTATACAGGTATACCTCGTTTTATTGTGCTTTACAGATATTGCTCTTTTTACAAATAACTTTGTGACAACCCTGTGTCGAACAAGTCTATAGGCACCATTTTTGCAACATATATACACACATAAGTACACACAAATACACACACACACACACACACACACACACATATATATATATATATATATATATATATATATATATATATATATATATATATATATTTTAAAATAGACTTCAATGTCCTTTAAGACACAGCGCTGCAAACATCTACAGACAAAATAATATTTTCAATCTGCATATAAATTGTCATTGTTTTTAAAATATACGTTTTGCAGTCCCAGGGACTTGCCCCCTGAGTATGTTTATCTTATTTCTTCTGCAGTGACCAGTTAGGTCTGAAATATAAGCACCTGCACATATAAAGCAATCACTGTATATAATGTTGCAAGGTTATTCTAAATCTTGCAGTATACACTTCAGCCTCTCTGGGACAGTGGCAAAGCACTTGATTTTTTGCAGAAAAATTGTAAAATAAATAAGAAAATATTGCAGACTTCTGGGGATATTTTACAACATATGAATAAACGTTGTGATAAATTCAATTTTGAATTTAATGTTTCTGTAAAGAGACCTAAAATGCAAAAAGAAAAGGTTATAATGTGTTAGTACAGTTTATTAGTGCATTATTAAATGCATTTAATTATGTTTGTTTAACCCCTGCAAACACAAAGAGTTCTAGAACAGCAATGCACTTCTGCTCCAGAGCTGAATGTGACTTGTCATTAGTGACTATGCACATATGCTTCTCAACATTGGCTCCATGGCAGTGTTCCTGCAGACATCTGCATGCTCTAACAAATTCTAGCACTTGTCCCTCTGAAACCTGATCAGTGCTATCAATGCTTTATGCAATGGAACTATCTGGTTACAAATAAATGTAATCTGTTAAATAACAGATGAGTACCTAACCTACTTATGTACTGCCTGTAATAAGCCACAACAGGATGGTGAAATAATATGTTCCTGACATTTCATATAACAATTGTGTAGTTTAATAAAAAGCACACATACGTTTATGGGACTGCAGACAAAGATGATGGTGTGGCAAAGAAATAAATGGCTAGATTACGAGTTGTGCGTTAAGGTAAAAAAAGGAAATTTATGCTTACCTGATAAATTGATTTCTTCTACGATACGACAAGTCCACGGATTCATCCTTACTTGTGGGATATTATCCTCCTGCTAACAGGAAGTGGCAAAGAGCACCACAGCAGAGCTGTCTATATAGCTGCTCCCTTCTCTCCACCCCCAGTCATTCGACCGAAGGTATAGGAAGAGAAAAGAAAAGCTAAAAGGTGCCTGAAGTTTTGAAAACAAAAATATAATCTGTCTAATATGACAGGGAGGGCCGTGGACTCGTCGTATCGTAGAAGAAATCAATTTATCAGGTAAGCATAAATTTCCTTTTCTTCTACTAGATACGACGAGTCCACGGATTCATCCTTACTTGTGGGAAACAATACCAAAGCAACAGGACACGGATGAACGGGAGGGCAAGACAGATACCTAAACGGAAGGCACCACTGCTTGAAGAACTTTTCTCCCAAAAATAGCCTCAGAAGAAGCAAAAGTATCAAATTTGTAAAATTTGGAAAAGGTATGAAGGGAGGACCAAGTCGCAGCCTTACAAATCTGTTCAACAGAAGCATCGTTTTTAAAAGCCCATGTGGAAGCCACCGCTCTAGTAGAATGAGCTGTAATTTTTTCAGGAGGCTGCTGTCCAGCAGTCTTGTATGCCAAACGGATGAGGCTTTTCAGCCAAAAAGAAAGCGAGGTAGCAGTAGCTTTTTGACCCCTACGCTTTCCAGAATAGACAACAAATAGAGAAGATGTTTGATGGAAATCCGTAGTCGCTTGTAAGTAAAACTTCAAGGCACTAACCACGTCCAACTTATGTAACAGATGCTCCTTCTTAGAAGAAGGATTAGGACACAAAGAAGGAACAACAATTTCCTGATTAATATTCTTATTTGAAACAACCTTAGGAAGGAATCCAGGTTTAGTACGCAAAACCACCTTATCAGAATGGAATATAAGATAAGGCGAGTCACATTGTAACGCAGAAAGCTCAGAAACTCTTCGAGCAGAAGAGATAGCAACTAAAAACAAAACTTTCCAAGATAAAAACTTAATATCTATGGAATGCATGGGTTCAAATGGAACCCCTTGAAGAACATTGAGAACTAAATTCAAACTCCATTGCGGAGCAACAGGTTTAAACACAGGCTTGATTCGGACTAAAGCCTGACAAAAAGACTGAACGTCTGGGACATCCGCCAGACGTCTGTGTAGTAAAATTGGCAAAGCAGAAATTTGTCCCTTTAAGGAACTAGCTGATAATCCCTTCTCCAATCCTTTTGGAGAAAGGATAAAATCCTAGGAATCCAGACCCTACTCCATGAGTAGCCTTGGATTCGCACCAATAAAGATATTTACGCCATATCTTATGGTAAATTTTCCTAGTGACAGGCTTGCGAGCCTGAATCAAAGTATCAATGACCGGCTCAGAGAATCCACGCTTAAATAAAATCAAGCGTTCAATCTCCAGGCAGTCAGCTGCAGAGAATTTAAATTTGGATGTTGGAACGGACCTTGGATTAGAAGGTCCTGTCTCAGTGGCAGTTTCCACGGTGGCAGAGATGACATTTCCACTAGATCTGCATACCAAGTCCTGCGTGGCCACGCAGGCGCTATCAGGATTACCGAAGCCCTCTCCTGTTTGATTCTGGCAATCAGACGAGGTAGGAGAGGAAAAGGAGGAAACACATAAGCCAGGTTGAACGACCAAGGTACTGCTAGAGCATCTATCAGTACTAATTGGAGATCCCTTGATCTGGACCCGTAACAAGGAAGTTTGGCATACTGACGAGATGCCATGAGATCCAATTCCGGTGTGCCCGACTGACGGATCAATGCCGCAAACACCTCCGGATGGAGCTCCCACTCACCCGGGTGAAAAGTCTGACGACTTAAAAAATCCGCTTCCCAGTTCTCTACTCCTGGGATATAGATTGCTGATAGATAGCAAGAGTGAGTCTCTGCCCATCGAATTATCTTGGAAACCTCCGTCATCGCTAGAGAACTCTTTGTTCCCCCCTGTTGATTGATATATGCTACAGTCGTGATATTGTCCGACTGGAATCTTATGAATTTGGCCAAAGCCAACTAAGGCCACGCTTGAAGCGCGTTGAATATTGCTCTCAGTTCCAGAATATTTATTGGTAGTAGGGACTCCTCCTGAGTCCAAATACCCTGAGCCTTCAGGGAATTCCAGACTGCACCCCAGCCCAAGAGGCTGGCGTCCGTCGTCACTATGACCCATGCTGGCCTGCGAAAGCACATTCCCTGGGACAGATGATCCTGTGACAACCACCAAAGAAGAGAGTCTCTGGTCTCTAGATCCAGATTTATCCGAGAAGATAAATCCGCATAATCCCCATTCCACTGTCTGAGCATGCACAGCTGCAGTGGTCTGAGATGTAAGCGAGCAAACGGAACGATGTCCATTGCCGCTACCATTAACCAAATGACTTCCATACACTGCGCCACTGATGGCCGAGGAATGGAATGAAGTGCTCGGCAAGTAGTTAGGATCTTTGACTTTCTGACCTCCGTCAGAAAAAATGTCATGTCTACCGAGTCTATCAGAGTTCCTAGGAATGGAACTCTTGTCAGTGGAACTAGTGAACTCTTTTGTATCTTCACCTTCCACCTGTGAGTTCTTAGAAAAGCCAACACGATGTCCGTGTGAGATTTGGCTAAATGGTAAGTTGATGCCTGAATCAAAATATAGTCCAGATAGGGCGCCACTGCTATGCCCCGCGGTCTTAGAACCTCCAGAAGGGACCCTAGCACCATTGTGAAGATTCTGGGAGCTGTGGCCAACCCGAAAGGAAGGGCCACAAACTGGTAGTGTCTGTCCAGGAAGGCGACCCTGAGAAACTGGTGATGATCCTGGTGGATAGGAATGTGAAGATACGCATCCTTCAAATCCACGGTGGTCATATATTGACCCTCCTGGATCATTGGTAAAATTGTTTGTATAGTCTCCATCTTGAATGATGGGACGCTGAGAAATTTATTTAGGCATTTGAGATCTAAAATCGGTCTGAAGGTTCCCTCTTTTTTGGGAACCACGAACAGATTTGAGTAAAACCCCCGCCCTTGTTCTAGTTTTGGAACTGGGCAGATTACACCCATGGTATATAGGTCTTCTACACAGCGTAAGAACGCCTCTCTTTTTGTCTGGTCTACAGACAAACGTGAAAGATGAAATCTCCCTCTTGGGAGAAATTCCTTGAATTCTAGTCGATACCCCTGGGTCACAATTTCTAATGCCCAGGGATCCTGAACATCCCTTGCCTGAGCAAAGAGAGAAAGTCTGCCCCCTACTAGATCCGGTCCCGGATCGGGGGCTGCCCCTTCATGCAGGCTTGGTAGCAGCAGCGGGCTTCTTGGCCTGTTTACCTTTAGTCTAGGTCTGGTTAGGTCTCCAGACTGACTTGGATTGTGCAAAATTCCCCTCCTGCTTTGTAGCAGAGGAGGGAGTAGAGGGTCCACCTTTAAAGTTTCGAAAGGAACGAAAATTATTCTGTTTAGCCCTCATCTTAACAGTCTTGTCCACCTCCAGTAATGTCGGAAATGATTTCCTTTAGTTCAGGCCCGAATAGGGTCTTACCTTTAAAAGGAATAGCTAAAAGTTTAGATTTTGATGACACATCAGCAGACCAAGACTTAAGCCATAACGCTCTACACGCTAGAATGGCAAAAGCCTGCATTTTTTGCCGCTAATTTAGCCATTTGAAAAGCGGCATCGGTAATAAAAGAATTAGCTAGCTTGAGAGCCTTAATTCTATCCAAAATATCATCTAATGGGGTCTCAACCTTAAGAGACTCCTCTAGAGCCAAAAAACTGCTGCAGTAGTAACTGGAACAATGCACGCTATAGGTTGTAGAAGAAAACCCTGATGAATAAACAATTTCTTTAAAAGACCCTCTAATTTTTTTTTTTTTTTTTTTTTTAAATGAAGTTTTATTAAGATATTGAATAAGACAACAAGGCAACAAATTTTCACAATCAAAAAGTACAATACAGGTTATTGTTATATATTATAAGTTGCAGTTACCAAAATTGTCCATTCTGTGAAAAGATAAGTAAACATAAGAAAGTACAATCATTACAAGGTGATAACTAGTCCTTTCTCACAGTGTTGCTAAATTTTTACAATTTTTTAAGGATGAACATCACATAGTTGTCAGATTTAGGAAAAAGAAAGAGTATGGGTAATAGTAAAGGGTAAGTTAGAAGAAGAAATAAGGAAAAGCCATTGAGTAAGTGATGGGAAGGGGGGGGGGAGGAGGGAGAAAAAAAAAAAAAAGAAAAAAAAAAAAAAAAAAAAGGACTGGGGGTGGGAAGAAAGAAATTTTAGACCATGACTATTTTTATATAGATTATATCTTTCTCTGCCATAGTGCTAAAATCATCTCAAAGACCTCTAGCTGGTGTTTTTTTAAATAGTGGTATCTCTCCAAGGAGAGAAGGTCAGCTACTGCTACCCTCCACTCATCTCTGGAGGGTGTCGTCATGGACTTCCAATGTTTAGGAATGAGCTTCTTAGCTGCGGTGAGCATGATTAGGAGTAGTGGTTGTTTACCCGTCCCCACCAACCTAGGGAGATCAAGGAATAAAATGGTGCTTGGGCTGTAAGGAACTACAATCCCAAGGGTGTCTGAAATCTCCGTAAGGACATTCGTCCAAAATCCCTGCAAGCTGGGACAGGACCACCAAATGTGGAGGAGAGAACCCTCTCCCCCACATCCCCTCCAGCATGTGTTACTAAGTGTAGGAAAGATCTTGTGCAATCGCGCTGGTGTCAAATACCACCGACACAGGAGTTTTAGGTGAATCTCCTGTATCGTCGCAGAGACCGATGATTTTTTAATTAGCCTGAAGGCTTGAAGCCAGGTCTCTTCTTCTATCTCATATCCCAATTCTTTTTTCCAGGAGTATGTGTAGGAAGGGAGGTCCACCGCCCCACAGTTGGGAATGATCTTGTAGAGTTTGGAAATTAGGTGTGTTGGGGGGATCGACGAGACACAGAGGTTCTCGAAGAGTGTGAGTTGTCTACCAAAGGTCTCCCTATGTTTATGGTGAGAGATAAAATGCATAAGTTGGTGGTAATGGAGCCATGAGGAGAAAATCTCCCCATGCGCTGTCTCCAGTTCAGAGCGTGTTTTTGTCCTATTATCAATGGTGAGAAAGGAGACTAATCCCTCTCTGAGGTGGTATGGTTGTAATTTAGTGAAGCCTAGACGACTATATGGGAGATCAGTATGTTCCAGGATAGGAGTGAGAGGGGAAACTATTGAGGATATATGTGTACTGGTAGATATTAATTTGTCCCATTCGGATAAAATCCCTGCTGTGATATGGAAGCTTTCAAGTATTTTTGGTCTCTTTTGTCTTGGCAACCACGGCAATGTAGCTACATTGTTAATTTTAAGAATTTGCCTATCCATGAGTATCCATGCCTTGTCATTTGAGTTATGTGCCCATTCAACTATATGTTGAGACCCTCTAATTTTTTATCCATAGGATCTTTGAAAGCACAACTGTCCTCAATAGGTA
This sequence comes from Bombina bombina, assembly GCF_027579735.1. NCBI lineage: Eukaryota > Metazoa > Chordata > Amphibia > Anura > Bombinatoridae > Bombina > Bombina bombina. The sequence continues at coordinate 497,816,514 of NC_069504.1, forward strand.
TAGTTGTACGCTTAGCCAGGGTAGAAATAGCAGCCTCCACCTTAGGGACCGTCTGCCAGGAATCCCGAATGGTGCCATATATGGGAAACATTTTCTTAAATGTAGGAGGGGGAGAGAACGGAATGCCTGGTCTATCCCACTCCTTAGTAACAATGTCCGAAATCCTTTTAGGGACCGGAAAAACATTAGTGTAAGTAGGGACCACTAGATATTTATCCATTTTACACAATTTCTCTGGTGGTATTACAATAGGGTCACAATCATCCAGAGTCGCTAAAACCTCCCGGAGTAACAGGCGGAGGTGTTCAAGCTTAAATTTAAAGGCCGTCACGTCCGAGTCTGTTTGAGAGAACACATTTCCTGAGTCTGAAAGTTCTCCCTCAGACAGCAATTCCCCTACCCCCAATTCAGAACACTGCGAGGGTACATCGGAGATGGCCAATAAAGCATCAGAGGGCTCAGCATTTACTCTAATACCGGACCTACTGCGCTTACCCTGTAAACCCGGCAGTTTAGATAATACCTCTGTAAGGGTAGTAGACATAACTGCAGCCATATCTTGCAGGGTAAAAGAATTAGACGCACTAGAAGTACTTGGCGTCGCTTGAGTGGGCGTTAAAGGTTGTGACACTTGGGGAGAATTGGATGGCATAACCAGATTCTCTTCAGACTGAGAATCATCCCTAGACATACTTTTATCACCTAAAATATGTTCTTTGCAATGTATGGCCCTTTCAGTACATGAGGGACACATTTTAAGTGGGGGTTCCACAATGGCTTCTAAACACAGAGTATTGACCTTCCTCAATGTCAGACATGTTGAACAGGCTAGTAATAACATATACATAATATATGTAAGCCATGTGAAACCCTCCAGTGCCATCAGCCATAAAAACGTTTGCATATAAAAACATTAAGTTGCCCCTAAGCATAAAAACCGTTTTGCCAACAAAACATGTTACCAGTGTCAAACCCATAATATATAGGTTCCAGTAATACCCCTTCTATGTACATGTAGGATTACTGCTTACCCCTTCCCTTATGGGAACTATGTCAGCCAGTTCTGAAATACCAGAAAAAAATGACCATACCTCAATGCTTGTAGCATGAAAAAAACGTTCCCCACACTGAAGCTTCTCAAGTACTCCTCAGCCATTCTGTGGGAACTTCTCTGGATCTTAGTGAAAACTGCTAAGATCATCAGCCTCCAGGCAGGAATCTTCATCCATCTGCTGCCTGAGGAAAAATAGCACTCACCGGTACCATTTAAAATAAAAAAGTCTTGCTTGAAGAAAATAAAAACTATCATATCACCTCTTTCACTTTACCTCTTCCTATTACTTAGTATAGGCAAAGAGAATGACTGGGGGAGGAGAGAAGGGAGCTATATATACAGCTCTGCTGTGGTGCTCTTTGCCACTTCCTGTTAGCAGGAGGATAATATCCCACAAGTAAGGATGAATCCATGGACTCGTATCTAGTAGAAGAAAGCAGCGTTAACAGGCCCTAACGCTGCTTTTTTACGCCTGCTGCTATTACGAGTCTTGCAGGTATAGGTGCACCGCACACTTTGTTGGCCTTACCGCAAACCTACTTACGTAAAGTTTGTAAAGCCTTTTTTCTATGGGACTTCCATAGCGCCGGTATTACGAGTTTGTCCTGGGAGGCCAAAAAGTGAGCGGTACAGCCTCTACCGACAAGATTCGTAACGCATTTTAAAGTCAGTAGTTATGAGTTTTACACTACAACGCCGTAGCATAAAACTCATAACTAAAGTGCTAAAAAGTACACTAACACCCATAAACTACCTAATAAACCCCTAAACCGAGGCCCTCCCGCATCGCAAACACTAGAATACATTTTTTAACCCCTAATCTGCTGCTCCGGACATCGCTGCCACTGTAATAAACATATTAACCCCTAAACTGCCGCACTCCCGCCTCGCAAACACTAGTTAAATATTACTAACCCCTAATCTGCCGCCCCTAACATCGTCGCCACCTACATTATACTTATTAACCCCTAATCTTCCGCTCCGGACATCGCCACCACCTACAGTATATTTATTAACCCCTAATCTGCTGCCCCCAACATCGCCGCAACCTAGCTACATTAACCCCTAATCTGCCGTCCCCAATGTCGCCGCCACTTTAAACCTAAGTCTAACCCTTACCCTAACACCCCCTAAGAAATATAATTTGAATAAATCTAAATAAAATTACTATCATTAACTAAATTATTCCTATTTAAAACTAAATACTTACCTATAAAATAAACCCTAAGCTAGCTACAATATAACTAATAGTTACATTGTAGCTAGCTTAGGGTTTATTTTTATTTTACAGGCAAGTTTGTATTTATTTTAACTAGGTAGACTAGTTAGTAAATAGTTATTAACTATTTAATAACTACCTAGCTAAAATAAATACAAATTTACCTGTAAAATAAAACCTAACCTAAGTTACACTAACACCTAACACTACACTACAATTAAATAAATTCCCTACATTAAATACAATTAAATACATTAAATACAATTAGCTAAATTACAAAAAAAACTAAACACTAAATTACAGAAAATAAAAAAACAAATTACAGATCTTTTAACTAATTACACCTAATCTAATAGCCCAATCAAAATAAAAAAGACCCCCCCAAATAAAAACAACCCCTAGCCTAAACTACCAATAGCCCTTAAAAGGGCCTTTTGCTGGGCATTGCCCCAAATAAATCAGCTCTTTTACCTGTAAAAAAAAATACAAACACCCCCCAACAGTAAAACCCACCACCCACACAACCAACCCCCCAAATAAAAGCCTAACTAAAAAAACCTAAGCTCCCTATTGCCCTGAAAAGGGCATTTGGATGGGCATTGCCCTTAAAAAGGGCATTTAGCTCTATTGCTGCCCAAAGCCCTAACCTAAAAAATAAACCCACCCAATACACCCTTAAAAAATCCTAACACTAAACTCTGAAGATTCACTTACAGGGAGAAGTCTTCATCCAAGCGGCAAGATGTCCTCAACGAAGCCGGCAGAAGTGGTCCTCCAGATGGGCAGAAGTCTTCATTCAGACGGCATCTTCTATCTTCATCCTTCCGATGCGGAGCGGATCCATCTTCAAGACATCTGGCACGGAGCATCCTCTTTAAACGACGTCTTCTTCGGAATGAATATATTTTTAAGTGACGTCATCCAAGATGGCGTTCCTTAGATTCCGATTGGCTGATAGTATTCTATCAGCCAATCGGAATTAAGGTAGAAAAAATAGGATTGAGCTGGCATTCTATTGGCTGTTCCAATCAGTTAATAGAATGCGAGCTCAATCCTATTGGCTGATTGGAACAGCCAATAGAATGCCAGCTCAATCCTATTGGCTGATTGTATCAGCCAATAGGATTTTTTTCTACCTTAATTCCGATTGGCTGATAGAATGCTATCAGCCAATCGCAATCTAAGGGACGCCATCTTGGATGACATCACTTAAACAGATATTTATTCCAAAGAAGACGTCAATTGAAGAGGATGCTCCACGCCGGAAAGAAGACGTCGATTGAAGAGGATGCTCCACGCCGGATGTCTTGAAGATGGAGCCGCTCCGCGTCGGAAGGATGAAGATAGAAGATGCCGTCTGGATGAAGACTTCTGCCCGTCTGGAGGACCACTTCTGCTGGTTTCGTTGAGGACATCTTGCCGCTTGGATGAAGACTTCTCCCGGTAAGTGAATCTTTGGGGGTAAATGTTAGGATTTTTTTAAGGGTGTATTGGGTGGGTTTATTTTTTAGGTTAGGGCTTTGGGCAGCAATAGAGCTAAATGCTATTTTAAGGGCAATGCCCATCCAAATGCCCTTTTCAGGGCAATGGGGAGCTTAGGTGTTTTTTTTTTAGTTAGGCTTTTATTTGGGGGATTGGTTGTGTGGGTGGTGGGTTTTACTGTTGGGGGAGTGTTTGTAGTTTTATTTACAGGTAAAAGAGCTGATTTCTTTGGGGCAATGCCCCGCAAAAGGCCCTTTTAAGGGCTATTGGAAGGTTAGTTTAGGCTAAGGGTTTTTTTTTATTTTGGGGGGGGCTTTTTATTTTGATAGGGTTATTAGATTATGTGTAATTAGTTTAAAGATCTGTAATTTGTTTTTTATTTTCTGTAATTTAGTGGGGGTTTTTTTGTAATTTAGCTAATTTTATTTAATTTATTTAATTGTATTTAATGTAGGGAATTTATTTAATTGTAGTGTTAGGTGTTAGTGTAACTTAGGTTATGTTTTATTTTACAGGTAAATTTGTATTTATTTTAGCTAGGTAGTTATTAAATAGTTGATAACTATTTAGTAACTATTCTACCTAGTTAAAATAAATACAAATTTGCCTGTAAAATAAAAATAAACCCTAAGCTAGCTACAATGTAACTATTAGTTATATTGTAGCTATCTTAGGGTTTATTTTATAGGTAAGTATTTAGTTTTAAATAGGAATAATTTAGGTAATGATAGGAATTTTATTTAGATTTATTTAAATTATATTTAAGTTAGGGGGTGTTAGGGTTAGACTTGGATTTAGGGGTTAATACATTTAATATAGTGGAGGCGACGATGGTGGCGGCAGATTAGGGGTTAATAAGTGTAGGTAGGTTGCGGCGACATTGGGGGCGGGAGATTAGGGGTTAATAAGTATAATGTAGGTGTCGGCGATGTTGGGGCAGCAGATTAGGGGCTAATAAGTATAATGTAGGTGGCGGCGATGTCCGGAGCGGCAGATTAGGGGTTAATAAGTATAATGTAGGTTGTGGCGATGTCGGGGGCGGCAGATTAGGGGTTAATAAGTGTAAGAGTAGGGGTGTTTAGACTCGGGGTTCATGTTAGGGTGTTAGGTGTAAACATAAAATGTGTTTCCTCATATGAATCAATGGGGCTGCATTACAGAGTTTTAGCCTGCTCTCCCCATTGATGTCTACAATCAGCTCTCCGCTAACTTAAGCAGCGCTGGTATTGGAGTGCGGTATGGAGCACAATTTTGCTCTATGCTCACTTCTTGCCTGATAATGCCGGGTTTGTAAAAACCTGTAATACCAGCGCTGTAGGTAAGTGAGCGGTGAGAATAAAAACTGCACGGTAGCACCGCACAGCTCATAACGCAAGACTCGTAATTTAGGCGATAGATAGGTAAAGAAACCTGCTCTTTAAGGAGGACTACATGTACAGCACTCAAGGGGTTAATTTTAGTTTAACAGTTTTGACACTGATGGTGTAACACACATGCACTTTAACATTGTAATATTGGTTTGTCCAGGAAGAAATTGACAGCAATGTGAAATATGGAGGGATTGTGCTAATTTAAAACAACTTTTATTTAAAAAAAAAAAACACACAGGTTTAAAATAGGAAAGTTTAAATAAAATCACACTTAGGTTATTTAAAGGGACATAATACTCATATGCTAAATTACTTGAAACTCATGCAGTATAACTGTAAAAAGCTGACAGGAAAATATCACCTGAGCATCTCTATGTAAAAAAGGAAGATATTTTACCTCACAATTTCCTCAGCTCAGCAGAGTAAGTTCTGTGTAAAAAGTTATACTCAGCTGCTCCCAGCTGCAGGTAAAAAAATGAAGAAATGAACAGCAGCCAATCAGCATCAGCAGTGCTGAGGTCATGAACTCTTACTATGATCTCATGAGATTTGACTTAACTCTCATGAGATTTCATAGTAAGCTTCCTTTACCTGATTGGTGAAATAATATGAGAGTGCACGATGCTAGTCCCTTCAGATGTCCCAGGACAAACACACAAAAATGCTGTTTAGAAATCCTTTACAATGGGAGGTGGCTACTGAGGAACTTTTGAGGTAAACTATCTTTCTTTTTTACATGGAGATGTTCAGGTGATATTTTCTAATCAGCTTTTTACAGCTATGCTGCATCACTTTCAAGTGTTTAAACATTTGGGTATTATGACCCTTTAAGTAAATGTATTAGGCGTAATAAGCGGAGAAAATGACACAAGTACTTGGAATATTTACTTAAAAAACAACATGGATATAGTGTAGTTAAATAGCAAGAGACTGAATTTGTGCAGTCTCTTATAGTACAGTAAACTACATATAATACCCGCTCAAAAGGTTTTCACATATATTACAATAGTCAATGGTTAAAACCAGGTAAATGTGATAGCTGTGAAATTAGTTAACTATCACCTGTTTGTGACCTAAATGTGAGTGTTGTTTAACTGAAAACGATATGTTTTAAGTGAAACAGAGTGGATTTCTTGAGCCCAAGAATCACTAATACTCATTCCTAGTTCAGTGTATGTAGTTATGTTGGCTCATATCTAGAAATCTGTAGGATATTTATAGTGCAGCACCAAATATAGTTACAATGTATAGCGATATGGATTTGAGCCAATATAATCACTGAATTGACTGGTTTACAGCAAGTACTCCCAGTGATTTGAATATTTCTGGTAGAACTCTCCCATTTTTTTTTTTAACAAGTAAATAAACTGCATCAAGAAAAATAACCTAAGGCAAGCTAATACACAGGAGCTCCTAGGACTCCTCACCAGTACCCTAATGTCCCTAACATGTTTTGCCATAACGGCTTTCTCAAAGATAATGGTGTACTGATGTTGATGTATGTTATTTATCATGTATTTGTTTTAATTAATACACTGTTAAAATCTTAGGAATCTTTGGAAGGACCCATCCAACTTCTACCCAGAACGCTTTCTAAATCCAGATGGCAACTCACTTAACAAACTAGAAGTAGAAAAAGTGATGGTGTTTGGATTAGGCAAGAGAAGATGCTTAGGTGAGGCGATTGCGAGAATGGAAGTTTTTCTCTTCCTCACCACAATACTACAGCAGATGCAGTTCTACAGGCAAGGAGATAAGCTGGATATGTCGCCCAAATATGGACTTACCATGAAGCACAAACGATACCTTCTCAATGCCAAACTGAGGTTTCCCATGATCTGTTCTGATTAGAAGTCTAGTATCTGTCACAGCTTGAGAGGTTTTCAAGATCTTATACTATAATGCTTAAAAGGCTGAATGTCTTTAGGTTCCATTTTGATACACTTGGAGTGTAATCAGTTTTGAGTGTTTAATATTTGCTCGTTTGACATTACAAAAGCATATACATGTTTTTGAGACAATGTAGAGCAAATGGCAAAAACATTTTACAAAGCAGAGAGGGAGGACATTCTACAAGATGTAGACTTTTGTAAATGAAGGAAGTACTTGTTGCTTTAAAATAAGCTACTTAGGTTAGAGACATTTTGAGCATGATGGGCACCATAGTTCACGAAAGCCAAATGTCAGGTTAATTCTAAACTATAATATCACATATTGAAATCTTGACTGTGCTAATGCTGCTTACTTGTGTTAATGGTATTGCAATACATACAATTTTTTTTATGTATTTGTCTCACAATAGTATGTGCTTATCTGAATTTTAGCCAGACAATGCTATAAAACTTTCAATGAACAACAATTTGTCAAAACACAGTTTACAAAAAATTGCAGGAAAAAAAACAAACTAATAATAACCCCCCGCCCCCCCAGCATTGCGACAAACACTAAAGTGAAAGTTAAAAAGGTATATAGTACACTTTGTGGTATATTGATACCCTTCAGTAAGAATTCTAATAACATTTTAATTGAGTAATAAGTGGGTCAGAATTATTTTATTCCTGTTACCATATTCAGTAAAATTAGTTTGAAAAGCTTTGTGAGAACTTTAAAGACCAAAGAAAGGAGTTGAAATGTAGCTATATCAGAATATATATATATTACAGTTATATTTTTTCATTCTGTTGCTTGTGAATTTATTTGTATCCCATTCTTATGTGAACAGAACATATATTTTTCATAACGATTTATTAAAATACTATTGTATATTTGTATATAACAGTCTCTATGAGATAATAAACAAATAAAATGTAATATTGTATGCTTTCTGTAATCTTGTAATGCCGTATACAGAGAATTACATTGTTATGCATTCTACAAATATAGCAGCGGTAAAATGTAACGGGAGCTGTATTATCCAAAATGATGTTTCTCTTCATAGTCAGCCATAAAAATATTGGCATAAGATGGGGTCATTTTCGACCCTATCGCAGTTCCCAAAATTGGTAAAAATAAATATTTTTCATAATGAAAATAATTATTTTGTAAACAAATTTCCAATAAATGAATCAAAAATTCAATGGGATGGGGGGCAGTGTAATTGGGATCCCTTACCAAAGCATTTCGAAACACAAGTCATAACTATTTCATGTTGTATAATGGTGTATACATTCACCACATCAATAGTAACTAGTACATCTGTAGAGTTCACATTATCCATACCCAATATGATGGACACTAATTCAGAAAAATATCTGGGTATGATTTGGTAGATTTCACAATCGGTTGCAAGAAATTATCCAAACATTCAGCTAGAGGCTGAAATATAGATCCCTTAGTGGAAACAATGGGTTGTTCCGGTGGCTCTGCCAAAGGTTTGTGTATTTTTGGCAACATATATAAAACAAGGCATCTTGGATGATCAACAGTCAAAAATATCTTCTTTAATAACCCATTCTTCATAAGCCATCTTTTTTTATTGAGATAATTATTGGCATACAAAGTATTAAAGCATTATACAATTGCTTTCAAAGAAAACATATTACAGAGCTCATCATATAGTAAATATATTATAAATACAAGTGTTGCTAACAATGTCAGCTATCAATATGACAGAGTAAATAATGTAAATAATGCTGTATAGAGACATAGGGCTCTATTTATCAAGCTCCGTATGGAGCTTGATGGCCCCTGTTTCTGGCGAGTCTTCAGACTCGCCAGAAACAGCAGTTATGAAGCAGCGGTCACAAAGACTGCTGCTCCATAATCTGTCCGCCTGCTCTGAGCAGGCGGACACACATCGCCGGAAATCAACCCGATTGAGTACGAACGGGTTGATTGACACCCCCTGCTGGCGGCAGCGTTGCACCAGCAGCTCTTGTGAGCTGCTGGTGCAATACTGAATACAGCGAGCGTATTGCTCGCCGTATTCAGCGAAGTCTGGCGGACCTGATCTGCACTGTCGGATCAGGTCCGCCAGACTTTGATAACTTGGGGCCTTTATGTGATCATTTACTTTAACAGAAGGCTGTCTGTAATAGAAAAGATCTCTCATGGATCTTATTATGTTTACCTCAGGTTTTGAGTTTTTATATTGAAATAACTAGAGATTTTTAAGAAAGACACAAATAAAATGGGCTTGAACACCTATCATTCAATTAAGAGATAGTCAAAGCTTGGATCTTGCTAAAAGGAAACATAACTGTAGCTCAGGAGATCCCTCAAATAATATATGGATCGGGGGAACGCAGTCTAATGATAAATTAACTTGAGGTGGTATGTTACTTGGTGGAATTGCTCAGAAGGCATGTTGAGGTCACTTTACATTTGCAGTGTATGAAATAGAGCGCACAATTTGGATCTGAGGTTAAAATATTCTGGACTTAGTGAGTGATACACTGTCCTTCAGGGAAAACTGTAGGTGCAACAGGGTTCAATGAATCGCATATTAGCTGTGTGGCTAAGACGTAAAAGGCTATAGTGTTGTACTAATGCTAGTAAGGAGGTATTTGTTTGCTAGAGTAAATAGTGCATTAGAGAATAAAATGGGCTATACTGGTAATGTGTGTAATAATAGTAATTTTGCTATATCTACTTGGAGTTTAACTAAGATTCAAGCTGTGGGAAGTAAATCTAACCAAGCGTTATGCAGGTTGATAGTCTTAACCACTCATTTTATTCATAAGAGCCATGTGTGAAAAAGCCCATGCTATGTTTATCTGCTCTATAGATACATATAACGTTTACTAGTGACTTAAGGAGCAAAGTTGAATAACCACTTTTATTTTTCCCTCAGGATACTAGCATAGGTGCAGGACCAGCCTGTGCTAAAAGTGTGACAAATGTATTGAAAACAAAAGGTCTCCCATCTTAATATAGTGGAGACCACAACAGTAGCATGTAGGAGTAACAGAGTATATTGTTTGTTAAAATGAAGAATAGCATTAAAATTTAAATTTAAAAGCAACCGCTATGATTAGTATGCAACTACATTATTGATTAAAGTGGAACTAGTTACAAATATTATTGGTCTACAGGTTTCAAGCTTACATAAGTAGATCTAGTTCCTAAAGATAGAAACAGTATAAGCAATATTTATTGTAGGTTTAAGGTCCATATATTAGTGCTCATCAGCCTATATTTAGGGAGCTGGGTGTCACGCCTGAGAAGGTAGAAGTCCAAGTATTTAACTTGCTCTTAGTGTCAGAGTAAATAGGTTGTACTATGGTGCGCCCTAATAAACAGACCAACAACGACCCTCTACAGCGATAAACAAGCCATGTGGGAGACAGTGATTAATAACTTGCCTCTAAGCAGCCTCCTGGTCACAGAGGTCAAGCGGACCACCAGGGTCCCATCCAGAGTACAGTGAAGCTGTGTGGTGGTGAAAATGCAACCCTTGTAATGCTGGCGAGGTCTGTTCAGCGTCTCAAAAGAGCACATGTGGTATCTGGATAGTTGGAGAGGGGTACATGATGTGGATCTTTGGGTTTCTGTGACCACAGTTCTGTATTTGAGGTGGGAGCGCCCTGTGGTACCTCTGTTGGGAGCTTTTTAACCCTTTCCGGTTGTATGTCGGAATATATCTGACAAAGGGTTTTACCAATTGCGGTCCAATGTAGGATATATTCAGACATGATTTTTTCAGACCGGAGTGTGGCCACAGAGCGATCAGCTGCTTTCTTCACATATCGCTCCAACATAAACGGCAGCCGCTCAAAATTAGAGGCGTAGTGATAGGGGACGTGAGAATTATGTACGTCCCATGCTCTGTCTTCTGCCTGCCCTGTAGTGTACAGCCTGCAACACAAGGGGGAGGGAGGCAGGAGCTGAGCTTCCTGGAGGCCACCCACACAAGATAGGAGCTGCACTCTAAACTTGGATTGCAATTTGTATTACAATCATATATATATATATATATATATATATATATATATATAGGAGCAGACTATTAGGATTCTTCATAGCTGTCTCTGTTCTTTTCACTCTCAGATGTTGCACTTACGATTCTGCAGCTTTATGTTCCAGGTCCACCATATGTACTTTAAAGGTAGGATGTGGGCACTGGGGCCCCAAAGCACCAACATTCCCACCTTCCAATGTGCTGGGCTCCGTTTGAGTGGTTTGTAAGTGCGGCTGTTGTTAGGCGATGTATAAAGCTTGTCTTCCAAGGCAGCGTGATGGTTAGCGAGTAAGTTGCATAGTTCCTCTAGGAAGTTTGAAGGAATCTCCATATTGGGTGCTTGACGTTGAGTGTTAAGCCTGAATGTGGTGGGTAAGGTCGTTTCAGGTGAATGTAGTGTCTTACTGGTTGGAGAGCTTGCAGTGTCTTGCGGGATGCCACTGCTTCCTAACGACAGAGACAAGTGTTTGTTCTGCCAGGGGGTGAGATGGTAGGCCGCAACCTCTAGATCGTTCCGGTGTGCTGAGTGTTGCATCAAATCCAGAAAAAATGGTAATGAACGAAGGAGCTTGCTTTTCTGTAGCAGTTTAACTCAAAAGACATGTGCAATTAGAGATTAGGGAAAGGATTTTGTATAGATTTGTGCTGAGGGTTGCAGGAGCTGTAAATTGTGCAACGTATCATGGTCGCCACCCGGAAGTTCCCCGATAAGACATTTTTAATACTTCATTAATACAGTTCTTAAAAATCTTTGTAAGATTATTAGGAAGTTTCCTACAAACCTCAAAATCTCTGATCTGTCTATATAATTTATCCCTGTTTTGTGAATAGTCTTGCAAGTCAATAGCCTTCTTTGTCAGTTGGTCTGATAACAATTTGGGGATCCTCAGATAAAGCTTTAAAGGAGCTGTCTACTCCAGAATTGTTATTTAAAAAGATAAATAATCCCTTTATTACCCATTCCCCAGTTTTGCATAACCAACACAGTTATATTAATATACTGTTTACCTCTGTGATTACCTTGTATCTTGGCCGCTGCAAACTACCCCCCTTATCTCAGTGCTATTGACAGATATGCATTTTAGCCAATCAGTGCTGACTCATTTGTAACTCCACAGGAGTGAGCACAGTGTTATCTAAATAAGACACATTAACTAGCACTGCCTTGCTGTGAAAAGCTAATACAATGCAAAGAGAGTTTAAACAGCTCCTTTTGTATTGCACACTTAGACTTTTTTCTTCTTAATGACGTTTTTTACCTTCGCCAATTATATTCGTGGCATTTTGGCATGTATCGCTCAGAAAAAACCCTCACATCTTCTGTGCATGGGTTGACTACGTCATGCTGCTTCTTAGCATACAGGCAACACATGCACATTATCAACATTGAAGACACTGTCAGTATATACTAGGGTTATAATAGAATATATTTAATAAACATTCTTTAAAACAAACCCCCAATAAAATGTACATACAAAACAATTTAAAATTAATGTAAATACCTAAATTCTTAATATTAGTTAAAATTTATAGATATTGAATTATATTGATAGGAACCAGGTTATGAATCAAACTATACACGTTTATGCTGTTATAATATGCTAAAATTACCTTATTCACAATAATCTCCCAAATCAGAGTTGCATTTAAATATCACAATGAGATGCCAAGGTATGGTTTGTTAACTTCCAGACAAATATACTTGAGTTATTTAGCCCACAAATGATTCTATACAACTCTAATTAAAACCCCAGACGTTATATATATTCTTAATGTGAACAGCCAGTTTATATGCTAATTTATCTGAGCTGAAATAAATTCTTAATTATCTATGATCAAGACAAATTCTAAAATATATATATATATATATATATATATTTGCAAAGATACATTACTTAGCATTAGTAATTAGTTTTAAAATACACAGGGCTATGAAACACAAGTTTAAAATACAAATTGGGCACTTTTAAATTTACTAACTGCAATTAGATTGTAGCAATAATGAATGTATTTGCTTTAAAATATCAAATTATATACTTTACCCAAATAAGCAAATCAATGTTTCATATTCCAGAGTTTCTTGTGGGTCATCTATGGAGGGTTTACTCACAATGTGCACAGGTATAGACTTCAAGAATTGTTAATCTTTCTTTGTTCCCAAAAATGGCAGAGAATATGCTTGGCACCAAAGCCATTGGGGGGTAGTTATAAAGCCGTCAACCTCAAATACGCTGGAATTCCACAGCGTATTTGTGGCGAGGCTGATTAGCCTTAGTTATCAAGCCCTAGATACCGGCAAAAGTAGAATTTAGTGACGTAAGCTTCGATCTGCCGGACTCAGTCCGACACAGATCGATTCTTACGTCACTACAGATGTTCCAAACACAAGTTCGGCACAATCTGACTACTTTTGCTAGTTATCAAAAAACTAGCAGGTACGCTCGGCAATTTTCCGGCCCAGCGTACCTGGTTTTCAATCCGCCGCCCTGGAGGCGGCGGATCCCATAGGAATCAATGGGAGTCTGACCATAGCGAAAGTTCATGTTCGCTGCTGCCAGACATCCCATTGATTCCTATGGGAGCTGTCTACGCCTAACACCCTAACATGTACCCCGAGTCTAAACACCCCTAATCTGTCCCCCCTACATCGCCGCAACTAAATAAATGTATTACCCCCTAAACCCCCGCTCCCGGAGCCCACCGCCACTCTAATAAACTTATTAACCCCTAAACCGCCGCTCCCGGAGCCCACCGCCACTCTAATAAACTTATTAACCCCTAAACTCGGAGCCCGCCGCAAGCTATAATAAATATGTTAACCCCTAAACTGCCGCTCCCGGTCCCCGCCGCAACTATAATATATGTATTAACCCCTAAAACGCCGCTCCCAGACCCCGCCGCCACCTACATGATACCTATTAACCCCTATCCTGCCCCCCTATACCGTCGCCCTCTATAATAAATTTATTAACCCCTATCCTGCCCCCCCACACCGCCGCCACTGTAATAAAATTATTAACCCCTAAACCTAAGTCTAACCCTAACCCTAACACCCCCCTAACTTAAATATTAATTAAATAAATCTAAATAATATTTCTCTTATTAAATAAATTAGTCCTATTTAAAACTAAATACTTACCTTTAAAATAAACCCTAATATAGCTATAATATAAAACATAATTTATGCTTACCTGATAAATTCCTTTCTTCTGTAGTGTGATCAGTCCACGGGTCATCATTACTTCTGGGATATTACTCCTCCCCAACAGGAAGTGCAAGAGGATTCACCCAGCAGAGCTGCATATAGCTCCTCCCCTCTACGTCACTCCCAGTCATTCGACCAAGGACCAACGAGAAAGGAAAAGCCAAGGGTGAAGTGGTGACTGGAGTATAAATTAAAAAATATTTACCTGCCTTAAAAACAGGGCGGGCCGTGGACTGATCACACTACAGAAGAAAGGAATTTATCAGGTAAGCATAAATTATGTTTTCTTCTGTTAAGTGTGATCAGTCCACGGGTCATCATTACTTCTGGGATACCAATACCAAAGCAAAAGTACACGGATGACGGGAGGGATAGGCAGGCTCTTTATACAGAAGGAACCACTGCCTGAAGAACCTTTCTCCCAAAAATAGCCTCCGATGAAGCAAAAGTGTCAAATTTGTAAAATTTGGAAAAAGTATGAAGCGAAGACCAAGTTGCAGCCTTGCAAATCTGTTCAGCAGAGGCCTCATTCTTGAAGGCCCAAGTGGAAGCCACAGCTCTAGTAGAATGAGCTGTAATTCTTTCAGGAGGCTGCTGTCCAGCAGTCTCATAAACTAAACGAATTATGCTACGAAGCCAAAAAGAAAGAGAGGTAGCGGAAGCTTTTTGACCTCTCCTCTGCCCAGAGTAAATGACAAACAGAGAAGACGTTTGTCGAAATTCCTTAGTTGCCTGTAAGTAAAATTTTAGAGCACGGACTACATCCAGGTTGTGCAGTAGACGTTCCTTCTTTGAAGAAGGATTTGGGCATAAAGAAGGAACAACAATCTCTTGATTGATATTCCTGTTAGTAACTACCTTAGGTAAGAACCCAGGTTTAGTACGCAGGACTACCTTATCCGAATGAAAAATCAAATAAGGAGAATCACAATGTAAGGCTGATAATTCAGAGACTCTTCGAGCCGAGGAAATAGCCATTAAAAATAGAACTTTCCAAGATAACAACTTTATATCAATGGAATGAAGGGGTTCAAACGGAACGCCCTGTAAAACATTAAGAACAAGGTTTAAACTCCATGGTGGAGCAACAGTTTTAAACACAGGCTTAATTCTGGCCAAAGCCTGACAAAAAGCCTGGACGTCAGGAACTTCTGACAGACGTTTGTGTAACAGAATGGACAGAGCTGAGATCTGTCCCTTTAATGAACTAGCAGATAAACCCTTTTCTAAACCTTCTTGTAGAAAAGACAATATCCTAGGAATCCTAACCTTACTCCAAGAGTAACCTTTGGATTCACACCAATATAGGTATTTACGCCATATCTTATGGTAAATCTTTCTGGTAACAGGTTTCCTAGCCTGTATTAAGGTATCAATAACTGACTCAGAAAATCCACGTCTTGATAAAATCAAGCGTTCAATTTCCAAGCAGTCAGCTTCAGAGAAGTTAGATTTTGATGTTTGAAGGGACCCTGTATCAGAAGGTCCTGTTTCAGAGGTAGAGACCAAGGTGGACAGGATGACATGTCCACCAGGTCTGCATACCAAGTCCTGCGTGGCCACGCAGGTGCTATTAGAATCACTGATGCTCTCTCTTGTTTGATTCTGGCAATCAATCGAGGAAGCAACGGGAAGGGTGGAAACACGTAAGCCATCCTGAAGTCCCAAGGTGCTGTCAGAGCATCTATCAGGACTGCTCCTGGATCCCTGGATCTGGACCCGTAACGAGGAAGCTTGGCGTTCTGTCGAGACGCCATGAGATCTATCTCTGGTTTGCCCCAACGTCGAAGAATTTGGGCAAAGACCTCCGGATGAAGTTCCCACTCCCCCGGATGAAAAGTCTGACGACTTAAGAAATCCGCCTCCCAGTTCTCCACTCCCGGGATGTGGATTGCTGACAGGTGGCAAGAGTGAGACTCTGCCCAGCGAATTATCTTTGATACTTCCATCATAGCTAGGGAGCTTCTTGTCCCTCCCTGATGGTTGATGTAAGCTACAGTCGTGATGTTGTCCGACTGAAACCTGATGAACCCCCGAGTTGTCAACTGGGGCCAAGCCAGGAGGGCATTGAGAACTGCTCTCAATTCCAGAATGTTTATTGGCTGGAGACTCTCCTCCTGACTCCATTGTCCCTGAGCCTTCAGAGAATTCCAGACGGCACCCCAACCTAGAAGGCTGGCGTCTGTTGTTACAATTGTCCAGTCTGGTCTGCTGAATGGCATCCCCCTGGACAGATGTGGCCGAGAAAGCCACCATAGAAGAGAATTTCTGGTCTCTTGATCCAGATTCAGAGAAGGGGATAAGTCTGAGTAATCCCCATTCCACTGACTTAGCATGCACAGTTGCAGTGGTTTGAGGTGTAAGCGTGCAAAGGGTACTATGTCCATTGCCGCTACCATTAAGCCGATTACCTCCATGCATTGAGCCACTGACGGGTGTTGAATGGAATGAAGGGTGCGGCAAGCACTTTGAAGTCTTGTTAGCCTGTCCTCTGTCAGGTAAATCTTCATTTCTACAGAATCTATAAGAGTCCCCAGGAAGGGAACTCTTGTGAGTGGAACGAGTGAACTTTTCTTTTCGTTCACCTTCCATCCATGTGACCTTAGAAATGCCAGCACTAACTCTGTATGAGACTTGGCAGTTTGAAAGCTTGAAGCTTGTATCAGAATGTCGTCTAGGTATGGAGCTACCGAGATTCCCCGCGGTCTTAGTACCGCCAGAAGAGCACCCAGAACCTTTGTGAAGATTCTTGGAGCTGTAGCCAATCCGAATGGAAGAGCCACAAACTGGTAATGCCTGTCTAGGAAGGCAAACCTTAGGTACCGATAATGATCTTTGTGAATCGGTATGTGAAGGTAAGCATCTTTTAAATCTACAGTGGTCATGTACTGACCCTCTTGGATCATAGGTAAAATTGTCCGAATAGTCTCCATCTTGAACGATGGAACTCTTAGGAATTTGTTTAGGATCTTTAAGTCCAGGATTGGTCTGAAAGTTCCCTCTTTTTTGGGAACCACAAACAGATTTGAGTAAAACCCCTGTCCCTGTTCCGATCGTGGAACTGGATGGATTACTCCCATTAACAAGAGCTCTTGTACGCAGCGTAGAAACGCCTCTTTCTTTGTCTGGATTGTTGACAATCTTGACAGATGAAATCTCTCTCTTGGAGGAGAGTATTTGAAGTCCAGAAGGTATCCCTGAGATATTATCTCTAGCTCCCAGGGATCCTGAACATCTCTTGCCCAAGCCTGGGCGAAGAGAGAAAGTCTGCCCCCCACTAGATCCGATCCCGGATCGGGGGCCCTCAATTCATGCTGTTTTAGGGGCAGCAGCAGGTTTCCTAGTCTGCTTGCCCTTGTTCCAGGACTGGTTAGGTTTCCAGCCTTGTCTGTAGTGAGCAACAGCTCCTTCCTGTTTTGGTGCAGAGGAAGTTGATGCTGCTCCTGCTTTGAAATTACGAAAGGAACGAAAATTAGACTGTCTAGTCTTGGCTTTGGCTTTGTCCTGAGGCAGGGCATGGCCTTTACCTCCTGTAATGTCAGCGATAATCTCTTTCAACCCGGGCCCGAATAAGGTCTGCCCTTTGAAAGGTATATTAAGCAATTTAGACTTAGAAGTAACATCAGCTGACCAGGATTTTAGCCACAGCGCCCTGCGTGCCTGAATGGCGAATCCTGAATTCTTTGCCGTAAGTTTAGTAAGATGTACTACGGCCTCCGAAATGAATGAATTAGCTAGTTTAAGGACTCTAAGCCTGTCCGTAATGTCGTCCAGAGTAGCTGAACCAATGTTCTCTTCCAGAGACTCAATCCAGAATGCCGCTGCAGCCGTGATCGGCGCAATGCATGCAAGGGGTTGCAATATAAAACCTTGTTGAACAAACATTTTCTTAAGGTAACCCTCTAACTTTTTATCCATTGGATCTGAAAAAGCACAGCTATCCTCCACCGGGATAGTGGTACGCTTAGCTAAGGTAGAAACTGCTCCCTCCACCTTAGGGACCGTTTGCCATAAGTCCCTTGTGGTGGCGTCTATTGGAAACATTTTTCTAAATATCGGAGGGGGTGAGAACGGCACACCGGGTCTATCCCACTCCTTAGTAACAATTTCAGTAAGTCTCTTAGGTATAGGAAAAACCTCAGTACTCGTCGGTACCGCAAAATATTTATCCAACCTACACATTTTCTCTGGTATTGCAACTGTGTTACAATCATTCAGAGCCGCTAACACCTCCCCTAGTAATACACGGAGGTTTTCCAGTTTAAATTTAAAATTTGAAATATCTGAATCCAGTCTGTTTGGATCAGAACCGTCACCCACAGAATGAAGTTCTCCGTCCTCATGTTCTGCCACCTGTGACGCAGTGTCTGACATGGCCCTAATATTATCAGCGCACTCTGTTCTCACCCCAGAGTGATCACGCTTACCTCTTAGTTCTGGTAATTTAGCCAAAACCTCAGTCATAACAGTAGCCATATCCTGTAATGTGATTTGTAATGGCCGCCCAGATGTACTCGGCGCTACAATATCACGCACCTCCCTCTGAGCGGGAGATGTAGGTACTGACACGTGAGGCGAGTTAGTCGGCATAACTCTCCCCTCGTTGTTTGGTGAAATTTGTTCAATTTGTACAGATTGACTTTTATTTAAAGTAGCATCAATACAGTTAGTACATAAATTTCTATTGGGCTCCACTTTGGCATTGCAACAAATGACACAGGTATCATCCTCTGAATCAGACATGTTTAACACACTAGCAAATAAACTTGCAACTTGGAAATACAATTCAATTAGAATAATATTAAAACGTACTGTGCCTTTAAGAAGCACAGAAGATCTATGACAGTTGAAAATTAATAAATTGAAACAGTTATAGCCTCAATCCTTGTAAACAACACAACTTTAGCAAAGGTTTAATCCCATTAGCAAAGATAACAAATTCTGAAAGCAGGAAACAAATTACAGAATAAACGTTTTTTATCTCAGTCAAACTATAATTCTCACAGCTCTGCTGAGAGAAATTACCTCCCTCAAAATAAGTTTTGAAGACCCCTGAGCTCTGTAGAGATGAACCGGATCATGCAGGGAATACAATGAGTTGCTGACTGAAATATTTGATGCTAGAAAAAGCGCCAAAAAACGGCCCCTCCCCCTCACACACAGCAGTGAGGGAGAACAGAAACTGTCAGAAAACAGATTAAGCAACTGCCAAGTGGAAAAATAGTGCCCAAACATTTATTCACACAGTACCTCAGCAAATGAAAACGATTTTACATTCCAGCAAAAACGTTAAACATAATCTCTAGTTATTAAACAGCTTTATGTATTTCTTACAGTGTAATTCTAGTGAAGTACCATTCCCCAGAATACTGAAGTGTAAAGTATACATACATGACATTATATCGGTATGGCAGGATTTTCTCATCAATTCCATTGTCAGAAAATAAAAACTGCTACATACCTCTATGCAGATTCATCTGCCCGCTGTCCCCTGATCTGAAGTTTACCTCACTCCTCAGATGGCCGAGAACAGCAATATGATCTTAACTACTCCGGCTAAAATCATAGCAAAACTCTGGTAGATTCTTCTTCAAACTCTGCCAGAGAGGTAATAACACACTCCGGTGCTATTTTAAAATAACAAACTTTTGATTGAAGATATAAAACTAAGTATAATCACCATAGTCCTCTCACACATCCTATCTAGTCGTTGGGTGCAAGAGAATGACTGGGAGTGACGTAGAGGGGAGGAGCTATATGCAGCTCTGCTGGGTGAATCCTCTTGCACTTCCTGTTGGGGAGGAGTAATATCCCAGAAGTAATGATGACCCGTGGACTGATCACACTTAACAGAAGAAATAATAATTATATTGTAGCTATCTTAGGATTTATATTTATTTTACAGACAACTTTCAATTTATTTTAACTAGGTACAATAGCTATTAAATAGTTATTAACTATTTAATAGCTACCTAGCTAAAATAAAAAGACATTTACCTGTAAAATAAAAACTAACCTAAGTTACAATTACACCTAACACTACACTATACTTAAATAAAGTATTCCTATTTAAAACTAAATACTTACCTGTAAAATAAACCCTAAGATAGCTACAATATAATTAATAATTACATTGTAGCTATTTTAAGATTTATATTTATTTTACAGGTAACTTGGTATTTATTTTAGCTAGTTAGAAGTTATTAAATAGTTATTAACTATTTAATAACTACCTAGCTAAAAGAAATACAAAATTACCTGTAAAATAAATCCTAACCTAAGTTACAATTAAACCTAACACTACACTATCATTACATTAATTAAATAAATTAGCTACAAATAACTACAATTAAATTAAATTAAATAAACTAACTAAAGTACAAAAAATAAAAAAAGCTAAGTTACAAAAAATAAAAAAAATAAGTTACAAACATTTAAAACATATTACAACAATTTTAAGCTACTTACACCTAATCTAAGCCCCCTAATAAAATAACAAAGCCCCACAAAATAAAAAAATGCCCTACCCTATTCTAAATTAAAAAAGTTCAAAGCTCTTTTACCTTACCAGCCCTTAAAAGGGCCTTTTGCAGGGCATGCCCCAAAGAATTCAGCTCTTTTGCCTGTAAAAGAAAAATACAACCCCCCCCCAACATTAAAACCCACCACCCACATACCCCTAATCTAACCCAAACCCCCCTTAAAAAAACCTAACACTACCCCCCTGAAGATCATCCTACCTTGAGTCGTCTTCAGCCAGCCGACCATCGATGGAACCGAAGAGGAGATCTGGAACGGCAGAAGTCATATCTAAATAAAACTATTGTTCCCTGTCTTAAAAATAATACAGATACACACACACAACACTTTGAATTACTGGTGACAACTAGAGCCTAATCCATGTGGCACATAGATCCATTTGTGCAATGCACAGTAATCTGTTTAAGGACACAACACATATTGATCACAATGCAAGACATAAGATATATTTAAAACTATGTCATCATGGTGCTGTTAGAATATGTATATGTATATATATATATATATATATATATATATATATATATATATATATATATATATAAAGGTAGTCCAAGAGTGAAATATGTGATTTATATATCAATATTGTTTCATTAAAACAGTGAGGATTAATGAAGATATGTTGTATTTATATTAAAAATACATTTCTTTATTTGACAATGTCACTGTTAATGAATTGTCTAGTCCATATGTTGATGTAATGAATCAGATAGAGCATGCAATTACAATCAAATATAAAATTTCATGCTATCATCAAGAATCTTTAATGATCCTTCTCTCTTAAAGGGACATGAAACTCCAAATGTGTAATTTTATTATTTTTCATGATTCAAATACAGCATGTAATTTTAAACAGCTTTCCAATTTACTTATTTTATCTCATTTGCTTCATTGTTTTAGAATCTTTTTTTTTAAAGGAGCAACTATGCACTACTGGGAGTTATCTGAAGACATCTGTTAAACCAATGAAAATAGGCAATTTTGTGCATCAACCAATTAGCAGGTTACTCCCAGTAATGCATTGCTGCTCCTGAGCCTGTAGATATGCTTTTCAACTAAGGATACCAATATACTGAAGCAATTTAGATAATAGAAACAAATTGCAAAGTTGTTTAAAATCACATGTTGTGTTTAAATCATAAAAGAAAAATTTGGGGTTTCATGTCCCTTTATTGATAAGAAGAAAATATCAAAGCATATGAGATGTATATTTATATAATCTGCACATATGTAAAAATGTGTTAGGGTTGTCTAACTGTAGCCAAAAAAATGTCAAGCACTACCCAGGGGCAGAATACAAAATGGCCATGACCCTAAGATTACATTAAAATGAAGATATCAAGAATCGAAGGAATATCTTCAAATACTCATACATTGAGATTTGTATTACAATGGAATCCCAACTCTGATACGTGATTCTTATTTTAAAATAACAAGAAAATTGAATTAGAGTATACATATTAATATAGATCAATGTGAATGGATTAGGTAATGTTATGTCCAAGTTTGTAAGACAAAGGTAAATTAGAATGAGACATACTATACTCTGATGAACACAGGCTCAAGGTTCCAGCACCAACATCCATATCTGTGAAAGATTCAATCAGGATTGGAAATCATTAATACAAATCAGGCCATGGACACGAACAATCAGATATTATTTTTCAAACTAAAGTAAAATAATATTTGTATTCACGTGAGTTCATTGTTTTCAAAATTAATTTATAAAGAGATCATGTATTCTTATTTACAATCTTTTATGTTGTTGACTGTCGCTTTAAGTTATTTTTTGTCTTCTTGCATTGTCATCAATTGTTAGACATTGTTCAATTTTTATTTTAATCTTGCTAGTATAGCTTTTCTAATGTAGAAGATTGTAAATAAGGATACTGTATTCTTCACATATATACTAATTAACGTATACATTTGACCATCATGTCTTAAGTAATGACACTGTTACAGCAAACACATGTTCACGTCTCACGCAATTATATCTTTTGTGATCATTGTGCAATTATTAAAAGCGTAATTGCGCATCCGTGATTCAGAATTGATTTGGATATAGTAGTGTGATGAGCAGAATTTCTAAAGACTTCAAATATATTTGCAGTTGGGTGTATTAAGATATTCCAATCGGATATTTGTAAAGATTGAATGATACCAATTAATATTTATAACTTTTGTGTGATTCGATATTCAATGTATGAAATGGCAGATGATAGGGATGCGCAATTCCATTTTAGCTCTGTGACGCATATACTGGAGAGCGCAAGAAACATCATTCCTATTTCATATGTGACAAATCTAAATTCAGATATCTAAACATCATATGTAGCGTGTGTTGTGAGATCTATATAGATTGAATATATGACTATATACACATTGCTTAAATATATACTCAATTATTAATATATTATATGAAGTCATATTATATGAACTTTTATATGGTGAAGTAAACATGATATGCACCATGGGACATGGTATCTGTACATCTCAATGGATAAAATATTGAAAATTTGTTATGTCTGTGAGGCCATACTGACTCAAGCTATGTTTGTGTGATGAACTCTGATTGGCTGTTCCTTAATGTTTCTTGGATTCATATCTTTGTAACTTCCATACACATACCTCCTGGGGGTGCTGTTACTACATTTGGAATGTAGACTTATTTGTAATTTATGAGACTGTTATGTGTATATGTGTGACGCAGATTTAATATACGTAATCCGTTAAATCTTAATATATTGTTTACATTTGAACTCAATTTTATTTTTAATCATGATATTAAATATAATCCAGTCACATTAGTAAATGTGTTACACATTTCGATGTTTAATATTGATCAGGTTATTTAATAAATATATATTTTATTCTAAAAAGTAAACATTATATGTATTCGTTTATTAAAGAAATATTGTGACTCATTGTGAAGTATTGACATTACTCTATTAAATGTATTTACAATCCCAACAATGCACATCAATTGTGTGCTAGTGCGTGAAATTAGAATAGAATTTTTAAAGATGCTAATCTCGTGTTGCAAGATATGTTTAACATGCTATCGGCTAGATTACGAGTTTTTCGTTTTGAGCTGTGCGGTGTTAACGAGCAGTTTTCTCTCACCGCTCACTTACCTGCAGCGCTGGTATTACAGGTTTTTACAAACCCGGCGTTAAAAGGCAAGAAGTGAGCGTTGAGCAAACTTTTGCTCCTTACTGCACTCCAATACCAGCGCTGCTTAAGTCAGCAGTGAGCTGGTCGTACGTGCTCGTGCACGATTTCCCCATAGGAATCAACGGGGAGAGCCGGCTGAGAAAAAGTCTAACACCTGCCAAAAAGCAGCGTAAAACTCAGTAACGCAGCCCCATTGATTCCTATGGGGAAACAAAATTTATGTTTACACCTAACACCCTAACATGAACCCCGAGTCTAAACACCCCTAATCTTACACTTATTAACCCCTAATCTGCCGCCCCGACATCGCCGCCACCTACATTATTCTTATTAACCCCTAATCTGCTGCTCCGGACACCGCAGCCACCTACATTATAGTTATGAACCCCTAATCTGCTGCCCCCAACATCGCCAACACCTACATTATATTTATTAACCCCTAATCTGCCGTCCCCAATGTCACTGCAACCTACCTACATTTATTAACACCTAATCTGCTGCCCCCAACGTCGCCCCCACTATAATAAACATATTAACCCCTAAACTGCCACACTCCCACCTCGCAAACATTAGTTAAATATTATTAACCCCTAATCTGTCGTCCCTAACATCGCTGCCACCTACCTATATTTATTAACCCCTAATCTGCCGTCCCCAACGTCGCCACCACTATACTAAATGTATTAACCCCTAAACCTAAGTCTAACCCTAACACCCCCTAACTTAAATATAATTAAAATAAATCTAACTAAAAATCCCTATCATTACCTAAATAATTCCTATTTAAAACTAAATACTTAACTATTTAATAACTACCTAGCTAAAATAAATACAAAAGTACCTGCAAAATAAAACCTAACCTAAGTTACAATAACACCTAACACTACACTATAATTAACTAAATTAACAACAATTACATAAATTAAATTAGCTAAAGTACAAAAAAACTTCCCCACTAAATTACAGAAAATAATAAACAAATTACAAGATATTTAAACTAATTACACATAATCTAATAGCCCTATTAAAATAAAAAAAGCCCCCCCCAAAATAAAAAAAATCCTAGCTTAAACTAAACTACCAATAGCCCTTAAAAGGGTCCTTTTGCGGGGCATTGCCCCAAAGTAATCAGCTCTTTTACCTGTAAAAAACCCCACAAACAACCCCCCCCAACAGTAAAAACCACCACCCACACAACCAACCCCCCAAATAAAATACTATCTATAAAAACCTATGCTCCCCATTGCCCTGAAAAGGGCATTTGGATGGGCATTGCCCTTAAAAGGGCAGTTAGCTCTTTTGCGGCCCAAACCCTAATATAAAAAATAAAACCCACCCAATACACCCTTAAAAAAACCTAACACTAACACCCTGAAGATCGACTTACAGTTCTGAAGACCGGACATCCATCCTCAAGGAAGCGGCAGAAGTCTTCATCCAACCAGGCCGAAGTCCTCAACGAAGCTGGGAGAAGTTTTCATCCAAGCCTGGCGAAGTGATCGTCCAGACGGGCAGAAGTCTTCATCCAGATGGCATCTTCTATCTTCATACATCCGACGCGGAGCGGCTACATCTTCAAGACATCCGGCGTGGAGCATCCTTTTCAAATGACGGCTTCTTACTGAATGACGGTTCCTTTAAGTGACGTCATCCAAGATGGCATCCCTTAGATTCCGATTGGCTGATAGAAATCTATCAGCCAATCGGAATTAGAATTCTATCAGCCAATAGGATTGAGCTTGCATTGAATAGAATATAGCCAATAGAATGCGAGCTCAATCCTATTGGCTGATTGGATCAGCCAATAGGATTGAACTTCAATCCTATTGGCTGATTGCATCAGCCAATAGGATTTTTTCTACCTTAATTCCGATTGGCTGATAGAATTCTATCAGCCAATCGGATTCTAAGGGATGCCACCTTGGATGACGTCACTTAAAGGAACCGTCATTCAGTAAGAAGCCGTCGTTTGAAGAGGATGCTCCGCGCCGAATGTCTTGAAGATGGAACCGCACCGCGTCGGATGGATGAAGATAGAAGATGCCGTCTGGATGAAGACTTCTGCCCGTCTGGAGGACCACTTCGCCCAGCTTGGATGAAGACTTCTTCCGGCTTCGTTGAGGACTTCGGCCCGGTTGGATGAAGACTTCTGCCGCTTCCTTGAGGATGGATGTCCGGTCTTCAGAACTGTAAGTCGATCTTCAGGGGGTTAGTGTTAGGTTTTTTTAAAGGTGTATTGGGTGGGTTTTATTTTTTAGATTAGGGTTTGGGCCGCAAAAGAGCTAACTGCCCTTTTAAGGGCAATGTCCATCCAAATGCCCTTTTCAGGGCAATGGGGAACTTAGGTTTTTTTAGATAGTATTTTATTTGGGGGTTGGTTGTGTGGGTGGTGGGTTTTACTGTTGGGGGGGATGTTTGTATTTTTTTTACAGGTAAAAGAGCTGATTACTTTGGGGCAATGCCCTGCAAAAGGCCCTTTTAAGCGCTATTGATAGTTTAGTTTAGGCTTTTTTATTTTGGGGGGGGGGCTTTTTTATTTTGATAGGGCTATTAGATTAGGTGTAATTAGTTTAAATATCTTGTAATTTGTTTATTATTTTCTGTAATTTGGTTTTTTTTTTTTACTTTAGCTAATTTAATTTAATTAATTTAATTGTTAATTTAGTTAATTTATTTAATTATAGTGTAGTGTTAGGTGTTAGTGTAACTTAGGTTAGGTTTTATTTTACAGGTAAGTTTGTATTTATTTTAGCTAGGTAGTTATTAAATAGTTAATAACTATTTAATAACTATTCTACCTAGTTAAAATAAATACAAACTTGCCTGTAAAATAAAAATAAACCCTAAGATAGCTACAATGTAACTATTAGTTATATTGTAGCTAGCTTAGGGTTTATTTTATAGGTAAGTATTTAGTTTTAAATAGGAATAATTTAGTTAATTATAGTAATTTTATTTAGATTTATTTAAATTATATTTAAGTTAGGGGGTGTTAGGGTTAGACTTAGGTTTACGGGTTAATAAATTTAGTATAGTGGCGGCGACATTGGGGGTGGCAGATTAGGGGTTAATAAATGTAGGTAGGTGGCAGCAATGTTAGGGACGACCGATTAGGGGTTAATATTTAACTGTTTGCGAGGCGGGAGTGCGGAGGTTTAGGGGTTAATATGTATATTCTAGTGGCGGCGATGTCCGGAGAGGCGGATTAGGGGTTAAAATTTTTATTATAGTGTTTGCGATGCAGGAGGGCCTCGGTTTAGGGGTTAATAGGTAGTTTATGGGTGTTAGTGTACTTTTTAGCACTTTAGTTATGAGTTTTATAATACGGCGTTGTACCTTAAAACTCTTAACTACTGACTTTTAAATGTGTTAGGACTTCTGATGGGATAGGGTGTACCGCTCACTTTTTGGCCTCCCAGGACAGACTCGTAATACCGGTGCTATGGAAGTCCCATAGAAAAAACAGAATTTATGCTTACCTGATAAATTACTTTCTCTTGCGGTGTATCCAGTCCACGGATTCATCCTTTACTTGTGGGATATTCTCATTCCCTACAGGAAGTTGCAAAGAGAGCACACAGCAGAGCTCTCCAGCTCCACCCCCCAGTCATTCGACCAAAAGTTAGGAAGAAAAAGGAGAAACCATAGGGTGCAGTGGTGACTGTAGTTTAAACAAAATTTTTTTTTTACCTGACTTAAAAGCCAGGGCGGGCTGTGGACTGGATACACCGCAAGAGAAAGTAATTTATCAGGTAAGCATAAATTCTGTTTTCTCTGGCAAGGTGTATCCAGTCCACGGATTCGTCCTTTACTTGTGGGATACCAATAACAAAACTTTAGGACACGGATGAAGATAGGGAACAAGGCAGGTACCTTAAACGGAAGGCACCACTGCTTGCAAAACCTTTCTCCCAAAAATAGCCTCCGAAGAAGCAAAAGTATCGAATTTGTAAAATTTTGAAAAAGTATGCAGTGAAGACCAAGTCGCTGCCTTACAAATCTGTTCAACAGAAGCCTCGTTTTTAAAAGCCCATGTGGAAGCCACTGCTCTGGTAGAATGAGCAGTAATAGTTCCAGGAGGCTGCTGGCCAGCAGTCTCATAGGCCAAACGGATGATGCTTTTCAGCCAAAGGGAGAGAGAGGTAGCAGTCGCTTTCTGACCTCTCCTCTTACCAGAATAGATAAACAAGGAAGATGTTTGTCTGAAATCCTTAGTTGCTTGCAAATAGAACTTTAGAGCACGAACTACATCAAGATTGTGCAACAGACGTTCTTTCTTCGAAGAAGGATTAGGACACAGAGAAGGAACAACTATTTCCTGGTTAATATTCTAATTAGAAACCACTTTAGGAAGGAAACCAGGTTTGGTACGCAAAACTACCTTATCTGCGTGGAACACCAGGTAAGGTGAATCGCACTGTAAGGCAGATAATTCTGAATCTCTTCGAGCAGAAGAGATAGCTACCAAAAACAAAACTTTCCAAGATAACAACTTAATATCTATGGAATGTAAAGGTTCAAACGGAACCCCTTGAAGAACTGAAAGAACTAGATTTAGACTCCATGGCGGAACCACCGGTTTATAGACAGGCTTGATTCTGACTAAGGCCTGTGCAAATGCTTGAACATCTGGAACCTCTGCCAGACGCTTGTGTAAAAGGATAGACAGAGCAGATATCTGTCCTTTTAAGGAACTAGCTGACAATCCTTTCTCCAAACCTTCTTGGAGAAAAGACAATATCCTGAGAATCCTAATCTTACTCCATGAGTAACTCTTGGATTCACACCAACAAAGATATTTCCGCCATATCTTATGGTAGATTTTCCTGGTGGCAGGCTTTCTCGCCTGAATCAGGGTATCTATAACTGACTCAGAGAAACCACGCTTTGATAGAATTAAGCGTTCAATCTCCAAGCAGTCAGACGTAGAGAAATTAGATTTGGATGCTTGAATGGACCCTGAATTAGAAGATCCTGCCTCATTCGCAGTGTCCACGGTGGGACAGATGACATGTCCACTAGGTCTGCATACCAAGTCCTGCGTGGCCACGCAGGAGCTATCAGAATCACCGAAGCCTTCTCCTGCTTGATTCTGGCGACCAGACGAGGGAGAAGGGGAAACGGTGGGAAAACATAAGCCAGATTGAAGGACCAAGGCGCTGCTAGAGCATCTCTCAATGCCGCCTTGGGGTCCCGGGACCTGGCCCCGTAGAGAGGAAGTTTGGAGTTCTGACGGGACGCCATCAGATCCAACTCTGGAGTGCCCCAAAGCTGAGTCAGCTGGGCAAATACCTCCGGGTGGAGTTCCCACTCCCCCGGATGAAAGGTCTGACGACTCAGGAAATCCGCCTTCCAGTTGTCTACTCCTGGGATGTGAATTGCTGAGAGATAGCAGGAGTGATCCTCCGCCCACCTGATTATTTTGGTTACTTCCTTCATTGCTAGGGAACTCTTTGTTCCCCCTTGATGATTGATGTAAGCTACAGTCGTGATGTTGGACGACTGAAATCTGATGAATTTGGCCGCAGCTAGTTGAGGCCATGCCTGAAGCGCGTTGAATATCGCCCTCAGCTCCAGAATGTTTATCGGGAGAAGAGATTCTTCCCGAGACCATAAGCCTTGAGCTTTCAGGGAGTCCCAGACTGCACCCCAGCCTAACAGACTGGCGTCAGTCGTTACAATGATCCACTCTGGTCTGCGGAAACATATTCCCTGAGACAGGTGATCCTGAGACAACCACCAGAGAAGAGAATCTCTGGTCTCCTGGTCCAACTGTATTTGAGGAGACAAATCTGCGTAATCCCCATTCCACTGTTTGAGCATGCATAGTTGCAGTGGTCTGAGATGTATCCGAGCGAAAGGGATTATGTCCATTGCCGCTACCATTTATCCGATTGCCTCCATGCACTGAGCTACAGATGGCTGAGGAATGGAATGAAGAACTCGGCAAGTAGTTAAAAGTTTCAACTTTCTGACCTCCGTCAGAAATATTTTCATTTCTACCAAATCTATCAGTGTTCCTAGGAAAGGAACCCTTGTGAGTGGGGACAGAGAACTCTTTTTGATGTTCACCTTCCACCCGTGAGACCTCAGAAAGGCCAATACAATCTCTGTGTGAGCCTTGGCTCTGTGAAAAGACGGCGCCTGAATTAAGATGTCGTCTAAATAAGGCACCACTGCTATGCCCCGCGGTCTTAGAACCGCCAGAAGGGACCCTAGCACCTTTGTGAAACTTCTGGGAGCAGTGGCTAACCCGAATGGAAGAGCCTCGAACTGGTAATGCTTGTCTAGAAAAGCGAACCTGAGAAACTGATGATGATCTTTGTGGATAGGAATATGCAGGTACGCATCCTTTAGATCCACAGTAGTCATATATTGACCTTCCTGGATCATAGGTAAGATTGTCCGAATGGTCTCCATCTTGAATGATGGGACTCTGAGGAATCTGTTTAGAATTTTTAGATCCAGGATTGGTCTGAAAGTTCCTTCTTTTTTGGGAACCACAAACAGGTTTGAGTAAAAACCCAGTCCTTGTTCTGCAATTGGAACTGGGTATATCACTCCCATTGTATGTAGACCTTCTACACAGCGTAAGAACGCCTGTTTCTTTGTCTGGTCTGTGAACAGACGAGAAATGTGGAACCTTCCCCTTGGAGGGGAGTCCTTGAATTCTAGAAGATATCCCTGGGAAACAATCTCCAATGCCCAGGGATCGTGAACATCTCTTGCCCAGGCCTGAGCGAAGAGAGAAAGTCTGCCCCCTACCAGATCCGGTCCCGGATCGGGGGCTACCCCTTCATGCTGTCTTGGTAGCAGCTGCAGGCTTTTTGGCCTGTTTACCCTTGTTCCAGCCCTGGTAAGGCTTCCAGGTTAAAGACATATTAGGGTGAGATACACACCAGAGTGTATTCACACCCTTAGGGGGCGCCTCCTGTAACTAATCACATATAACATATGTAAAATATTCACAAAACATATAACAATATATCTAATATATTGCCTACAGAAATTATATAAATAACAAGTGTGGAGAAAAAAGTACCACAAAAACAAATGTCCAGTCAATGGTAAGAGAGTGAAGTCCCAATCAGTGCTGTATCAAAAGAAAATCCAGTAGGCAGCTCTCGGTCTTAGGATGGTCTTCCTGGTAGAGGGGTAACTGGAAAAAGAGAGAACACAGAGGCGCCAAACATGGCCTAGTACAGCCAAAAACAAAAATATAAAATCCACACCTGTGACAAATGAATACTCACAAACGAGCTGCACCCTTTGGTGCTAGTGGAGCAGACTGGAGCCTCTCAGTGGTCCAGCTCACTGGTACACTTCAGGGGTCAAGCGTGGTCCTAGGTAATGGTTGTTAGCAGATTCCTAGACGGACACAAAATGTGCAAACCATAGCCAAGTACCGTTTGATCAATACAATGGTGAAATGAGCTATCCTACTTACAGAATCCAAAGCACCTGTGGGTGCATAAACAGCAAACTGGAACCAAACAGTCGCCCAGTAGACTGAATCCTCCAGGAAGATATAGGAATTCGCTCAGGTGCCAATAATCATATTAGCAAAATATAAGGGATATAAAATACTTCATAGAAGAAAGCAAGTGTATGTCTAAAAAATCTCTTTATTAAAAATGCGACGCGTTTCTCAGCTATAACAAGCTGTTTCCTCAGGCTAAAAATATTTGTCTTCCAGGTTGCCTTGGGCTGTGAAGCGTTACCCTCTTGCTTTGCAGCTGTAGAGGCTGAAGCGGGACCGCTCCTGAAATTATGAAAGGAACGAAAATTAGCTTTGTTTTTAGCCTTAAAGGGCTTGTCCTGAGGGAGAGCATGGCCCTTTCCCCAGGTGATTTCTGAAATGATCTCTTTCAATTCTGGCCCGAAAAGGGTCTTTCCTTTGAAAGGGATATTTAATAATTTGGATTTTGACGACACATCGGCCGACCATGACTTGAGCCAAAGCGCTCTGCGCGCCATAATGGCGAAACCTGAATTTTTTTGCCGCTAACTTAGCTAATTGCAAAGCAGCATCTGTGATAAAAGAATTAGCCAGCTTTAGAGCCTTAATTCTATCCATAATTTTGTTGTATGAGGTCTCCGTCTGGAGCGAATCCTCCAGCGCCTCAAACCAGAAAGCAGCTGCAGTAGTTACAGGAATAATGCAGGCAATAGGTTGGAGAAGAAAACCTTGTTGAACAAAAATTTTCTTAAGTAAACCCTCTAACTTTTTATCCATAGGGTCTTTAAAAGCACAACTGTCTTCAATTGGTATGGTTGTGCGTTTAGCAAGCGAAGAAACAGCCCCCTCTACCTTAGGGACCGTCTGCCACGAGTCCCGCATGGGGTCAGTTACGGGGAACATTTTCTTAAAAATAGGGGGGGGGGGGACAAAAGGGACACCTGGTCTATCCCACTCCTTGGTAACAATATCTCAGAACACAGAAAAAAAAACAGACCTTCTCACTTAACTCCTGCAATCGCTATCTAACTTTCTACAGGTAGCCTTCTGGAAGCCTTCTTTCTACAGTCTATCTCAGAACACAGAAAAAAAACCAGACCTTCTCACTTAACTCCTGCAATCGCCATCTAACTTTCTACAGTCTATTTCAGAACACAGAAAAAAATAAACAGACCTTCTCACTTAACTCCTGCAATCACCATCTAACTTTCTACAGTCTATCTCAGAACACAGAAAAAAAAACAGACCTCACTTAACTCCTGCAATCGCCATCTAACTTCCTACAGTCTATCTCAGAACACAGAAAAAAAAACAGACCTTCTCACTTAACTCCTGCAATCGCAATCTAACTTTCTACAGTCTATCTCAGAACACAGAAAAAAAACAGACCTTCTCACTTAACTCCTGCAATCGCCATCTAACTTTCTACAGTCTATCTCAGAACACAGAAAAAAAAAACAGACCTCACTTAACTCCTGCAATCGCCATCTAACTTCCTACAGTCTATCTCAGAACACAGAAAAAAAACAGACCTTCTCACTTAACTCCTGCAATCGCCATCTAACTTTCTACAGTCTATCTCAGAACACAGAAAAAAAACAGACCTTCTCACTTAACTCCTGCAATCGCCATCTAACTTTCTACAGTCTATCTCAGAACACAGAAAAAAAACAGACCTTCTCACTTAACTCCTGCAATCGCCATCTAACTTTTTACAGTCTATCTCAAAACACAGAAAAAAAACAGACCTTCTCACTTAACTCCTGCAATCGCCATCTAACTTCCTACAGTCTATCTCAGAACACAGAAAAAAAACAGACCTTCTCACTTAACTCCTGCAATCGCCATCTAACTTTCTACAGTCTATCTCAGAACACAGAAAAAAAACAGACCTTCTCATTTAACTCCTGCAATCGCCATCTAACTTTCTACAGTCTATCTCAGAACACAGAAAAAAAACAGACCTTCTCACTTAACTCCTGCAATCGCCATCTAACTTTTTACAGTCTATCTCAAAACACAGAAAAAAAACAGACCTTCTCACTTAACTCCTGCAATCGCCATCTAACTTTCTACAGTCTATCTCAGAACACAGAAAAAAAACAGACCTTCTCACTTAACTCCTGCAATCGCCATCTAACTTTCTACAGGTAGCCTTCTGGAAAACAGCTTCATTATTTTACCTACTAAGTTGTTTTATTGTATGTGTTTGTATATTTAGTGATAACTCCTTTTGTCTTGTTTTTATTTTAAATGTATATATTACAGGCTGTGCTAGTCATAATTTGCATAGTTTAAGCAGCTCTTGTCCATTTATCTGTATTTGTTTTAATGGTCTTATTTCACCCCTTGTATGTCTGTCTTATCTCTGTAATATTTTGTTTTTTGATGTGTTTTTTTTTTTGGTTTCTGCATGATTGACCCTTAGCTTAAAATGTCCATAAATGTACCCTCCCACTCATTTTAACACACTTTCTCTGGACCATCATTAACCAATTTATCTCTCTCCCTTTACACAGTCTATCTCAGAACACAGAAAAAAAAAACAGACCTTCTCACTTAACTCCTGCAATCGCCATCTAACTTTCTACAGGTAGCCTTCTGGAAAACTACCTCCCAATTTCCCTCCTCCCTCTTGCTTCTAAGCTTCTCGAAAAACTAGTATATGCACGCCTATCCCATTTCCTTACCTTAAACTCCCTTCTTGACCCGCTGCAATCTGGATTTCGTCCCTATCACTCCACAGAGACAGCTATTGTTAAGGTCACCAACAACCTACTTACAGCTAA
Source organism: Bombina bombina (assembly GCF_027579735.1). Classification (NCBI taxonomy): domain Eukaryota; kingdom Metazoa; phylum Chordata; class Amphibia; order Anura; family Bombinatoridae; genus Bombina; species Bombina bombina. The sequence continues at coordinate 497,850,705 of NC_069504.1, forward strand.
ATCAAAAGGCCACTTCTCTCTGCTTATCCTCCTTGATCTGTCCGCAGCCTTTGACACTGTCGACCACCCTCTTCTGCTCCAAACCCTCCAATCCTTCGGCATCTGTGACACAGCCCTTTCGTGGCTCTCTTCCTATCTGTCAAACCGTACCTTCAGTGTAGCCTTCTCTGGGGCCTCCTCCGCCCCGTCACCACTTTCTGTCGGAGTACCGCAAGGCTCTGTCCTCGGTCCCCTTCTCTTCTCAATCTATACATCATCACTAGGTTCCCTAATTAAGTCCCACGGTTTACAATATCATTTGTATGCCGATGACACCCAAATCTACTTCTCTGCACCAGAACTATCTCCTTCCTTGCTAACCCGTGTCACTAACTATCTTTCTCACATCTCTTCCTGGATGTCCTCTCACTACCTCAAGCTAAATCTCTCCAAAACTGAGCTCCTCATTTTCCCCCCTTCTTCCAAAATCTCCACCCCCAATATCTCTATAACTGTCGACAACTCCATCATTACACCTACCCCGCACGCCCGATGTCTCAGGGTCACATTCGACTCAGATCTTTCCTTCACTCCTCACATTCAGTAATTGGCTAAAGCCTGCCGCTTCCACCTTAAAAACATCTCTAAAATTAGACACTTCCTTACACAAGACACAACTAAGATTTTAATCCACTCTCTCATTCTTTCCCGCCTTGATTACTGCAACTCTGTCCTCTCTGGTCTCCCCACCTGCCGCCTAGCTCCTTTACAATCCATAATGAATGCCTCTGCCAGACTCATCTTCCTTACACGTCGCTCATCATCTGCTGCGCCTCTCTGCCAATCCCTTCACTGGCTTCCTCTTGCCTCTAGGATCAAACACAAAACTCTCACTGACATACAAAGCCCTCAACTGCACTGCTCCCCCCTACATCTCTGACCTTGTCTCCAGATACTCTCCCTCCCGTCCCCTTCGCTCTGCTCATGACCTCCTACTCTCCTCCTCTCTTGTCACCTCATCACACTCCCGTTTACAGGACTTCTCCAGACTGGCTCCCATCTTATGGAACTCTCTGCCTCGCTCCACAAGACTCTCTTCTACTTTTAAAAGCTTCAAGTGCTCCCTAAAGACTCTACTGTTCAGGGACGCATACAACCTACGCTAACCTTTCCTAATACCAGTTCCTCTCCTCCACTGCAATCCCCTGAACCCTCTTAGCATGTAAGCCTAATAGTCCAGCTGTTTGTAGATCACCTTCTTAAGAGCTGACTACAACAGTGCAACTATTGGCAGGGCCCTCTACCCTATAATTGTTTTGTTGTACTCCCCCTTTGTTTATAGCGCTGCGTAATCTGTTGGCGCTCTACAAATAACCAATAATAATAATAATAATATCCGTAACCCTCTTAGGGACCGGAAACGCATCAGTGTATACAGGGACCTCTAGGTACTTGTCTATTTTACACAGTTTCTCTGGGACCACCATAGGGTCACAATCATCCAGAGTAGCTAATACCTCCCTGCGCAATACGCGGAGGTGTTCCAATTTAAATTTAAATGCTAATGTGTCTGAATCTGCCTGATGAGAAACCTTTCCTGAATCGGAAATTTCTCCCTCAGACATCAAGTCCCTCACTCCCACTTCAAAGCGTTGTGAGGGTACATCAGATAAAGCTACCAAAGCTTCAGATTTCTCATAATCTGTTCTTAAAACAGAGCTATCACGCTTTGCAGGAAAAACTGGCAGTTTAGATAGGAAGGCCGCAAGGGAGTTATCCATGACTGCCGCTAGTTGTTGCAATGTAATAGGGGCAGACGCACTAGAGGTACTAGGCATCGCTTGAGCGGGCGTAACTGGTTGTGACACATGGGGAGAGGTAGACGGACTATCCTCATTACCTTCAGTCTGAAAATCATCTAGGGCCACATTTTTAAGTGCAACAATATGATCTTTAAAGTGTATAGACACATTAGTGCAATTGGGACACATTCTGAGAGGGGGTTCCACCATGGCTTCTAAACACATTGAACAAGGACTTTCCTTGGTCTCAGACATGTTTAACAGACTAGTAATATGTACAAACAGGCTTAGAAATCACTTTGAACAAATAAAATACACAATTGGAAAAAACGTTACTGTGCCTTTAAGAAATAAAAAGAGCACACAATTTTACAGAACAGTGAAAAATGCAACAATCCTTTTGAAATTTTCACAGTATGTACCTAAAGCCTTAATAAGATTGCACCACAAGTTTCAAAACGATTAACCCCTTAATGCCCAAACCGGAACAGCCTAAAGCCAATTACCGGTTAAATTACTACAGCACCTTGCCACAGCTTACTGCTGTGGCCCTACCTGCCCTTAGGGATCAGTTTTGGGGGAATGAAGCTTCTTTTAGGCCCTCAAACAGCAGCAGGACCCTCCATGTGAAGCAGCATGAACTTGTCTTTCAATTCTAACTGCGCATCTGAGGCACGAAATTAGGCCCCTCCCACTCCACTCCGGAGCTATGAGGCCTACAAAAATCACTTCTAAGTGAATAAATTTTAGCCATGTGGATAATAACCCCAGAAAGTACTCAAAAGTGCTTTAAAAGTGTCTCCCAACGAGTATTTCTTAAGTAAAATAATCGATTGCCCTAAGTTAGCGTCAACCAGCATAATTAGCCCTGTTATGTAAGCATTCAATTCTTTACTAAGTCTCAGAACATAGCTTACCCTCCCCACATGGGGATATTGTCAGTCTTCTAGCATTATCTCAGTCTTGTCTAGAAATAAATGACTGAACATACCTCATTGCAGTCAAGCCTGCAAACTGTTCCACCCAACTGAAGTTTTCTGGTACTCCTCAGTCCTGTGTGGGAACAGCAATGGATTTTAGTTACAACATGCTAAAATCATCTTCCTCTCAGCAGAATTCTTCATCTTTTTTCTGCCAGAGAGTAATTCTAACACCACATTCACTTTACCCTCCTGTAGAGAGACCCTAGTGCTTAGAGCCGGCAAAGAGAATGACTGGGGGGTGGAGCTAGAGGGGAGCTATATGGACAGCTCTGCTGTGTGCTCTCTTTGCCACTTTCTGTAGGGAATGAGAATATCCCACAAGTAAAGGATGAATCCGTGGACTGGATACACCTTGCAAGAGAAAAGACTTTACGAAGTTTATGTAAGTCGTTTTGCAGTAAGGCTAAAAAAGTGTGTGGTGACCCTAAACCTTCAAGACTCGTAATACCAGCGTAAAAAAAGCAGCGTTAGGACCTGTTAACGCTGCTTTTTTACCCTAACACACAACTCATAATCTAGCTCTATATTTCTAAAATGTTAAAATGCGTAATTTGTATTTATAATGGACGTAACTTGGATTAAAATGTTTTTTTTTATTTTAATATCAACGTTTGTTCATTATTATTAAATTAAAATCAAGCTTGTATTGGTCTGAACCGCTCACATATATTTATTTTTGCAACAGCGTCTATATTTTTAAAAGGGACATTACACTCAAATATTTTCTTTCTTGATCCAGATAGAGCATACAGTTTTAAACAACATTAAAATTTAACTCTATTAGCTTAATTCTTTAGATATCCTTTACAGAAGAAATAGTAATGCACATGGTTGAGCCAATCACACAAGGCATCTCTGTGCAGATACCAATCAGCAGCTACTGAGCATATCTAGATATGTTTTTTAAAAGGAAAGTATATCAAAAGAATTAAGGTAATTAGATAATAGAAGTACATTTGAATGTTTAAAATTATATTTTCTATAGGAATCAGGAAAGAAACGTTTTTGGATTAATGTCCCTTTAATGAGCTGATATGCAATATTTAAATTTATCTAAAGACATCTGTCTAAACACTGTAAATATGCATTGTTGCCCACTCACAAATAAGTAGATATTTCACAGTAATGCTTGCTGATCATAAGCCTATGCATCTCGTTTGTGCAAACTTAGGATAACATGAGAATAAACCATACAGGGAGTGCAGAATTATTAGGGAAATGAGTATTTTGACCACATCATCCTCTTTATGCATTTTGTCTTACTCCAAGCTGTTTAGGCTCGAAAGCCTACTACCAATTAAGCATATTAGGTGATGTGCATCTCTGTAATGAGAAGGGGTGTGGTCTAATGACATCAACACCCCATATCAGGTGTGCATAATTATTAGGCAACTTCCTTTCCTTTGGCAAAATGGGTCAAAAGAAGGACTTGACAGGCTCAGAAAAGTCAAAAATAGTGAGATATCTTGCAGAGGGATGCAGCACTCTTAAAATTGCAAAGCTTCTGAAGCGTGATCATCGAACAATCAAGCATTTCATTCAAAATAGTCAACAGGGTCGCAAGAAGCGTGTGGAAAAACCAAGGCACAAAATAACTGCAGTATACTATAATATTTTGAGAAATTAATGTGTTTACAATTCCTTATAATTTTATTATCAGCAGAGTATATAATGCATGAAATTAAATGGTTCATGTTGGTCTATGAATTATTATTTGGAATTGAAAACCACAAATATGTGTATTAGCTTGGATAGATAGTCTGATCACCAAACTCCATTCCATTTTTAGACATATACATACTTCTTATATCTGCCAAACAATCAACATAAAACATTTGTAATTTGTATTACCTTATGTATTGTATGCCCCACTGTGAGTGAAATATCTTACAATGGCTGCATTTATACAGCTTTGCCTTAAAGGGACATTAAACCCACATTTTTTCTTTCCTGATTTAGATAATGAATACAATTTTAAACAACTTTCTAATTTACTTCTAGTATCTCATTTGCTTTTATCTCTTGATATTCTTTCCTGAAAAGCATATCTAGATAGGCTCAGGTGCTGCTGATTGGTGGCTGCACATAGATGCCTTGTGTAATTGGCTAACCCATGTGCATTGCTATTTCTTTAAGAAAGGATATCTAAAGAATGAAGCAAATTAGATAATAGAAGTACATTTTAATGTTGTTTAAATTTGTATTCTCTGTCTGAATCATGAAATACAATTTTGGGTTTAATGTCCCTTTAAGGACAAAACCATTAGGAATAGGTGGAGATAACAATGGAGAAATAAACTAAATTAAAATCAAGGGTAACAGAAATACTTATAGAAATTTGATACAATCCAACAGTTAAAGAGTATAATTGTTATAAATTATATTTTGATATATCTACAGTTAACTGACCCTTCAAATGACTCCACTACAGGGAGTGCAGAATTATTAGGCAAATGAGTATTTTGACCACATCATCCTCTTTATGCATGTTGTCTTACTCCAAGCTGTATAGGCTCGAAAGCCTACTACCAATTAAGCATATTAGGTGATGTGCATCTCTGTAATGAGAAGGGGTGTGGTCTAATGACATCAACACCCTATATCAGGTGTGCATAATTATTAGGCAACTTCCTTTCCTTTGGCAAAATGGGTCAAAAGAAGGACTTGACAGGCTCAGAAAAGTCAAAAATAGTGAGATATCTTGCAGAGGGATGCAGCACTCTTAAAATTGCAAAGCTTCTGAAGCGTGATCATCGAACAATCAAGCGTTTCATTCAAAATAGTCAACAGGGTCGCAAGAAGCGTGTGGAAAAACCAAGGCGCAAAATAACTGCCCATGAACTGAGAAAAGTCAAGCGTGCAGCTGCCAAGATGCCACTTGCCACCAGTTTGGCCATATTTTAGAGCTGCAACATCACTGAAGTGCCCAAAAGCACAAGGTGTGCAATACTCAGAGACATGGCCAAGGTAAGAAAGGCTGAAAGACGACCACCACTGAACAAGACACACAAGCTGAAACGTCAAGACTGGGCCAAGAAATATCTCAAGACTGATTTTTCTAAGGTTTTATGGACTGATGAAATGAGAGTGAGTCTTGAGGGGCCAGATGGATGGGCCCGTGGCTGGATTAGTAAAGGGCAGAGAGCTCCAGTCCGACTCAGACACCAGCAAGGTAGAGGTGGAGTACTGGTTTGGGCTGGTATCATCAAAGATGAGCTTGTGGGGCCTTTTCGGGTTGAGGATGGAGTCAAGCTCAACTCCCAGTCCTACTGCCAGTTTCTGGAAGACACCTTCTTCAAGCAGAGGTACAGGAAGAAGTCTGCATCCTTCAAGAAAAACATGATTTTAATGCAGAACAATGCTCCATCACACGCGTCCAAGTACTCCACAGCGTGGCTGGCAAGAAAGGGTATAAAAGAAGAAAATCTAATGACATGGCCTCCTTGTTCACCTGATCTGAACCCCATTGAGAACCTGTGGTCCATCATCAAATGTGAGATTTATAAGGAGGGAAAACAGTACACCTCTCTGAACAGTGTCTGGGAGGCTGTGGTTGCTGCTGCACGCAATGTTGATGGTGAACAGATCAAAACACTGACAGAATCCATGAATGGCAGGCTTTTGAGTGTCCTTGCAAAGAAAGGTGGCTATATTGGTCACTGATTTGTTTTTGTTTTGTTTTTGAATGTCAGAAATGTATATTTGTGAATGTTGAGATGTTATATTGGTTTCACTGGTAAAAATAAATAATTGAAATGGGTATATATTTGTTTTTTGTTAAGTTGCCTAATAATTATGCACAGTAATAGTCACCTGCACACACAGATATCCCCCTAAAATAGCTATAACTAAAAACAAACTAAAAACTACTTCCAAAACTATTCAGCTTTGATATTAATGAGTTTTTTGGGTTCATTGAGAACATGGTTGTTGTTCAATAATAAAATTAATCCTCAAAAATATAACTTGCCTAATAATTCTGCACTCCCTGTAGAGTGAAAAGTAATTAATATGGCATACAATAACTAGCTTGGTATAAATGTGAAATTAACTTACGTTTTCTTTAAAGATAATTTAAACTAGATTACCTTTCAAATAATGAAACCATAATAAATAACCTATATTTATATTAAGAATGTTTTTTTGTTACATAAGAAAGATTATACAGGGAGTGCAGAATTATTAGGCAAATGAGTATTTTGACCACATCATCCTCTTTATGCATGTTGTCTTACTCCAAGCTGTATAGGACCGAAAGCCTACTACCAATTAAGCATATTAGGTGATGTGCATCTCTGTAATGAGAAGGGGTGTGGTCTAATGACATCAACACCCTATATCAGGTGTGCATAATTATTAGGCAACTTCCTTTCCTTTGGCAAAATGGGTCAAAAGAAGGACTTGACAGGCTCAGAAAAGTAAAAAATAGTGAGATATCTTGCAGAGGGATGCAGCACTCTTAAAATTGCAAAGCTTCTGAAGCGTGATCATCGAACAATCAAGCGTTTCATTCAAAATAGTCAACAGGGTCGCAAGAAGCGTGTGGAAAAACCAAGGCGCAAAATAACTGCCCATGAACTGAGAAAAGTCAAGCGTGCAGCTGCCAATATGCCACTTGCCACCAGTTTGGCCATATTTCAGAGCTGCAACATCACTGGAGTGCCCAAAAGCACAAGGTGTGCAATACTCAGAGACATGGCCAAGATAAGAAAGGCTGAAAGACGACCACCACTGAACAAGACACACAAGCTGAAACGTCAAGACTGGGCCAAGAAATATCTCAAGACTGATTTTTCTAAGGTTTTATGGACTGATGAAATGAGAGTGAGTCTTGATGGGCCAGATGGATGGGCCCGTGGCTGGATTGGTAAAGGGCAGAGAGCTCCAGTCCGACTCAGACGCCAGCAAGGTGGAGGTGGAGTACTGGTTTGGGCTGGTATCATCAAAGATGAGCTTGTGGGGCCTTTTCGGGTTAAGGATGGAGTCAAGCTCAACTCCCAGTCCTACTGCCAGTTTCTGGAAGACACCTTCTTCAAGCAGTGGTACAGGAAGAAGTCTGCATCCTTCAAGAAAAACATGATTTTCATGCAGGACAATGCTCCATCACACGCGTCCAAGTACTCCACAGCGTGGCTGGCAAGAAAGGGTATAAAAGAAGAAAATCTAATGACATGGCCTCCTTGTTCACCTGATCTGAACCCCATTGAGAACCTGTGGTCCATCATCAAATGTGAGATTTACAAGGAGGGAAAACAGTACACCTCTCTGAACAGTGTCTGGGAGGCTGTGGTTGCTGCTGCATGCAATGTTGATGGTGAACAGATCAAAACACTGACAGAATCCATGGATGGCAGGCTTTTGAGTGTCCTTGCAAAGAAAGGTGGCTATATTGGTCACTGATTTGTTTTTGTTTTGTTTTTGAATGTCAGAAATGTATATTTGTGAATGTTGAGATGTTATATTGGTTTCACTGGTAAAAATAAATAATTGAAATGGGTATATATTTGTTTTTTGTTAAGTTGCCTAATAATTATGCACAGTAATAGTCACCTGCACACACAGATATCCCCCTAAAATAGCTATAACTAAAAACAAATTAAAAACTACTTCCAAAACTATTCAGCTTTGATATTAATGAGTTTTTTGGGTTCATTGAGAACATTGTTGTTGTTCAATAATAAAATTAATCCTCAAAAATACAACTTGCCTAATAATTCTGCACTCCCTGTAGATATTAGAATGTAAATATAACATTAAACTACACTGTTACTTTAATGTAACAAATGAAACACTTTCATTTCTTAAAAGTGAAATGAGCAAAGTTGTTATGTATAATTTATACTGCATATCCTCGTCATAAACATTTTATGATTTTGACATATCTAATCACACAACCAAATCATAGATGGCTGTATCTAACTCCACCTTAACTTTTGTAAGATACTTGACTTTAGGTTTAACATTATCTGCTTAAGCTGTGTTTATATTTTTTCATTCAATAAATTAATAAAAATTTGTATATTTGATATCAGGCATGTGCTTGTAAAATAAATACTTTAACAGTCATGGGACTAATATTTTGTTTACATGTCAGAAGATGGATGTATTTCTTCTTATCTTACTGGGATAGAGATATGTATCAAATATTATTTTAATAAATACAATATTAAAATATAGTATGTAAAGACATTTATTTTTAAAAAAAAGTTTAAATATTAGTTTTGTAATTCATCAAAAATGTATATAATGTATATAAAATAAACTTATTCTAAAATAGGACTTGTATATATTATGAATTCTTTAAACATTATTCCTCCTATGATTCATAGCATGCATTGTGCAAAATAACCTGGATGTATGGTCTTTAAAAAGCAATTCAATTCAAAATATCAGTTTATACTCATTATGGCCTAGATTTAGAGTTTGGCGGTAGCCGTGAAAACCAGTGTTAGAGGCTCCTAACGCTGGTTTTAGGCTACCGCCGGTTTTTGGAGTCAGTCAGGAAAGGGTCTAACGCTCACTTTTCAGCCGCGACTTTTCCATACCGCAGATCCCCTTACGTCAATTGCGTATCCTATCTTTTCAATGGGATCTTCCTAACTCCGGTATTTAGAGTCGTGTCTGAAGTGAGCGTTAGAAATCTAACGACAAAACTCCAGCTGCAGGAAAAAAGTCAGTAGTTAAGAGCTTTCTGGGCTAACGCCGGTTCATAAAGCTCTTAACTACTGTGCTCTAAAGTACACTAACACCCATAAACTACCTATGTACCCCTAAACCGAGGTCCCCCCACATCGCCGCCACTCGATTAATTTTTTTTAACCCCTAATCTGCCGACCGCTACCTACGTTATCCTTATGTACCCCTAATCTGCTGCCCCTAACACTGCCGACCCCTATATTATATTTATTAACCCCTAACCTGCCCCCCTCAACGTCGCCGCCAGCTACCTACACTTATTAACCCCTAATCTGCCGTCCGCACGCCGCCGCCAGCTACATTATAGCTATGTACCCCTAATCTGCTGCCCCTAACACCGCCGACCCCTATATTATATTTATTAACCCCTAACCTGCCCCCCTCAACGTCGCCTCCACCTGCCTACACTTATTAACCCCTAATCTGCCGAGCGGATCTCACCGCTACTATAATAAAGTTATTAACCCCTAATCCGCCTCACTCCTGCCTCAATAACCCTATAATAAATTGTATTAACCCCTAATCTGCCCTCCCTAACATCGCCGACACCTAACTTCAATTATTAACCCCTAATCTGCCGACCGAATCTCGCCGCTATTCTAATAAATGGATTAACCCCTAAAGCTAAGTCTAACCCTAACACTAAAACCCCCCTAAGTTAAATATAATTTAAATCTAACGAAATAAATTAACTCTTATTAAATAAATTATTCTTATTTAAAGCTAAATACTTACCTGTAAAATAAATCCTAATATAGCTACAATATAAATTATAATTATATTATAGCTATTTTAGGATTAATATTTATTTTACAGGTAACTTTGTAATTATTTTAACCAGGTACAATAGCTATTAAATAGTTAAGAACTATTTAATAGCTAAAATAGTTAAAATAATTACAAAATTACCTGTAAAATAAATCCTAACCTAAGTTACAATTAAACCTAACACTACACTATCAATAAATTAATTAAATAAAATACCTACAATTAAACCTAACACTACACTATCAATAAATTAATTAAATACAATATATACAAATAAATACAATGCAATAAACTAACTAAAGTACAAAAAATAAAAAAGAACTAAGTTACAAAAAATAAAAAAATATTTACAAACATCAGAAAAATATTACAACAATTTTAAACTAATTACACCTACTCTAAGCCCCCTAATAAAATAACAAAGACCCCCAAAATAAAAAAATGCCCTACCCTATTCTAAATTACTAAAGTTCAAAGCTCTTTTACCTTACCAGCCCTGAACAGGGCCCTTTGCGGGGCATGCCCCAAAGAATTCAGCTCTTTTGGAATTAAGGTAGGAAAATTCTGATTGGCTGATGGAATCAGCCAATCAGATTGAGCTCGCATTCTATTGGCTGATCGGAACAGCCAATAGAATGCGAGCTCAATCTGATTGGCTGATTCCATCAGCCAATCAGAATTTTCCTACCTTAATTCCGATTGGCTGATAGAATCCTATCAGCCAATCGGAATTCGAGGGACGCCATCTTGGATGACGTCCCTTAAAGGAACCGTCATTCGTCGGGAAGTCGTCGTCGGAAGAAGATGGGTCCGCGGTGGATGTCTTCAAGATGGAGCCGGTCCTCATCGGATGAAGATAGAAGATGCCGCCTGGAAGAAGATGGTTGCCGGTCCGGATCTACTCTTCTTCCCGGATAGGATGAAGACTTTGGAGCCTCTTCTGTACTTCTTCAGCCGTCGGATGATGGATGTCTAGCCCCCGCTTGGGCTTAGATGAAGATATCGGAGCCAGGACGGATCGGTGTGATACCCGGTGAGGTGAAGACAAGGTAGGAAGATCTTCAGGGGCTTAGTGTTAGGTTTATTTAAGGGGGGTTTGGGTTAGATTAGGGGTATGTGGGTGGTGGGTTGTAATGTTGGGGGGGTATTGTATGGTTTTTTTTACAGGCAAAAGAGCTAAATTTCTTGGGGCATGCCCCGCAAAGGGCCCTGTTCAGGGCTGGTAAGGTAAAAGAGCTTTGAACTTTTGTAATTTAGAATAGGGTAGGGCATTTTTTATTTTGGGGGGCTTTGTTATTTTATTAGGGGGCTTAGAGTAGGTGTAATTAGTTTAAAATTGTTGTAATATTTTTCTTATGTTTGTAAATATTTTTTTTTTTTTGTAACTTAGTTCTTTTTTATTTTTTGTACTTTAGTTAGTTTATTTAATTGCAGTTATTTGTAGGTATTGTATTTAATTAATTTATTGATAGTGTAGTGTTAGGTTTAATTGTAGGTAATTGTAGGTATTGTATTTAATTAATTTATTGATAGTGTAGTGTTAGGTTTAATTGTAACTTAGGTTAGGATTTATTTTACAGGTAATTTTGTAATTATTTTAACTATTTTAGCTATTAAATAGTTCTTAACTATTTAACCCCTTAGTGACCAGAGCACTTTTCCATTTTCTGTCCGTTTGGGACCAAGGCTATTTTTACATTTTTGCGGTGTTTGTGTTTAGCTGTAATTTTCTTCTTACTCATTTACTGTACCCACACATATTATATACCGTTTTTCTCGCCATTAAATGGACTTTCTAAAGATACCATTATTTTCATCATATCTTATAATTTACTATAAAAAAAATGATAAAATATGAGGAAAAATGGAAAAAAAACACACTTTTTCTAACTTTGACCCCCAAAATCTGTTACATATCTAAAACCACCAAAAAACACCCATGCTAAATAGTTTCTAAATTTTGTCCTGAGTTTAGAAATACCCAATGTTTACATGTTCTTTGCTTTTTTTGCAAGTTATAGGGCCATAAATACAAGTAGCACTTTGCTATTTCCAAACCATTTTTTTCCAAAATTAGCGCTAGTTACATTAGAACACTGATATCTTTCAGGAATCCCTGAATATCCCTTGACATGTATATATTTTTTTTTTGTAGACATCCCAAAGTATTGATCTAGGCCAATTTTGGTATATTTCATACCACCATTTCACCGCCAAATGCGATCAAATACAAAAAATTGTTCACTTTTTCACAAATTTTTTCACAAACTTTAGGTTTCTCACTGAAATCATTTACAAACAGCTTGTGCAATTATGGCATAAATGGTTGTAAATTCTTCTCTGGGATCCCCTTTGTTCAGAAATAGCACACATATATGGCTTTGGCGTTGCTTTTTGGTAATTAGAAGGCCGCTAAATGCCACTGCGCACCACAAGTGTATCATGCCCAGCAGTTAAGGGGTTAATTAGGGAGCTTTTAGGGAGCTTGTAAGGTTAATTTTAGCTTTAGTGTAGTGTAGTAGACAACCCCAAGTATTGATCTAGGCACATTTTGGTATATTTCATGCCACCATTTCACCGCCAAATGCGATCAAATTAAAAAAAACGTAAAATTTTTCACAATTTTAGGTTTCTCACTGAAATCATTTACAAACAGCTTGTGCAATTATGGCACAAATGGTTGTAAATGCTTGTCTGGGATCCCCTTTGTTCAGAAATAGCAGACATATATGACTTTGGCGTTGCTTTCTGGTAATTAGAAGGCCACTAAATCCTGTTGCGCCTCACACGTGTATTATGGCTAGCAGTGAAAGGGTTAATTAGGGAGTTTGTAGTGAGCTTGCAGGGTTAATTTTAGCTTTAGTGTAGAGATCAGCCTCCCACCTGACACATCCCACCCCCTGATCCCTCCCAAACAGCTCCCTTCCCTCCCCCACCCCACAATTGTCCCCGCCATCTTAAGTACTGGCAGAAAGTCTGCCAGTACTAAAATAAAAGGGTTTTTAAAAAAAAATGAATTTTTTTTTATAGCATATTTACATATGCTACTGTGTAGGATCCCCCCCTTAGCCCCCAACCTCCCTGATCCCCCCCAAAACCGCTCTCTAACCCTCCCCTCTGCCTTATTGGGGGCCATCTTGGGTACTGGCAGCTGTCTGCCAGTACCCAGTTTACAATAAAAAATGCTTTTTTTTTTGTTTTTTTCTGTAGTGTAGCTTCCCCCCCCCCCCACCCCCCACAGACAAAGCCCCACCACCTTGCTGATTGTTTAAAATTTTATTTTTTTATATATTTTTTATTTCCCATTTTCTGCAGTGTAGCGGTTCCCACCCGCTCCCTCCCCGTGCACGCGCCCGCCCCCACCCTCCCGTGCACGCGCGCGCGCCCGTGCGCGCCCCCAGCCACCCCCGCCCACGATCCCGCCCCCCCTTCACATCCACATGGCCATCGATGGCCGCCACCCGCCTCACGGTCCGGCTCCCACCCACCAACGCAGGTAGCCACCGATCTCCGGTGCAGAGAGGGCCACAGAGTGGCTCTCTCTGCACCGGATGACTTAAAAAGGTTATTGCAGGATGCCTCGATATGGAGGCATCACTGCAATAACCGGAAAGCAGCTGGAAGCGAGCAGGATCGCTTCCAGCTGCTTTCCACACTGCGGACGTGCAGGGTACGTTCTCAGGCATTAACTGCCTTTTTTCTGAGGACGTACCCTGCACGTCCTCAGTCGTTAAGGGGTTAATAGCTATTGTACCTGGTTAAAATAAATACAAAGTTACCTGTAAAATAAATATAAATCCTAAAATAGCTACAATATAATTATAATTTATATTGTAGCTATATTAGGGTTTATTTTACAGGTAAGTATTTAGCTTTAAATAGGAATAAGTTATTTAATAAGAGTTAATTTATTTCGTTAGATTTAAATTATATTTAAGTTAGGGGGGTGTTAGTGTTAGGGTTAGACTTAGCTTTAGGGGTTAATACATTTATTAGAATAGCGGTGAGCTCCAGTCGGCAGATTAGGGGTTAATGTTTGAAGTTAGGTGTCGGCGATGTTAGGGAGGGCAGATTAGGGGTTAATACTATTTATTATAGGGTTAGTGAGGCGGATTAGGGGTTAATAACTTTATTATAGTAGCGGTGAGATCCGCTCGGCAGATTAGGGGTTAATAAGTGTAGGCAGGTGGAGGCGACGTTGTGGGGGGCAGATTAGGGGTTAATAAATATAATATAGGGGTCGGCGGTGTTAGGGGCAGCAGATTAGGGGTACATAGGGATAATGTAAGTAGCTGCGGTTTACGGAGCGGCAGATTAGGGGTTAAAAATAATATGCAGGGGTCAGCGATAGCGGGGGCGGCAGATTAGGGGTTAATAAGTGTAAGGTTAGGGGTGTTTAGACTCGGGGTACATGTTAGGGTGTTAGGTGCAGACGTAGGAAGTGTTTCCCCATAGCAAACAATGGGGCTGCGTTAGGAGCTGAACGTGGCTTTTTTGCAGGTGTTCGTTTTTTTTCAGCTCAAACTGCCCCATTGTTTCCTATGGGGGAATCGTGCACGAGCACGTTTTTGAAGCTGGCCGCTTGCGTAAGAAACTCTGGTATCGAGAGTTGAAGTTGCGTTAAATATGCTCTACGCTCCTTTTTTGGAGCCTAACGCAGCCATTCTGTGGCCTCTCAATACCAGAGTTATTTAAAAGGTGCGGCCAGAAAAAAGCCAGCGTTAGCTTTTCGGGTCGTTACCGACAAAACTCTAAATCTAGCCGTTTGTGTCCTATTCATCATTTTCAAAATAGAGGATTGTGAAATACCATCTAAAAAAAAAAATAACATTATGAACCATAAGTGTCTCCCATAGGATGCATCCTTCATCCCCAGTCTTATTCCAGAGAATTGTGCCCACTTACCATGTGAATATGTTTTTCAAAGTCAGCACAGTTGAAAGACAATGCCACAGACATGATCACATTGGGATTCTTCACTTTCAGTCTGGGATTCTTCACTTTCAGTCTGTAGATGAAGTCATCTCCCTAATGGAAAATAAAGTGTAAATAAAATCATTAATAAAAATGTGTGACTTGGTTCTGCATCCCCCCCTAACCATTTCCTAAACTATTTAGATCAATAGCTTACTAAGCGTATGTAGCATCTTTTGTCTTATGTTCTATCAATCAAGTGTGAAGCTGAGTCATATACATTGTGCAGACCTAACCTCTGATGTATGACTTTGAAGCACATAGTATTGCTAGAGTATCCCTTTCTGACTATCTAAAAATCTAGTAATGTGTAAACTAAATAATACATTTATAATTGTATGCCATATGATGGATCATTGTGCAAAATCCCCCACCCCACCGTACATACATTGTGTATACTTACCATCTGATGTTGTCTTTGAAAATCAGGTGGCAAAGTCATTACAAGAAAAAGCCAGAATCATCTGATGTATAAATTACCTATGATAAGAAAAATATAAAATTATATTTGGATATAATCATTTGTTGAACAAACCTAACATGTTTGCACAATTCTCTACTTCTCATTTCCCTAAAATTCACACATAATCGCAAGGCTTCTATATAACTTCTATTATTTACCGTCTGAAGTTGCGGTTGATGATGTTGTCTCTGGAATGGCCCCTCTAGAACTGGGTTGTCCTCCTCATCTTGGAGGAGGTCTCAGGACGCCTGGACGGCCTGCAGCATCCCAGCCCGCTGAGCTATGTTATGCAGGATGCTGCAGGCTATAAAAATCTTTGCCACCTTCCTAGGGCTGTATTGGAGGGCTCCTCCAGACCCGTCCAGGCATCTTAAGCGCATTTTGAGGAGCCCAAACATCCGCTCCACTACAGCCCTAGTCCGCTTGTGCACCCGATTGCAGCACTCCTGGGCCTAATCTGCGGGGTTACGCAAAGGCGTAATGAGCCAAGGCCGGCTCATGTAACCCGACTCACCTATAAATAATGAACATAACAAAATGTCAAATATTACAAATATCATAAAAATGATTATATTAAAATACATTTCAATAAGATACAATTGCATAAACTAGACATTTGCTGAAAGAGAAAGAAATGGTTAAATTGCATCCTATAGCTGCACATTTAAGCTAGGACATGCTACATATCTGTTTGGAGCTAAAACTAGACATTTGCAGATAGACAAATAAATGGTTAAATCGCATCCTATATCTGCACATTTAAGCTAGGACATGCTACATATGCGTTTTTTGCATAAACTAGACATTTGCTGAAAGAGAAAGAAATGGTTAAATAGCATCCTATAGCTGCACATTTAAGCTAGGACATGCTTCATATCTGTTTGGAGCTAAAACTAGACATTTACAGATAGATAAATAAATGGTTAAATCGCATCCTATATCTGCACATTTAAGCTAGGACATGCTACATATGCGTTTTTCGCATAAACTAGACATTTGCTGAAAGAGAAATGGTTTAAATCGCATCCTATAGCTGCACATTTAAGCTAGGACATGCTACATATCTGTTTGGAGCTAAAACTAGACATTTGCTGAAAGACACAATTAAATGGTTAAAGCGCATCCTATAGCTACACATTTAACCCCTTAAGGACAAGGCCATTTTTCAATTTCTTTCCCTTAAGGACCAAGGCTATTTTTACATTTCTGCGGTGTTTGTGTTTAGCTGCAGTTTCCCTCTTACTCATTTACTGTACCCACACATATTATATACCGTTTTTCTCGCCATTAAATGGACTTTCTAAAGACACCATTATTTTCATCATATTTTATAATTTACCATAAAAAAAAATATAAAATATATAATCTGTTGCACATCTACAGCCACCAAAAAACACTCATGCTAAATAGTTTCTAAATTTTGTCCTGAGTTTAGAAATACCCAATATTTACATGTTCTTTGCTTTTTTTGTAAGTTATAGGGCAATAAGTACAAATAGCACTTTGCTATTTCCAAACCATTTTTTTCAAAATAAGCGATAGTTATATTGGAACACTGATATCTGTCTGGAATCCCTGAATATTCCTTGACATGTATATTTTTTTTTTTAGTAGACATCCCAAAGTATTGATCTAGGCCCATTTTGGTCTATTTCATGCCACCATTTCACCGCCAAATGCGATCAAATAAATAAAATTGTTCACTTTTTTACAAACGTTTTCACAAATATCAGGTTTCTCACTGAAATTGTTTACAAACAACTTGTGCAATTATGGCACAAATGGTTGTAAATGCTTCTCTGGGATCCCCTTTGTTTAGAAATAGCAGACATATATGGCTTTGGCGTTGCTTTTTGGTAATTAGAAGGCCGCTAAATGCCGCTGCGTACCACATTTGTATTAGGCCCAGCAGTGAAGGGGTTAATTAGGTAGCTTGTATGGAGCTTGTAGGGTTAATTTTAGCTTTAGGGTAGTGTAGTAGACAACCCAAAGTATTGATCTAGGCCAATTTTGATATATTTCATGCCACCATTTCACCGCCGAATGCGATCAAATAAAAAAAATTGTTCACTTTTTCACTAACTTTGTGTTTCCCACTGGAATTATTTACAAACAGCTTGTGCAATTATGGCACAAATGGTTGTAAATGCTTCTCTGGGATCCCCTTTGTTCAGAAATAGCAAACATATATGGCTTTGGCATTGCTTTTTGGTAATTAGAAGGCCGCTAAATGCCGCTGCGCACCAAACTTGTTTTATGCCCAGCAGTGACAGGGTTAATTAGGTAGCTTGTAGGGAGCTTGAAGGGTTAATTTTAGCTTTAGTGTAGAGATCAGCCTCCCACCTGACACATCCCACCCCCTGATCCCTCCCAAACAGCTCTCTTCCCTCCACCACCCCACAATTTTCCCCGCCATCTTAAGTACTGGCAGAAAATCTGCCAGTACTAAAATAAAAGTTTTAATTTTTTTTTTTTTATTATTTAAAAAAAAAAATGATCATATTCTGCTGTGTAGGATCCCCCCTTAGCCCCCAACCTGCCTGATCCCCCCCAAAGAGCTCTCTAACCCTCCCCCCACTAACTATTAGTCACCATTTTGGGTACTGGCAGCTGTCTGCCAGTACCCACTTTGCAAAATAACTTTATTTTATTTTTTTAAACCTAACATTTTCTGTAGTGCCCCCCTCCATACCCTACACCCTCCCCCTCCCCCTCCCAGATCACCCCCAGATCACTCCTTGATCACCCCTCCTCTGTACCCACCACCCTCTTCCAGCAAAAAAAAATTCACATCACAATTGCCTTAGATCGCGAACGCGCACCCGCCCCTCACCTCCAGCGCGCGCTCCCGCGCGCACCCGGCATAGTAAACAGCCGGAAGGAAGTTCCCCAGTGATGGGCCACCCACCCACCTCCCTGCAATGGCTCCCACCCACCAACGATCGGCACCATCACTGGCCAATGCAGAGAGGGCCACAGAGTGGCTCTCTCTGCATCGGTGTGCCTAAAAAGGTATTGCAGTGATGCCTCAATATTGAGGCATCACTGCAATACCTTGAAAGCGGCTGGAAGCGATCATGATCGCTTCCAGACGCTTGAAACCCTTAATGACGTACAGGGTACGTCGCTGGTCTTTAAAGACCAGCTTGTGTAAGACGTACCCTGTACGACATGCGTCGTTAAGGGGTTAAAGTGAAGGTAAAGTTTTCTCTTTCTGCAAACATTATTTAATTTATTGCCTTGTAAAATCCACAGTTGCTAACTTTTTTTTTTTACCTAACATATTTTGTTAATAAATGTATGTTTTTCTCCCCTACCGTTCCGTTACAAGCTCCGCCCACTATCCATTTCCTCTCTGTTTAGCTGATGACGTATAGAGCGTTCCCACCCGCTCTATACTTGCCTACAATGCTCGTGCCCAGCTAAGAAAACTACTGCGCATGCGCAAAACATCGATCAGTCTTTGATTTACACAGCACAAGCCTGCTACATATTGCTGTTGAAAGAATCGTTGGTCAGTAAGCATGCGCTAAACGGGGCCGCGCTTGGTTTTCCAAGGAGAGTAAGGAAGCCAATGCATGCGCAGAGCTTTGTAGATAGCGGTAACGTCAAATGACGGCCGCCTAACGGCCAGGAAGTCAATTGGCTGTTGTTAAAATGTGACCAACAAGCTAAAAAAATAACAAAAAAACGGGTTGAATCGAAGGCTTATTAGACTGCGGTTAAAATATTATAAAACTAATAATAGAGCTAAAATTGAAGATTTTCATGAATGAAAGTACCATTGATTTGTGCTGTATTGCAGATAAGTGCATAGTAATACAGAAAACTTTACCTTCACTTAAAGCTAGGACCTGCTACATATCTGTTTGGAGCTAAAACTAGACATTTGCTGAAAGAGACAATTAAATGGTTAAAGCGCATCCTATAGCTGAACATTTAAGCTAAGACATGCTACATATGCGTTTTTCGCATAAACTAGACATTTGCTGAAAGAGAAAGAAATGGTTAAATCGCATCCTATAGCTGCACATTTAAGCTAGGACATGCTACATATCTGTTTGTAGCTAAAACTATACATTTGCAGAAAGACAAATAAATGGATCAATCACATCCTAAGTCTGCACATTTAAGCTAGGACATGCTGCATATGCGTTTTTCCCATAAACTAGACATTTGCTGAAAGAGAAAGAAATGGTTAAATCGCATCCTATAGCTGCACATTTAAGCCAGGACATGCTACATATCTGTTGGGAGCTAAAACTAGACATTTGCTGAAAGAGAAAATTAAATGGTTAAAGCGCATCCTATAGCTGCACATTTTGCACATTACACAAACACAACTGTTTTTGAACATTACAGTGGCAATTGTCTAACTTCTGAACCATGTTGTGCACAAGTACTCACCAACGAGTCACCCATCAGGAAACTGTCTGCCCTCAAACTGCCGCCACAGGGACGACTGCCTGAGGATACGGGCGTCATCCTCGCACACATTCATAATCCGCATCCGTGAGTCGCAAACGAACTGCACGTTGAGACTATGAAAATGTTTGCGATTTCGGAAGGGCTGGTCATTTGCTGGAGCACGCAGCGCAATGTGGGTGCAATCTATTGCTCCCAAGACATTGAGCATTCAAGCTATTGCATAGAATTCCCTCTTCGGGCTATTCCAATCACCATAATTTTGAGGGAATCTTATGTAAAGCTTACAAACTCGTATCATGGCATCCAGAAAGTTGTCAAAAACCACAGAGAAGGTACCCTGAGACAGCCCATGCATGTACCCCTCTTCGGATTGAAAACTTCCAGAGCCCAGGACGTGTATGCAATTTAGCATCTTGGTCATGCCAGGGATTGTAGTCCGCATACGTTTACGTGGCTCCAGATGACGTTTAAGTACTTCCTAAAGGCCCATGAGTTGCTCTCAATTGAGCCTATACTTGTCATAAACCTCGAAGTCGCTCATGTTATCCAAGGTGGGCCTCACCCTGTGAACAGAAGGACCTCTGATCAGACAAGCCCTACGCCTCTCTAGGAGACGTCAAGCACGCCTGATTCTGTTGTACACAATTTGTGCACCACCACCAACTAACTGGGGATCATCCATATTTGCCAAGCCAAGCAGCACAAAGCTAAACAGCAGAGCAAACACACAAGGAGTAACAAGGTATGCAAAAACACAAAAGTGATTTGATACAATGTCGATCACAAGGGACGCTTTGGCCATGTTGTTTGGGGGATTTATAGTACAATATGTCCAATGGTTGCGTGTTCGTAATGATTGCTGATTGTATACACTTGATTGTATCGGAGCGGCGCGAATGCTTTAAAAGTGGGCGGATTTTCTTGTGTTTGATTAAATTTATTTTCCCACCAATGAATCGTAATGTGAAAGTGTAAAATATAACATATACAGTGCACCTTCGTAATGTTTTTTCATATGCGTAATAAATACTTATTAAACGCAATGTTGTAGTAAAAACCATACGTCCACGATAACATGATTGAAAGTGCATACTTGTGTATAATGTGTGCATAGACATGGCATAGAATCTGACTGATCAATGTTGCTGCAATATTGTTGCCAAACGATAAAGTAATGGGTGACATCTATAATATTCTATATATAAGTGATTGTCGAGCTGTCAATATTTTATGTGTCCCATTGAAATCGCAATAATAATGAAGATCTTCCAACCTCTACTTATATGTAATATTGAGTGAGAAACTAATGAAAGGGGCAGTACAGTCCAAATGCTGTAATCTGTATGGTTGAAGCTTAGAATGATGTCATCCTATTAGCAACATGCCTGCCTAGTTTGCAAATCTTCATTCTGTTGTATTTTGCAACATTCTTATTGTGTGCTGATTAAAAAGATAAATGTGTGTTTTGTTGTTGTGTGATGTGTGTTATGTATATCTATGCATGTATTGTGATTCTCTCCCACATATTCTAAACTAATATAAAGCAGTATAGCATTGTTGTTCCTTCCAAAAAAGCGACAACTCTAATATTTTCTATGATATGTTATTATTGTACGTAATTCCTAATGGTATATTATGAGTGAATCGTGATGTTAAAGGGACACTAAATCCATAGTTTCTGTTTCGTGATTCCGAGAGAGAATCCAATGTTAACCAACCTTCCAATGTAGTTGTATGATGTAAATGTGTTCATTGTTTATATGTTTTTTTTAATAAATATCAATGCACATGTATGAGTCAATGCCAAAAGGCATGTATGTGCATCCATCAATCATCATCTGGTGAGCCTATGTAGATATGCTGTTCATCCAAGCATATGAGTTGAATAAATGAAATGCTATAATAGACGTAAATGAGACAAATGTTTACAATTGGCTACTGTTTGTGAATAATGAAATCTTAAAAAATTATTTTACTGTCCGTTTAAATATGATTTAATTTTGGAAACCGATTTCGTATTGTTGATGATAGAATTGATGGTGATTTATAGTTGATGTAATGTAATTTCCTTTATGAATTTGATGTTGTAGTGATGTTCACACAAGTAAAAGCCATAACTCCAGTAGGAAATAGTAATTTCTTTATTTATTTGTCATAGCGGGACTAATGCAAGAATTAGCGCCACAATTCTAACGCTGGTATTACGAGTTTTAAAGTCAAAATTTTTTGTGTGCTTTAGGTAAATCTGCCGGTCGCGTGCACAAGTACGTATTCCCCATAGAAGTCAATGGAGGAGAGAAATTTAAAGAGAAATAAAACCCAACACTTGTGTTGAGCGTAATGTGAGTGACGTCATGTTCTTCTGTGAAAAATTAGCTAAATCGTGTTAAGTTCATAATAAACTAATGTTTTGAGTAGGTAATGCGCTGTGTATTGTTTGTATGTATCTAATTCTGTATGTATGTGATAATATTTGTAGTTAGATGTAGCTAGATGAGTGTATGTTCATGTATGTCTATGTAAGTCAATGTAAAATGGGTTTGTGTGCATTTTTTTTCAAACACTCGAGATCTCGTAACTTTAATCCGTTATATTTTGACATGAAAATTTTTAATTTAAAAATGAAATATTGTAGAGTGTTTGTATGAGTGTAATGTTTTTTAACCCCTTAATGACCGCAGCACTTTTCCATTTTCTGTCCGTTTGGGACCAAGGCTATTTTTACATTTCTGCGGTGTTTGTGTTTAGCTGTAATTTTCCTCTTACTCATTTACTGTACCCACACATATTATATACCGTTTTTCTCGCCATTAAATGGACTTTCTAAAGATACCATTATTTTCATCATATCTTATAATTTACTATAAAAATTTTTATAAAATATGAGGAAAAAATTGAAAAAAACACACTTTTTTAACTTTGACCCTCAAAATCTCCTACACTTCAACAACTACCAAAAAACTCCCATGCTAAATAGTTTCTAAATTTTGTCCTGAGTTTAGAAATACTCAATGTTTACATGTTCTTTGCTTTTTTTGCAAGTTATAGGGCAATAAGTACAAGTAGCACTTTGCTATTTCCAAAAAATTTTTTAAAAAATTAGCGATAGTTACATTGGAACACTGATATCTGTCAGGAATCCCTGATTAACCCTTCACATATATATATTTTTTAAAAGAACACAACCTAAGGTATTAAACATGGGGTATTTTGACTCTTTCCATGCAACTATTTTACCACCAATCTATGCCAAAGTTTGAAAAAAAAAAAAAGTGGTGATTTTTTGACAAAATAGCAATTCAAGAATACATTTACTGAGAACGTTAAGGGTTACTGCCAAATAACACCCCAATATGTCTTCAGCAGCATCTCCTGAGTACAGTGATACCACCCATGTATAGGTCTGTTGGGTTCTCTGGGGGCTAAAAGGCCTTATTTTTAGGGGGCGCATTCCAGTTTTTTAATTTGGAATTTTCACATCTGTCGTCATGCACCCATGTCCTATTTGGGACATTTCTGAAGCCGGACAATGCAAATTACCCCCATCAAACCATATATTTTTAAAAAGTAGACACCCTAGGGTATTTCAAATGCTGGTATTTTAACACTTTGCATGCACTAATTCAACCACCAGTCTTTGTCAAACTTTTGGGCAGTCATTTTGGTGTGTTATTTTTCACACGCATTGTACTTTAGGCATGGATTCTCAGTTCCTGTTATATGTTACTGACCAAAAACACCTCAATATGTGTTCAACAACAACTTCTGAGTACAGTGATACCCCCCATGTATAGGTGTGTCGGGTTCTCTGGGGGCTAAAAGGCCTTAATTTTAGGGGGCGCATTCCAGTTTTTCAACTTGGAATTTTCATATCTGTCATCATGCACCCATGTCCTATTTGGGACATTTCTGAAGCCGGCCAATGTAAATTACCCCCATCAAACCATATATTTTTGAAAAGTAGACACCCTAGGGTATTTCAAATGCTGGTATTTTAACACTTTCCATGCACTAATTCAACCACTAGTCTTTGTCAAACTTTTAGGTAGTCATTTTTTTGCATTATTTTTCACACACATTGTACTTTAGGCATATATTCTCAGTCCCTGTTATGTGTTACTGCCAAAAAAAACCTCAATATGTATTCAACAACATCTCCTGAGTACAGTGATACCCCCCATGTATAGGTGTGTCGGGTTCTCTGGGGGCTAAAAGGCCTTAATTTTAGGGGGCGCATTCCAGTTTTTCAACTTGGAATTTTCACATCTGTCATCATGCACCCATGTCCTATTTGGGACATTTCTGAAGCCGGCCAATGTAAATTACCCCCATCAAACCATATATTTTTGAAAAGTAGACACCCTAGGGTATTTCAAATGCTGGTATTTTAACACTTTCCATGCACTAATTCAACCACTAGTCTTTGTCAAACTTTTAGGTAGTCATTTTTTTGCATTATTTTTCACACACATTGTACTTTAGGCATATATTCTCAGTCCCTGTTATGTGTTACTGCCAAAAAAAACCTCAATATGTATTCAACAACATCTCCTGAGTACAGTGATACCCCCCATGTATAGGTGTGTTGGGTTCTCTGGGGGCTAAAAGGCCTTAATTTTAGGGGGCGCATTCCAGTTTTTCAACTTGGAATTTTCACATCTGTCATCATGCACCCATGTCCTATTTGGGACATTTCTGAAGCCGGCCAATGTAAATTACCCCCATCAAACCATATATTTTTGAAAAGTAGACACCCTAGGGTATTTCAAATGCTGGTATTTTAACACTTTCCATGCACTAATTCAACCACTAGTCTTTGTCAAACTTTTAGGTAGTCATTTTTTTGCATTATTTTTCACACACATTGTACTTTAGGCATATATTCTCAGTCCCTGTTATGTGTTACTGCCAAAAAAAAACCTCAATATGTATTCAACAACATCTCCTGAGTACAGTGATACCCCCCATGTATAGGTGTGTCGGGTTCTCTGGGGGCTAAAAGGCCTTAATTTTAGGGGGCGCATTCCAGTTTTTCAACTTGGAATTTTCACATCTGTCATCATGCACCCATGTCCTATTTGGGACATTTCTGAAGCCGGCCAATGTAAATTACCCCCATCAAACCATATAGTTTTGAAAAGTAGACACCCTAGGGTATTTCAAATGCTGGTATTTTAACACTTTCCATGCACTAATTCAACCACTAGTCTTTGTCAAACTTTTAGGTAGTCATTTTTTTGCATTATTTTTCACACACATTGTACTTTAGGCATATATTCTCAGTCCCTGTTATGTGTTACTGCCAAAAAAAACCTCAATATGTATTCAACAACATCTCCTGAGTACAGTGATACCCCCCATGTATAGGTGTGTCGGGTTCTCTGGGGGCTAAAAGGCCTTAATTTTAGGGGGCGCATTCCAGTTTTTCAACTTGGAATTTTCACATCTGTCATCATGCACCCATGTCCTATTTGGGACATTTCTGAAGCCGGCCAATGTAAATTACCCCCATCAAACCATATATTTTTGAAAAGTAGACACCCTAGGGTATTTCAAATGCTGGTATTTTAACACTTTCCATGCACTAATTCAACCACTAGTCTTTGTCAAACTTTTAGGTAGTCATTTTTTTGCATTATTTTTCACACACATTGTACTTTAGGCATATATTCTCAGTCCCTGTTATGTGTTACTGCCAAAAAAAACCTCAATATGTATTCAACAACATCTCCTGAGTACAGTGATACCCCCCATGTATAGGTGTGTCGGGTTCTCTGGGGGCTAAAAGGCCTTAATTTTAGGGGGCGCATTCCAGTTTTTCAACTTGGAATTTTCACATCTGTCATCATGCACCCATGTCCTATTTGGGACATTTCTGAAGCCGGCCAATGTAAATTACCCCCATCAAACCATATATTTTTGAAAAGTAGACACCCTAGGGTATTTCAAATGCTGGTATTTTAACACTTTCCATGCACTAATTCAACCACTAGTCTTTGTCAAACTTTTAGGTAGTCATTTTTTTGCATTATTTTTCACACACATTGTACTTTAGGCATATCTTCTCAGTCCCTGTTATGTGTTACTGCCAAAAAAAACCTCAATATGTATTCAACAACATCTCCTGAGTACAGTGATACCACCCATGTATAGGTGTGTTGGGTTCTCTGGGGGCTAAAAGGCCTTATTTTTAGGGGGCGCATTCCAGTTTTTCAACTTGGAATTTTCATATCTGTCATCATGCACCCATGTCCTATTTGGGACATTTCTGAAGCCGGGCAATGTAAATTACCCCCATCAAACCATATATTTTTGAAAAGTAGACACCCTAGGGTATTTCAAATGCTGGTATTTTAACACTTTCCATGCACTATTTCAACCACTAGTCTTTGTCAAACTTTTGGGTAGTCATTTTTTGTGTGTTATTTTTCACACACGTTGTACTTTAGGCATATATTCTCAGTCCCTGTTATGTGTTACTGCCAAAAAAAACCTCAATATGTATTCAACAACATCTCCTGAGTACAGTGATACCACCCATGTATAGGTGTGTTGGGTTCTCTGGGGGCTAAAAGGCCTTATTTTTAGGGGGCGCATTCCAGTTTTTCAACTTGGAATTTTCACATCCCATGCACCCATGTCCTATGTAGGACATTTCTGAAGCCGGCCAATGTAATTTACCCCCATCAAACCATATATTTTTGAAAAGTAGACACCCTAGGGTATTTCAAATGCTGGTATTTTAACACTTTCCATGCACTAATTCTTTGTCAAACTATTAGGCAGTCATTTTTTGTGTGTTATTTTTCACACACATTGTACTTTAGACATGAATTCTCAGCTCCTGTTATGTGTTACTGCCAAAGAAGACCCCAATATGTGTTCACCAACATCTCCTGAGTACAGTGATACCACCTATGCATAAGTTTCTTGGCTTGTTCGGGGGGTGTAATGCCAAATGTCCAACATGCGTTTGTGATTTTTTTTTCACATTTAACATATTTTCTTTGCCTATTGTCTTTTTGGGGGTATTTTAACATACCCCAATTTATTTGTTTCCATGAATGTGCATATTTTTGAAATGTTGACACCCCAAGGTATTGTATATGGTGTGCTTTGATGCATTTGAAGTAACTGTTTTAGCTAAAAAAATTGGAGAAAGTGTATGGTGGCATTTTTTCAATTTTCATTTTTACACACACATTGCTTTTTGACTATGATTTAGGAGAGACTGTTGTAAGTTAGTGCAAAAAAATACTTCAGGTTGTTTTCTGCTAGGCACCCTGAGTACACCTATGCCCCCCATGCATAGGTTTGCCAGGATTTTGGGAAGGTTATGTTACAATTTTATGACTTGTGATTTTAGTTATTAAGTGAGAGTATTTCTTCTGATAGGCCTATCTTTAGTTTGGGGCCTATTGTAAACCCCACTTTTATTTATTGCCATGAATGTGCATATTTTTGAAATGTTGACACCCCAAGGTATTGTATATGGTGTGCTTTGATGCATTTGAAGTAACTGTTTTAGCTAAAAAAATTGGAGAAAGTGTATGGTGGCATTTTTTCAATTTTCATTTTTACACACACATTGCTTTTTGACTATGATTTAGGAGAGACTGTTGTAAGTTAGTGCAAAAAAAATACTACAGGTTGTTTTCTGCTAGGCACCCTGAGTACACCTATGTCCCCATGCATAGGTTTGACAGGGGTTTTTGTAAAAAAAAAAAAAAGAACAGCCCCATTTTAGAAAAAAAAATATATTAGTGAAATGTAAAAATCTGGCACATTAAAAGTAAAAAAATAACAAAAAATTTAACAGTAAACATAACAAAAAAAAATAACAGCAAATTTATTTATTTTTTAAAAATTGACCATTGTATGGTACCGCTTGAAGCAGTCCCCAATGCAGAGTCCAGGCTGTCCAGGGCAATCAGGACAGTGATATACAGTGTCCCTTCTCTGCCCCCTCTTGGTACAGACTCTGCATTTTTTTTGTGGTCTCTGCTTTGCGGCAGTAGGGGGGATTTTAAAAATAAAATGAGTAGCCCCAACTCTGCTCTCTCCCATCACCGCCCGGGGAGCAGGTGCATCATGGTACAAAATCCCCGAAATGATCTGGAGCTGAAATTGTAAAAAAGTCAGTTTCATTCCGGGGTTTGCTTTTTTGAACAACAAAAAAGCGTTGTGGGTTGCAATCTGCATTAGGTAAATTGCAACCTTTTTGTACCAGGCCCTTGTCTTCCGCATAATTAGGTAGGGCTGCAGCAGCTGATCTGCCAGATCAACCCCACCCATATGTCTGTTATAAGACTTGATGCACACTGGCTTCCTTATGATCTCAGCTCTGCCACGTACAGAGACCGCCACCGTCCTCTCTGTGTGGATGGTGGTAAGAAGGTATACATCCTTCTTGTCTCTGTACTTCAGTGCCAACAGCTCCTCTTGGCGCAGAGCAGAGGTCTCCCCCCTTCGTAGCCGGGTGCGTACAAGTTGTCCTGGGAAACCTTTGCGGTTCTTTTTAATAGTACCGCAAGCTACTGTATCAAAGCAATACAGTAGCTTGAACAAAAGGACACTTGTATAAAAATTGTCTAAGTACAAGTGATACCCTTTGTTCATTAGGGGTAATATCAGGTCCCAGACAATCTTGCCAGTGGTTCCCATATGTTCTGGGCAACCTGGAGGGTCAAGGTGGCTATCCTTTCCCTCATACACCCGGAAGGCCTGAGTATACCCAGTCTCGCTCTCACAGAGCTTATACACCTTTACCCCATACCTGGAGCGCTTGGAAGGAATATACTGCTTGAATCCCAGCCTTCCCTTATACTTCATCAGGGATTCATCAACGCATATATTCCTTCCAGGTGTATAAGCCTCTGCAAACCTGGCAGAAAAGTGGGTAATCAGGGGGCGGATTTTATACAGCCTGTCAAATTGGGGATGCTCCCTAGGGGGGCACAGGCTGTTGTCGCTGAAGTGCATGAAATGAAGAATCATTTCATATCTCTGCCTCGACATACTCTGGGAGAAAATGGGGGTAGAGCAGATGGGGCTACTGCTCCAGTAGGAGCGAACGGAGGGTTTCTTTATGATGCCCATCAGCATAGTCAATGCCCAGAATTTTTTAAATTCTGGCACATTGATGGGGGCCCATTGCTGCTTTGCCAAATATGTTTCAGGCTTTGCAGCACGGTACTGATGGGCATATAAATTAGTTTGGGCGACAATGTTCCCCAATACATCATCACCCAGAAACACCTCCAGAAACTGTTGGGGGCTAAAACCTGCCACATCTATATTTATGCCAGCATTTGCTGTGAAGGGTGGGATATCTGGCCTCTGGAGATGAGGCGTTACCCACTCTTCAGCGGCAATGGCAGCAACACGCCTCCTTCTAGCAGGGGGGCTGGCAGGGGGGCTAGCAGCCACAGATACATCACTATCAGTTGAGACTGCATCTAATGATGTATCTGAGCATATGGCAGGGTCAAAATTGGGGTCTGAGTCAGACATAGAGGCATCTGACTCTGACGCAAGGATGGCATACGCCTCCTCAACACTATATCTTTTCTGTGACATTTTTGTATCTGTCACAGAAAACCAAAATTAATTAATTAACTAAATGGCCTTTGGGTTTTTTTTAAAAAAAGTACAGCTATGCTAATGCCAGTGATTTATAGCGATCACTGGCAAGCTAGGGGTTAAATACTCTTTAAATTAAATTAACTAAATGGCCTTTGGGTTTTTTAAAAAAAAAGTACAGCTATGCTAATGCCAGTGATTTATAGCGATCACTGGCAAGCTAGGGGTTAATACTCTTTAAATTAAATTAACTAAATGGCCTTTGGGTTTTTTAAAAAAAAAGTACAGCTATGCTAATGCCAGTGATTTATAGCGATCACTGGCAAGCTAGGGGTTAAATACTCTTTAAATTAAATTAGCTAAATGGCTCTGAAAGGAGCCTTTGGGTTTTTAAAAAATGACAACAAAAATTAACCCCTAAAAAAATGCACAGACAGCAAAAATGTACAGCTATGCTAATGCCAGTGATTTATAGCGATCACTGGCAAGCTAGGGGTTAAATACTCTTTAAATTAAATTAAATTAGCTAAATGGCTCTGAAAGGAGCCTTTGGGTTTTTAAAAAATTACAACAACAAAAATTAACCCCTAAAAAAATGCACAGACAGCAAAAAAGTACAGCTATGCTAATGCCAGTGATGTATAGCGATCACTGGCAAGCTAGGGGTTAAATACTATTTAAATTAAATTAAATTAGCTAAATGGCTCTGAAAGGAGCGTTTAGGTTTTTAAAAAATTACAACAACAAAAATTAACCCCTAAAAAATGCACAGACAGCAAAAAAGTACAGCTATGCTAATGCCAGTGATGTATAGCGATCACTGGCAAGCTAGGGGTTAAATAGTCTTTAAATTAAATTAAATTAGCTAAATGGCTCTGAAAGGAGCCTTTGAGTTTTAAAAAAAAAATACAACAAAAATTAACCCCTAAAAAAATGCACAGACAGCAAAAAAAAGTGCAGCTGTGCTACTGCCAGTGATTTATAGTGATCACTGGCAAGCTAGGGGTTAATGGCTCTGAAAAGAGCCTTTGGATTTTAAATTTTTTAACAAATAAAAGAAATAAATCTCTCTCTGCTAAAATACAGGTCTCTCTCTTTCTCCAACAAAATGGCAAGTGAGGAGAGGGAGGGAGATCCACACTGATCAGAGTCAATATTTACAAATATTGACATGATCAGACAAATGGGGTATTTTATTATTATTATTTTTTTT
The DNA here is from genome assembly GCF_027579735.1 of Bombina bombina. Classification (NCBI taxonomy): domain Eukaryota; kingdom Metazoa; phylum Chordata; class Amphibia; order Anura; family Bombinatoridae; genus Bombina; species Bombina bombina. Next base: position 497,881,593 of record NC_069504.1, read on the forward strand.
TTCTAAGAAGGCTCAGATTGGGTGACCCTAGCTTGCCCCTATGGTGAGACAGGCTAGGGACACCCCCAGATGCCCCATGATGCACCGGGCATCGCCATTTTGGAAGCCTCATGGGGGAGGGGGGGGGGCGCTATATGTGGGGCTTTTTTATTTTATATTTTATTTATTTTTTCCCATTTTTTATTTAATTCATATACTAACTAAGTGCCTCGACCCACCGAGGCACTTAGCACACTAGCAGAGCATCGGAAGCGTGTCCGATCGCTTCCGATGCTCTGCTGCACTGCCGGGCTCCACGTGGAGCAAAACCGGAAGTGATCACTCAAGGGGGAGTGATCGCTCCGGTCCCGGCACTCCGTAACAGCACTGCAGGGATGCCCAGACATCGAGGCATCCCTGCAGTACTGTAATAGTGCCTGGAAGCGATCTTGATCGCTTCCAGCACTCACTTTAGCCGAGGACGTGCAGGGTACGTCGTCAGGCGTTAACTGCCTTTTTTTTTTCAGACGTACCCTGCACGTCCTCGGTCACTAAGGGGTTAAGCGATTTGTGGATTTTTGTTAGCGGTATATCATTAACTACTGGGTCTGTGTGAGCGTTAGGTATTTGAGCATAGATGTAGATATTTGTGGCACTATGGAAACTTGTAATAGCAGCGTTAGGGAAAATGAAGCGTTAAGGCCCATAACGATGATCGTAACTCGTAATCTGGTTTTTTCAATTTTTGTCTTGGCTAGAGGCACAAGGCAGGGGTGCCTGCTTTCGCCGCTTCTCTTCAACTTATCAATTGAGCCACTAGCTGTACGTCTTTGACAAGAGCTGGAGGGTATCTCTATTGGTGGCAATAAATTTACGCTTTCTCTGTATTCGGACAATCTTTTATTGTTTTTGTCTAAGACGAAGCTTAGTATACCTCTTGTACTAGAAATAATAAATTAATTTAGTATGTTTTCAGGTTATAATATTAATCAGAATAAATCTGAATTAATATGGATCAATAAAAAGAAAGATAGCCCAAGAGAGTTTCCCTTCCAAATAGTAGAACAATTAAATATCTTGGGATCTACCTATCTGATACTATTGTACTGGATGTGCACCTGGGCTTGTGAGTATACCTGACGTTTATTTAAGCCTATATTTGACTGCATCAACGATATCACACCATTAGGCGCCTCTTCTCTTTACTACTTTTAGGAATTGGCATTTGTTTATTCTATCTTACAAGAGAGCTGCCTTCTATTTGTTTCTTGACATCACCTATTTCAAGTTACCTTTTATCAATCACCGTGACCACTACAGAGGAAATGTTTCAGATACCTTATTGTGTGGAATTGACATTTTCTGACTACGGTCTGTGACTTCACTCATACGTGCACACATATCATCACATAAAGACTTTGTTAAATTTCTTTTTGATTATTTATTATTTTTTATTCTGTATATAGATTCTTTATATATTGGTATATATTGTTGTATACTTTTGCAATTTACTATAACTCACTATTGAGTCACAAATTATTTATTTATTTATTTACTTATTTTATATAATTCACTATAATTCATTATTGGGTCACGTGTCAATCACTTATTCATTATCTATACCTAGTTCACACAAGTTTTTTGTAAAGTGTTGCAACAAATATTCTATTTTTTTTTATTAGATTATAGTTTTAAATAGTACTATTTAGAATATCACTTGTTTGAATGTTCACAGCATTACCACTACATTCATAGGTGTTTCATATCACTTGTTATATTTTTTTGGCGCACCCTTATTGGTTACAGACCTCCTGTATATCGTAGTTGAATATAAAGAAGACAAAGATGGGATTGATGTTGCAGTCACCTTGATTGAAGAGACCACAGGCTTGCTGCACTTGAATATAAAGAAGAGAACAATGGGCTGGATGATGCAGTCACCTGGATTGAGAGACAAGAGACCACAGGCTTGCACTCGAATACAAAGAAGACAACAATGAGCTTGATGATGCAGTCACCTTGATTGAAGAGGCCACAGGCTTGCTGCCCTTGAATATAAAGAAGACAACAATAGGCTGGATGATGCAGTCACTTGGATTGAAAGACAAGAGACCACAGGCTTGCACTTGAATATAAAGACAACAATGGGCTTGATGATGCAGTCACCTTGATTGAGAGACAAGAGACCACAGGCTTACACTTGTAATGAATTGAATATAAAGAAGACAACAATGGGCTTGCTCATCATGTTTATTTGAGAATGAGGTAACACTGGCTTTCACTGGAGACTGACCTTGCAGTTGTAAAATACACTGGCTCTGGAGGACTGACCTTGCTGTTGTAGAAGACACTGTCTTTGTATGACTGACCTTGCTGTTGTAGAAGACACTGTCTTTGTATGACTGGCCTTGCTGTTGTAGAAGACACTGGCTTTGGATGACTGACCGTGCTGTTGTAAAAGACACCGGCTGAATGGCTGACCTTGCTGTTGTAGAAGACACAAGCTTGCAGTGCACTTGCAGGATGACTTTGCTGTTGTAGAAGACACAGGATGTGCAGGATATGAATGATCTTGCTGTTGTAGAAGAATAGACAGGCTAGTGCAGGATGTTGTGGATGACCTTGCTGTTGTAGAAGAAGAAAAAGGCTGCAGTGCAGGATGAGGATGACCTTAATGTTATTGTAGAAGAAGAAATAGGATGCAATATATTCTTGACTGGAACCACAGGTGTTGGCAGACTTTGGCGAATTTGATACTAAGAGTCGGAGACGACACACAGGCAGTCTTTGCTGTTGGTTGAACATAAAAGAGTTATAGAATAATGTCGTGGGAGGAAACAAAAGACATAGAATGGTAGGGGCCGGGGGTGGCAGGGGAGACAAGTTCTACTTTTTGGAAAGACAACAAACACACACTGAAACAGTAAGGGACTGGGAGGGACATCATAACAAGTACAAAAGCACTTTTTTTATTCATTAAATAAATGTATTTAATTTCTGTTCTGAATCAAGAGCAATAGACTACCATCTATCTACTACACACTGACTCAACTCAATTTTATATTTTGTATATAATAAAAATGATCATTTATCTAAAAATAGATTTTAAAAGTGACCCAGACAGGGAATGGAATCAATGTTATGCGTCACAGAAGTTAATGAAAAAAACAAAAAAACAACTCTTTAAACTTTAAAGTTTTTGGACAGTACTACTACTACTCACTTAATTACTCATACTATGATGATTGATGATCACTCAACTCAATTATCAGGGAATGCAATGGAATAAAATATGTTATGCGTCACAGAAGTTAATAAAAAAAACACTTTAAACTTTAAAGTTATTGGACACTAGTACTACTCACTTAATTGCTCATACTATGATGACTGATCATCTATCTACACTCAACTATCAGGGAATGGAATCAATCAATGTTATGCATCATAGAATTAAAAAAAAAAAAAAACTTTAAAGTTTTTGGATACTACTACTACTACTCACTTAAAGGGACACTGAACCCAATTTTTTTCTTTTGTGATTCAGATAGAGCATGAAATTTTAAGCACGTTTCTAATTTACTCCTATTATCAAATTTTCTTCATTCTCTTGGTATCTTTATTTGAAATGTAAGAATGTAAGTTTAGATGCCGGCCCATTTTTGGTGAACAACCTGGGTTGTCCTTGCTGATTGGTGGATAATTAAGTGCTGTCCAGAGTTCTAAACAAAAAAAAAAAAGCTTAGATGCCTTCTTTTTCAAATAAAGATAGCAAGAGAACAAAGAAAAATTGATAATAGGAGTAAATTAGAAAGTTGCTTAAAATTGCATGCTCTATCTGAATTACAAAAGAAAAAATGTGGGTTCAGTGTCCCTTTAATGGCTCATACTATGATGATTGATGATCACTTAACTCATTTATCAGGGAATGCAATGGAATTAAATATGTTATGTGTCACAGAAGTTAATTAAAATAAAAAAACACTTTAAACCTTAAAGTTTTTGGACACTAGTACTACTACTGCTCACTTAATTGCTCATACTATGATGATTGACGATCACTCAATTCAATTATCAGCGTGTCTGACCGTCACATCACCACTTGACCACCGCCACACTCCCAGATGAAGGGCTGTTGCAGCTGCTCCCACAAACTCTGCAAAAAAAAATGGCTGTTTTGCGGGCTTCTCAGGTCCGCCTCTCATCCTCCTTCATACAATGGAAGCCTGGAGGACTCCTGCTTCGTTTTCATAACGATCAGAATAAAAAACATGTCCCCAAAAAACGCGGACTGTCGCGGTTTTTAAATCGCGGCACTTAATTGCGGTTTAGGGTTAAACACACAGTCGAAATACTGCCCAGGACTCACGGTACACTGCTGGTCCCAAGCAGAACTCATCACTGATACAATCAGCAGTGCTAGTTGTATGACTCAGATGCCAATCAGCAGCAGTTTCCGCTCGGGACCAGCAGTGCACCGTGAGTCCCAAGCGGTATTACTACTGCAGGTTCAGTAGTCTTAAAATGACCTGCTATTTAATTGATTAGAGTAGGGCTGGGCGATATGGGCAAAAATGAAAATTGCGATTTTGTACCCAATAAATCGCAATTTTCTTATAAATGACTATAACACATTTAATTTTATATACATATACACACAAACACACACACATACAGGGAGTGCAGAATTATTAGGCAAGTTGTATTTTTGAGGATTAATTTTATTATTGAACAACAACCATGTTCTCAATGAACCCAAAAAACTCATTAATATCAAAGCTGAATAGTTTTGGAAGTAGTTTTTAATTTGTTTTTAGTTATAGCTATTTTAGGGGGATATCTGTGTGTGCAGGTGACTATTACTGTGCATAATTATTAGGCAACTTAACAAAAAACAAATATATACCCATTTCAATTATTTATTTTTACCAGTGAAACCAATATAACATAGGACTGGGAGTTGAGCTTGACTCCATCCTCAACCCGAAAAAGGCCCCACAAGCTCATCTTTGATGATACCAGCCCAAACCAGTACTCCACCTCCACCTTGCTGGCGTCTGAGTCGGACTGGAGCTCTCTGCCCTTTACCAATCCAGCCACGGGCCCATCCATCTGGCCCATCAAGACTCACTCTCATTTCATCAGTCCATAAAACCTTAGAAAAATCAGTCTTGAGATTTTTCTTGGCCCAGTCTTGACGTTTCAGCTTGTGTGTCTTGTTCAGTGGTGGTCGTCTTTCAGCCTTTCTTACCTTGGCCATGTCTATGAGTATTGCACACCTTGTGCTTTTGGGCACTCCAGTGATGTTGCAGCTCTGAAATATGGCCAAACTGGTGGCAAGTGGCATCTTGGCAGCTGCACGCTTGACTTTTCTCAGTTCATGGGCAGTTATTTTGCGCCTTGGTTTTTCCACACGCTTCTTGCGACCCTGTTGACTATTTTGAATGAAACGCTTGATTGTTCGATGATCACGCTTCAGAAGCTTTGCAATTTTAAGAGTGCTGCATCCCTCTGCAAGATATCTCACTATTTTTTACTTTTCTGAGCCTGTCAAGTCCTTCTTTTGACCCATTTTGCCAAAGGAAAGGAAGTTGCCTAATAATTATGCACACCTGATATAGGGTGTTGATGTCATTAGACCACACCCCTTCTCATTACAGAGATGCACATCACCTAATATGCTTAATTGGTAGTAGGCTTTCGAGCCTATACAGCTTGGAGTAAGACAACATGCATAAAGAGGATGATGTGGTCAAAATACTAATTTGCCTAATAATTCTGCACTCCCTGTATATATGTATATATATATATATATATATATATATATTTGCAAAGAAAAAAGAAACAATAGTGACTCTTAAACCAGCACTTAGGTATCAAATAATTAATTAACAAGGTAGAAGGAGCACAAGGGAAACCAGGTATGCTAACTGTATATATATTATATGCTGCAATACAAATGTATATTATGATCTAAGCCTTTACTTCTTTTTTTTTTTTAATTCTTTTTATTGAAGAGTTCTGGCATACAACATGTAAACAATTACATACAGATAATTCAGTGTTATTCAAGTTCGCACTTACATTTAAAATAGATATTGTCAGAAAAACCTGTGTTACACAACATACGTATAGCACTATGAGCATTGCTGGTTTGCGACACAGTTATATACGAATAAGAGATGACTTTCCAAGACGTGTGATAAATTGAATTATGAAATAAGGGTATATAATGATATATTCAATACAAGTATAAGGTATGTTTATTGCACACATTTACCAAGGTGTTCTCACTGTCTGTTGCCCGAACTCTCTCATTTTTTAACCAAGTTAATCTAAACATATAAACTAAACAAAACTAAACAAACAAGTTCCAAATAGGTCCAGAAGTATATGAGCAGCTGTCCTAATAGGACAAAAACGCAGTTATATAACTCTCAGCTTGATATGAGTGATATGTGTAGATGGGCGTGTTACTCAGTACCGCAAAATATACATGGCTGCAATTTCAAGTCAATTCCCTGTAAGTGAGTGGATGTTAGATAATAATTTGCTGAAATAATATACCTGTCAAGGTGTGCCTGAGAGAAACAATAGTAGGAAGGGTCATCTTGTTAACTCTTATAATATACAGCTAGGCAAACTTCATCTAATGAACATTAAGCATAAGTCTAGCATCTGGCTGAACAAATGAATAAGTCAAGACAAAACAGAGGAGACTCAGAGTTAAGTGAGCAACTACTTAAATGTGAAAGGCTTGCATTTTCACAATGGATCCCTAAAGAATATTGATGACGTATAAGGTTAATTAAAAGTAAGACATACGTGGCTATAAATTACGGCAGAATGCTATATGTGGATAAATATTAAATAGCGATATGCAAAGATTCTGTGCTATACAGAGATGCATCTGGTAAAAGTATTATTTGCAAGGGTCATATTGTTAGTTGATAGAATACTATTCTAAGCAGAATGCTACTAGTAAGCAATACCATATTGCCTGAAAAACAAATGAAATAAATGAGTAAAGGCAAAGCAGGGTGCGCCATGGAACTTATTTGCATAACAGTCTACCAAGAAAAACATAGTTGATATATAGGTTACGTGAAATAACAATACCTACATGACTACAATCACAAAACCGAGTCCTAAGTATGAGGATGTATTAGACAGCAGCTTCACTGAGATAACATATTAAATATTATCATATGTTCAGAGAGAGTTTTTCCTGCCGTTTTGAAAATAACAATAACGCATATTGACTACATACCCATTTTGAACTTACATAGGAACGCCTCTTTTCTGTTATGATTGTTATTTTAGCCTATATAAAAGAACCGAGGCAAAAACTGTGCACGTTGTGAGACAGACTCCTGGTTATTAAAGTGAGATATTAACTTCTACCGCAGATTATTGAAGAGTCCTTGGAGTCAGTTCTGCTCCATGTATGATAGGGTGTCTATATGATAATACTGGAGCGGGTATAGTGAGGTCTATAACGGGTCATCTCTCATAAACTTAATATATGTGATTAAACTGACCCGTAGTGGCTTTATCTATACTGACAATCAGCCGATGCCCATTGTTCTATGAATGTACCATCTTTTTTTCTCTATGTGGGAGCAGAGGTTGCAAACAGCTCCAAACGGCACTGTTGTAGATGTGTGAACTAGCTGAGTCAACAGCAGTCTTGATCCTCGGAACGATACGTTGCCATATGTCTGGAATGCAGTATAGGAGAGTGCATTCTTCAGCAGCTGTTGAAAAGACAAGCAAGTTCCAGTATCATGCTGCAATGCACATGTATTGCCTGTTACCATGTTCCTCAGCACTGGCACTCTATTTCCCGTGTCTGTGTTGAACTCTACTTTTCTGTCTTGTGCAGGGGAGCGGTGGTCCAATAAGGCGGTGTCCAGTAAAGCTGGATTGTGCGTCTGCCGCCTCTGCGATCTCACATTCTGAAGTCATGTAGACATTATCACGGGGTGCCTCTGCTGTGAATTGGCGCCATATTGAAGAGGGGCTTAAGAAGTTCCGACTTGAGTCTCAGTCAGCAATTTTTGTAGTGTGAGTTCCAGTTTGTCCAAAGCCAGTAGTAGCAGGTCCTTAAGAGAAATAATCACGTCTTGGGCTCGGAGCTCCCTTTCAGTAGGAAATGCATCCAATTCTGTTCCCAACTATATTGTGTACAACGTGTAATGTAGCGCCAATACTCCTCTCTCAGTTAATGACTTCACTGGAGCCAAGAGATGTCAAATCTTGATCCTGGTAGATACCCGGGCACAATGCTTGCCGAGGGTGATATGGATGGCTAAAAGTGTGGCCACTAATTGTTGAAATATCAAGAACTAACACAGAGCAGTATCAGTCTGTGGCCATCTTGGTACGCCGCCCACCGGAAGTCTCTGCCTTTGCTCTTTTTAATGCACAAATCCATTTAAAATTCATTGGTGTCTGCAGTGATTACTTAAAACTAGGTGCATCTCCAACATTTGATCCCATAAGCTTCTGTGTGACAGGCATATACTCAGACCAATGTAACAGCTAATTTACATGCCCTGCTTCCACTCATGACATGTCACTGAGACCTCTCCTCACGCTGCCGCTGCCTGTAAAAGGTGTGAGCCCCATCGAATGTGGTGCAGCTCCTGTACCCGGCCTCAGCTCAAAGTACATCAGGAGAGGTGTCCAGTGATGCAAAAATGCCACCCGCGAACACAATGTTATGACAGTATGGCAGGTTACTACCACACTCGAGGGGGCAAGTTACACTGATGAGATGGCTCACACTTACAGGCAGTGGCTGCGTGTTGAGAGGTCTCAGTGAGATGTGTGTAAGCAGGATGGAAACAAGTTGTTACATGGCACGGAGATATGCCTGTCACATCTGTGAAATGTATTTTCCATTAAGATGCTGGTCGCCCGCTATCTGCAACCGCTTGCATTTAAATGTGTGGCTGTAGCAGCTCATCTGTCACGCCGCCGCCGGAGGTTCCGGCGACTCTTCCGGCGTGTTTGGTTGCCGGGCAACGTCTGCCTCTCTCTGGGCCGTCCCCTCTGCTGACGTCAGGACCGACTTCTTATTCCAGTCTCTCAATCCTCCGGTGCCTGATTGTTTTTTCATTCCGGAGGCTATTGTGAGTACTCTCGATTTGTGGTAACCTGTTTCTGAACCTTTGCCTGAACGACTACGCTATTGCTTAACCCTCAAACTGCCTGACTACAAGTTGCCAAACCCTGCATATATGACTACGCTATTGCTTAAACCTCAAACTGCCTGATTACAAGTTGCCAAATTCTGCATATACGACTACGCTATTGCTTAACCCTCAAACTGCCTGATTACAAGTTGCCAAACTCTGCATATACGACTATTCTATTGCTTAACCCTCAAACTGCCTGATTACAAGTTGCCAAACCCTGCATATATACGACTACGCTATTGCTTAACCCTCAAACTACCTGATTACAAGTTGCCAAACTCTGCATATAAGACTATTCTACTGCTTAAAGGGACATTAAACACTAAATACATGCTAGATAGAATGATGCATTCGAAGAAAAGATTAGTCCATGAGTAACATGTAGATATATTTTTTAAAGTTTCATTAGTTGTTTAAAAAGTGACAAAATGAGTGTAAAGTTTGAGTGTCTATAAAACACTGGGAGCTGCCATGTTGTAACTTGTGTTACCTTCTCTGCTGTGGCCAATTAGGGACCGTTATAAATAGGTCACTAGAGTGTGCAGCCAATGGTTGTGCTGGATTTAACAGTGTTCTGCACTTCCATTTCTAACAGGAACTGAAAAGCTCACAATTTCAGAATGGAATTACAGGCAAAGAGGACAAAATAAATAATGAAAGTATATTGCAGAGTTGTTTTATTATATACAATTTATCATTTTATATTACCATCTCAAAGTGTTTAATGTCCCTTTAACCCACAATCTGCCAGATTTCAAGTTGCTAAACTCTGCTTCATTGACCACGCTGAGCTTAACCCTCAAAAGTGCCTGATTGTCAAGTTACCTAATCCTTCCTTATTGACTGTTTGATTTTGGCTCCCTAATCTCAAGTTTTACCTGCAACTATCAAGATTAACTTTACTCTTTCCAGAGGACCCAGACCAACACTGCTCCATATCGTGAGTACCTTGTTTTATAGTAGTTGTCGTGGGGTCACGTCCTGGATTAAACTAAGAGTGCAAGGGTGTCTTAGTTCGCCCTAGCATTTGGGTCTTCTTCTGAACATTAACTAACCTGACATTACAATCAGGCCATATTATGGACCCAGATTAGTTATCCAGGGCTTTGGCCCTGCAAGGACAACTTCTTGGTAATCATTCTGCACATTTGCAATCTTTGTATTCCAAGCTTGACCAGATAACGGCTCTGCTACATAATCTATCCGCTCCTTCTCAAGCTACTACATCTCCTACTGCAGCTGCTGCCAGTACTTCTGCTGTTTATATTCCACCTGTGGGACAATATGTACCTAGAATTCCTCTTCCTGATAAGTATGATGGGAATCCAGAAGAATGACGTGGATTACTTAATCAATGTCGTTTACATTTCAGGAACAATCCTCAAGTATTTGTTAATTCTTCTGCCAAGATCACTTTTATCATTTCGCTCTTGAAGGGTAAGGCTCTGGCCTGGGTATCCCCTCTTTTGGAGAAAGACGACCCTCTTCCTCAGGATTTGGAGTTATTTGTGTCCATTTTCTCTTCTGTTTTTGACAAACCTGGGAGATCAGCTGTTGCTGTGGCTGGGTTGTTGGATTTGAGACAAGGATCGCTATCTGTAGCCCAATATGCTATAGAATTCAGGACCTTAGCTGCTGAGACTGATTGGAACCATGTAGCTTTACGAGCTGCTTTTCGCAAGGGACTTTGCGACCGCTTGAAGGATGAACTTGTGTTTCGGGAACTTCCTGACTCTCTGGAGGATCTTATCAATTTATGTATAAATCTTGATGCCCGGCATTCTGAACGACTACAGGAGAGAGACAGGAATCGAAGAACCTTTTCTAGATCTTCTTTTTGTCCTCCTATTCGTACCCCAAGTCTTTCAAGTAACAACTCCCATTCATTTGAGTCTGTAGAACCCATGGAAGTAGGGGCTATTAAGTTATCTGAAGCCGAACGTCATAGAAGGCGTACTCTTGGGTTATGTTTGTATTGTGGTACTAAACGACATTTACTTAAGGACTGTCCAATCCGTCCAGTAAAAGCCAAGGCTTAACTACTGATAGAGGGACAGAGTTAAGCCAGAATCCTATGACTTCCCTCAATTCTAAATTATTCATTCCTCTAACCATTTTTTTTGGAGACACTAAGTTTCAAGCTCAAGCTTTCATCGACTCAGGAGCAGCTGGTGTTTTTATTGATTCAAGTTTTGTTAACTCTCTCAGGATTCGTCTTCTAGCCAAGAAACAATTAATCAAAGTAACTACTGTTAGTGGGCAGCCTCTGTGATCTGGAGTCATCCAACATTCTACTATTGCTCTTCTTTTATCTGTGGGCATACTCCACTCTGAAATTATTTGTTTTGATGTTATCTCCTCCCCCCACATTCCGTTGATTTTGGAGCTCCCTTGGTTGCAGCTCCATGATCCTGTATTCTCTTGGTCTAAGGGAGAGCCCCTTTCCTGGGGAACCACCTGTTTTAAGCATTGCCTGCAAAATCCCTCCAAGCTAACCGGTCCTGTAGTGGCTTGTGTGGAAGTTCCTGATTCTCTTCCTAAACACTATCATGCCTTTTGTGATGTTTTTTCTAAAAAGGAGGCGGAGTCGTTACCTCCTCATCGGATTTTCGACTGTCCTATTGATTTGTATTCCGGGGCCCCTCTGCCTAAAGGGAGGACTTATCCTCTTTATCGTCAAGAAAATACCTCTCTTGAGGAATACATTAAGGACAACTTGGCCAGAGGATTTATTCGTCCTTCCTCATCACCGGTGGGAACAGGTTTTTTCTTTATTGGGAAAAAAGATGGAGGGCTTCATCCCTGTATTGATTATTGGGCCTTGAATCAGATTACTGTCAAAAACAGTTATCCTCTTCTGCTCATCCCTGAGCTATTTGATCGTCTTCAAGGCGCTACTGTTTTTTCCAAGTTGGATCTCCGTAGGGCATACAATTTGGTCAGGAATCGCAAGGGAGACGAATGGAAGACAGCCTTTAACACAAGATTTGGTCACTACGAGTACCTAGTAATGCTTTTTGGATTGTGCAATGCACCAGCAGTTTTCCAGCACTTTGTTAATGAGATATTCAGAGATTTTTTAAACCAATTTGTTATCATCTATCTGGATGACATTCTGATCTATTCCAGTACTCTACAGGAACATGTACATCATGTAAAGCTTGTGCTTCAGAGATTACGTGACAACTTCCTTTTCCCTAAGTTGGAGAAATGCTCTTTCCATCAGAGGTCCATTCCCTTCTTGGGTTATATTATTTCAGAATCTGGCTTTGAGATGGATCCTACTAAGCATTCCGCAATTAAGGACTGGCCTAGACCTACTACCCTCAGATCCCTGCAGAGGTTTCTTGGCTTTGCCAACTACTATAGAAAGTTTATAAAGAATTTTGCTGACATCAGCTCTCCTCTCACTAAGAAGGGACAAGATTGTAGGAACTGGTCTATTCCTGCAGTACAGGCTTTTGAAACTCTGAAATCGGCCTTCTCTTCACCACCACTTCTCAGTCATCTTATTCCTGATCACCAATTTATCTTGGAAGTAGATGCTTCCTCTATTGCAGCTGGAGCTGTTCTCTCCCAACGAAATCCGTCTACCAGCAAAATACATCCTGTGGCGTTCTTTTCCAAAAAGTTCAACCCTGCCAAATTAAACTATGATGTGGGCAACAAAGAATTATTGGCTACAAAATTTGCTTTGGATGAGTGGAGGCATTGTTTAGAGGGTTCTAGTCAACCATTCTTTATTCTAACAGACCATAAGAATCTACTGTATCTCCATACAGCTAAACGTCTCAATCCTCGTCAGGCTCGCTGGGCTTTGTTCTTTTCCAGGTTTAATTTTGTACTTTCCTATGTTCCTGGTTCTAAGAACTCCAAGGCAGATGCATTATCCAGGCAATTTCAGTCCTCAGAGTCTTCTCCGATGGAAGCCAAACCCATACTACGCCCAGTGAGAGTTTTGGCTCAAGTATCCTCTTTTCCAGTACAGGCTTTATGATCTGTTCAAAGCCGGGTACGGTCTTCTCACAAGCTTCCTCCTGGAATTCTGTATGTACCCAGTGGATTACGTTTTAGGCTCTTACGTTGGGCTCATGACAATATATCTTCAGGTCATCCTGGAGTAACCAATACTCTGTGGAGACTTAAACAGCATGTTTGGTGGTCCACAATGAGGAGAGATATTAAAGATTATATAGCCGCTTGTAGCTCATGTGCATCGAATAAACAGTCTACTCATCGACCCTTTGGATTGTTACATCCTCTTCATGTTCCTCAATACCCTTGGTCCCACATATCCATGGACTTTGTTACGGATCTTCCTGTTTCTGCTGGAAATACGACTATTTGGGTAGTGGTGGACCGATTCTCCAAGTCTGCACATTTCATTCCTCTTCCTGGATTGCCTTCTGCTCAAAGATTTTCTGATCTTTTTGTCCTTCATATCTCTCGTTTACATTGATTTTCTTATGACATTGTGTCTGATCGAGGTGTTCAATTTGTTTCGAAATTCTGGAGGTCTTTTTATAAGCACTTTGGAATCAACATATCCCATTCTACTGCTCATCATCCTCAGTCTAACGGACAGACCGAGCGGGTAAACCAGTCTTTGGAGTCTTTTCTCAGACATTATGTAAACAATCACCATTCTAACTGGTCTCAGTTATTGCCTCATAACTCACGCTTCAATTCCTCCTTATAGACCTCACCCATTAAGGCAGCCTATGGCTTTGAACCTAGAACTTTTCCTATGATTACTAGTTCTTCTGAAGTTCCTGGAGCAGATCGTATCGTAAACAATCTCAGTAACCATTGGCAACATATACGTCAGAATCTACTCTCTGCTTCAATAAAGCACAAAAGATTTGCTGATCGCAGAAGGTGTAAGGCTCCTTTACTTCGTACTGGAAACAGAGTGTGGTTGTCTACCAGATTCGTTTGTCTAAAACAACCCTGTACAAAATTGGGTCCCAAATACATTGGTCCCTTTCGAATTGTGTCTAAAGCTTGTTCTTCAGCTTATCGTCTGGCCTTACCTAAGACCCTCAAGATCCATCCTGTGTTTCATGTGTCTCTTCTCAAGCCAGTTATCTACAACTGGTACTCCATCAAGATTAAACCTCCTCCTCCGCTCTCTGTAGAGGGTACTTCAGAGTTCGAAGTCAGCCAGATCCTGGATTCCAAGCTACGGGGCAATCGGTTGTACTACTTGGTCCATTGGAAAGGTTATCCTATCACGGAGCGATTTTGGGAACCTGCCTCTCATGTACATGCTCCTGCTCTTGTCAAGTCTTTTCATATTAAGTATCCTGCCAAGCCTGTTTGGGTCCCCTGCATATACGACTACGCTATTGCTTAACCCTCAAACTGCCTGATTACAAGTTGCCAAACCCTGCATATACAACTATGCTATTGCTTAACCCTCAAACTGCCTGATTACAAGTTGCAAAACCCTGCATATATGACTACGCTATTGCTTAACCCTCAAACTACCTGATTACAAGTTACCAAACTCTGCTTATAAGACTAATCTATTGCTTAACCCTCAAACTGCCTGATTACAAGTTGCCAAACTCTGCATATAAGACTATTCTACTGCTTAACCCACAATCTGACAGATTTCAAGTTGCTAAACTCTGCTTCATTGACCACGCTGAGCTTAACCCTCAAAAGTGCCTGATTGTCAAGTTACCTAATCCTTCCTTATTGACTGTTTGTTTTTGGCTCTCTAATCTGAAGTTTTACCTGCAACTATCAAGATTAACTTTACTCTTTCCAGAGGGCCCAGAGCAACACTGCTCCATATCGTGAGTACCTTGTTTTATAGTAGTTGTCGTGGGGTCACATCCTGGATTAAACTCAGAGTGCAAGGGTGTTATTTTAGTTCGCCCTAGCATTTGGGTCTTCTTCTGGACATTACCTAACTTGACATCATCAATGCAATTTTGAGGCGTTCATCAATGTGAGTTTTTTTTATATATATCTATATAAAGTATATATATTACCTGTTTTGCTGTGCATTACTAGGTCCCTGCAAACTTCCACTATTGGGAGTCCCAGGAGATCAAGCAGAAATGAGAAAAAAAATTGCTCCTCTCTACTCCCCCCACCCTCATTCCCTACAGAAGCCCGCGTGCAATGAACAGTTACAGCCAGCCCTCCTGTACGTTATAGGTGACGTCATAAGGGGTGGGGCTAAAGATTGCATACTCTCGTGGTTTTTAAATTGCGGAGATTAATTGCGGTTTTAAATCGCATATGCGATTAATCGTGCAGCCCTAGATTAGAGCATGTAATTTTTTTACTATAATGGCCCTTTAACATGTTGTTCTTTTGTGCTTTTTGACATACTGATATACGATTCCTCATATATTATGTTTTATTTTCATGTTTCTTCCTCAGTTCAAATGAGGTATAGGTACAGAGTCTGGTTGCTCACACCCATAATGTATAATCCAGGTCCAGTCGGGAAACTACCGGTATATAATCTGTCCTATAGGCAGGCTAGATTGCATTTAAAATGCATTTCCAGTGCCTGGACTATTCTGGTGGTGCTTTAAAGAATACCCCCCCCCCAGCAGATTATCAGTCATTTTAGTGTGTTGATGCTTTTACAACTAGGTACACATGTATATAACATTGGAAATTAATTATTTAAACTTTTGACCTCCTGATAATGGTTGCTCATGTGCTAAAACTCATCTTTCATTTGTTTCAATGTCTTTGAATTTACATCTATGGGACTACCATATACATAAAGGGACACTGAACCCATTTTTTTCTTTCATGATTCAGATAGAGCATGTAATTTTAAGCAAATTTCTAATTTATTCCTATTATCATTTTTTCTTTGATTTCTTGCTATCTTTATTTGAAAAAGAAGGCATCTAAGCTAAGGAGCCAAACAATTTTTGTTTCAGAACTCTGGACAGCACTTGTTTATTGGTGGGTGAATTTATCCACCAATCAGCAAGAACAACCCAGGTTGTTCATGAAAAATGGGCCGGAATCTAAACTTACATTCTTGCTTTTCAAATAAACATACCAAGAGAATGAAGAAAAATTGATTATAGGAGTAAATTAGAAAGTTGCTTAAAATTGCATGCTCTATCTGAATAACGAAATAAAAAATTGGGGTTCAGTGTAAGAGTGAGCCCTCCTATGTAAGAGTTTCTCAAAAGGTTTGACAAATATTTTGAAGTTTAATGTTGTTTCCAAGCAGAATACATTAGTTCTGTCTATCTGCATCCTAGACGGACAAGTGACTTAATTTTAAAAAGAGGTGCTTCCCCCTTTTTAAAAGAAGTGTCACTTGTGCCTCTAGGTCTAATGTGGGATATAAGGGCTTTGTTAGAACACCCCCCCTCTCAGTTTCAATCTTACCACTCTCCTGCATCAGATGGACATGAAAAGGCCGACTAACCTCTTTTAAATAAGGAGAACCATGTCCCTATAAGTGGTGCAGCACTCACATATAAGTTCTGTAAGCCCCTGCACCACGAACAATCATAACTTGCTTCTGCCTTGAAGCACTTCCTCATTCCATGTGACATCCTGTACATACATGATGAGCTCACCACAATGTTAGTGGTGTGTCAACTCAAGACCTGAGATGATGGCGGGTCTTGCGACAGGCACACACCTGCAATTGGAGAATTAGGACACTAGGACAACAGCTGCACTACCAGTTTATTTAAAATCTGAAGAATTCCATATTGTAGAAATATAAGAATATTTTCTCTTTCTTGGTGTACATCTTATGGTATAATAAGGTATGCACAAAATGTAGAGTGGGATCTCCAAGTAGATTTCTGATGAGCAGAACTCAATATTGTTGTGTGATTTTTCATTTCCCTTCATCCTGTAATGACAGTATGGAGGTCTCACATGACCCTGCATTTTGTGGAATTGTCAGTTTTGGTGAAGACAGACATCCCAAGTCTCCCTGAAGTTCAGGGAGTCTCCCTGATTTTAATAGCGGCTCCCTGATGCCAGCAAATGGAAAGCAATCTCCCTGAAATTCAATGTGGCCCAAATCCGGAAAAGTGTTTCTTTAAGGAATGCCTTTAGTTGCTGTTATAGAACCCTCAAAGTATGCACCAGTAACCAAAAAGCCCCCATTGATTTTAATAAAATAAAACACAAATACTACCTTATTTACTGCACGTAATTAAACTTCGTATTCTAAAATATTTGAGCATTCAAGAAGCGTACGATCACTGAAATATGTATAAATAGTATATGGTTGTGCAATAAAGCTACCTTTTTTAATGTGACTTTATTGGGAAGCTACTTTAATGATAAGTCTCTATCTTATTTAGGGTTTCAAGGTGTCCAATATATAACTGGGAGGGTGGGGGGAGGGCAGCGCAGTAGCGGGAAAAGCCACCTCCCTGACATGAGTTTTTGCAGGTTGGGATGTCTGTGAAGACCATCTACCCACTCTCTCTTCGACTGGTTCTGCCTTCTCCCCACCACCAACTCAGCCCCTAACACAATGTGACTCTGCCCCTGTTTTACAGCTACTACTAGAGACACATGCAATGCAGTATAATGCTAAAAGCCCCAACGATTTTGCGAGATTTCTCCCCGGGCTGGCTTGTTTTTATTCATCAGGCATATTTGTTTATCTTGGTGAGTAACATATTCTCTTTACATAATTAATAATATGAGCGCCTCAAAATCACAAAGTAGCAATATATTAGACACCTTCGTTGCAACAATTAGCTATATAAACGTATAATTACGGTATCAAAATTATAGGAGTACTTGTGCCAGTATGAAGTGCCTGAGGCAATACGCATCATATGAAGTCAGTCAGATTTTCCCGCCTTCTCGTGGAACGCACTCGAAATTTTTCCATAGCAACTTCATTACTATTGTAGGAAATTACGTCAGAAAATTTGAGTATTGACAGGAAGTTCCTTGTGGAGACTGCTGTGTGTTGAGAGGTGGGATTCGGTGTTGTGTTAGTGTACTTCTAATGCTATCTTTGCGAGTGTGAATAATATTAAATTGTTTATTTTGTTACTACAAACTTAATAACGACCGTATTGGTAAATGCATCCAGGTGCGACTGATATGTTAATAGTTACTGATATAATCTTTTAACTGGTGATTCTCTATATTTTTCATTTTGCTTTGTTGTACCGTTTATTACACCCAAATACAGCCATATAGACATATTGTAAACGGGCAATTTCTTATTTTAGCGTTTTCTATTCCATATGGCAAGCGTTTTAAATTACCAGCCATGACTATATCACTATTTATAATTACTATACATTGTTGCAACTTGAAGAAACTGCACAGACCGCTTGTAAAAGTGTAACCGAGCTGCTGTTATGGCACTTATTGACATACTAAATTGAATCCCTTTTTCTATTAACCCCTGCAGTGCCATTAGGTATTAATCCCTTTTTCTATTAATCCTTGCAATGCTAATATTAGTCTCCCTGCAACTATATTAGCCTCCCTTACAAATTACTATATGCACATTCACTACATTAACCATTTCCTTACAGCAAATTACATATATTTTTCCTGTGTAGTCTTTTATGGCATCTGCTCAGCAATCCCAGTAAAAATAATTGTAAGACTAGGATTGTCTGACAGGTTAAAAAATAATTAAGTGTGACATAACTGAAGGCATGAAAGGGTTAACTTCACACAATACTAGTTGTCAAAGGGATACGAAACCTACATTTTTTTTTCTTTCATGGTTCAGATATTGCGTGCAATTTTAAGCAACTTTCTAATTTTCACCAATTTTCAATATATTTTTGTTCTCTTGGTATCTTTATTTGAAAAGCAGGAGTATAAACTTAGGAGCCAGCCCATTTTTGGTTCAGGACCCTGGGTAGCGCTTGCTGATTGGTGGCTACATTGCATGCTATATCTGAATCATGAAAGAAAAACTTTGGTTTCATATCCCTTTAAAACTGAATATGAAAGTAGGAAGGGGTTAACTTAACCCCTTAACCCCTTGAGTGCTAATGACGGCTCAGAGCCGTCATTAGCACTCAACTACTTTTTTTCCAATCTGGGGGCCCCCACCAGCTCCTACCCCGGCGATCGGGCCTGCGTAGTGACAGGCATCACCGAGGCTTCCCGTTACGTGCGGTGACGTCACGCGCAATGACGTGATGACGTCACCGCGCAACCTTATTTAAAATTGTCCATACAAAGTATAGGGAAAGGGGGCATGCTGCTTAGAAACCTGTATCCCAGGGATCTAAGCAGCCACCTGATCTAAGCTTAGCCACCTGATGCAGAGAGTCACTCTGTGGCCCTCTGCATCGGCCATCGATGGCAGGGTACGTACAAGAGGGGTGCACGGGTGGGAACACTACGAAACAATACATTTATGCCATACGGTGGGGGAAAGGACTGTGGAGTGTGGGAATTTTTGGCTAAGGGATCTGGGAGGGGGTGGGGGTTGGATATTAAGGGGGGGCAGCTACACTACAGAAATTTTTACATTTATTATAAAAAAATAACGTATTTTTAGGCAATCTGGGTACCGGCAGGCAGCTGCCAGTACCCAAGATGGCTCCCAATAAGGTAGAGGGGGAGAGTTAGAGAGCTGGTTGGGGGCTAAACAGAAAAAGTTTTTAAATATAAAAAAAAACTTATTTTAGTACTGGCAGACTTTCTGCCAGTACTTAAGATGGTGGGGACAATTGTGGGGTGGGGGAGGGAAAAGAGCTGTTTGGGAGGGATCAGGGGATGTGATGTGTCGGGTGGGAGGCTGATCTCTACACTAAAGCTAAAATTAACCCTGCAAGCTCCCTAGAAGCTACCTAATTAACCCCTTCACTGCTGGGCATAATACACGTGTGGTGCACAGCGGCATTTAGCGGCCTTCTAATTACCAAAAAGCAACGCCAAAGCCATACAAGTCTATTTCTAAACAAAGGAGATCCCAGAGAAGCATTTACAACCATTTGTGCCATAATTGCACAAGCTGTTTGTAAATAATTTCAGTGAGAAACCTAAAGTTTGTGACAATTTTTGAAAAAGTGAACGATTTTGTTTTTATTTGATTGCATTTGACGGTGAAATGGTGGCTTGAAATATACTAAAATGGGCCTAGATCAATACCTTGGGTTGTCTCCAAAAAAAATAATATATGCATGTCAAGGGATATTCAGGGATTTCTGACAGATTTCAGTGTCCCAATGTAAATATCGCTAATTTTGAAAAAAAAGTGGTTTGGAAATAGCAAAGTGCTACTTATATTTATTGCCCTATAACTTGCAAAGAACATGTAAACGTTGGGTATTTCTAAATTCAGGACAAAATTTAGAAACTATTTAGCATGGGTGTTTTTTGGTGGTTGTAGATGTGTAACAGATTTTGGGGGACAAAGTTAGAAAAAGTGTTTTTTTGTTTTTGTTTTTTTTTTCTGATATTTTATAAAGATTTTTTCATAGTAAATTATAAGATATGATGAAAATAATGGTATCTTTAGAAAGTCCATTTAATGGCGAGAAAAACGGTATATAATGTGTGTAGGTACAGTAATTGAGTAAGATGAAAATTACAGCTTAACACAGCAGAAATGTAAAAATAGCCTTGGTCCCAAACGGTCAGAAAATGGAAAAGTGCTGTGGTTAAAGGTACATAATACCCAAATGTTTAAACACTTGAAAGTGTTGCGACATAGTTGTAAAAGCTGACTAAAAAAATCACCTGAATATCTCAATGTAGAAAAGGAAGATATTTTACCTCAAAATGTCCTTAGTATTCACACCCCATTGTAAAGAGCTTTAAGCAGCAAATAAGTATACCTGTCCCGGGACAGGCAAGAGAGTGAGCCTCATGCACACTCATGTTATTTCCCTATTCAGTTTAAGGAAGTTTACTATGAAATCTCATGAGATCACAGTAAAAGAGTTCATGACCTCAGCACTGCTGATGCCGATTGGCTACTGTTCATTTCTTCCTTTTTTCTGAGGATGCTGCATCACTTTTGATTTAGCATATGAGTATTATGTCCCTTTAAATTAACAGGTTTTCATGCAGCCTGGTTACTTCCAACATTGTATAAATATTGTGTTAACAGTGGCAGCACTGAGAATAAAAAATGCTAAAATACTAAATTTGGCAAATGCCCCTAATAGGAAACGTATATAGATGTGTGTGTGTGTATATGTTAGCATAATAATAATAAATATATATATATATATATATATATATATATATATATATATATATATATATATATATATATATATATATATATATATATATATATATTCTATCCAAACAAGATGCACTCCAGAAATCCCAGTATTAGTGCCCTGGGTGCTACTTAAAATATCAATATATCCACAACGAAAGAGCACTCCAAGGGTCTTGTTGAAAGAGATCACTTTATTTCTGTGAACGTTTTCGGATCAAAAACGATCCGTCCTCACATACAAAGTACCTGGTACTTTGGGTTCTCTGTAAATTCACTCACAGGGACTCGTCCTCTGCCTCCCTTTACAGATCGACATTATACTACTACCCCAATACCTCTACTGATATATTTTCAGTACTTGTTTGGCCATCTGTTACTAAGTGGACGATTGTCTATAAAAGTATATTTTGTATTTTTAGACACTGACAGCTATGCGTCAATTTTGACTCCAGAACCTTTGTAACAGACACACTACATGTTTATTAAGTTTGAACGCCATAACACACGCACGATTAGATCAGACACGCGTCATATTTGGCGCCATTTAATTTTTTTTTTTCTAATAGTGCGTCATAGAACGTGCACTTAAGACTATTAGTGAATTTGATACATATCTTTTTTTTTTTTTTTTAATTTTTTTTTTCATTTAACACAGAAAAAATGTGAATCAGATTACATGTCTGCAAAAGGAGGTACCCTGTGCCCACAGTCTGTGAGATGGTCTGACCCCCTATTACTGTACAGTATATAGTGACACTGTTTAACCCACCAGTACTGTATATAGTGAGTCAGTGACACAGTCTGTAATCTGCCGGTGAGATGGCTGGCCTGACGCTACCCACCTCAGTACTTTACAAAGTGACCACAGTAGTCTGTGACATGGTCCAGCCCCCCTGTACTGTATAGACTGACACTGTTTACCCCTCACTTCCCCATGCTGTAGTAACAAGGTCTGTAATTTGCTGGTTCCACAAACATATACACACACACACACATGCATGAATAAATACACACACAGTCATATACATACATACATATAAACACCAATGGATAAAACAAAAACGCTATCCCCTGTAGTGAAGCATCATGTCACACTCACATGATATTAGTGCAGGTAGTGGCAGGTCAACGTTTTTATTGTAAAACATTTTTTTTAAAAAATGTCTGCACCCCCTGTAGTTTAGCCCCTGGGGCAAACTCTTTCTTTTCCTCATACAGCTTGCCTTAAAGGGGTTATAATAGTGATTATTGCACTAAATTTTTACAATTTTTTTTGTCATCATGGAGCAGCACCAATCTGTCCATACATTTACCATGGGAACTGAGTTTACTGAACACCTTTCTACCAAAACTAAGTGTGCTTATTGTAAAAAGAGTTAATTCCTGCATCCATCACGAAGGCCCTGGCTGCACTTCCGCCTTCAAATAAGCGAAAAATGTCAGTTCACAATATACCGATGAGGATTCCTATAACAGTGAGGCTCCCTCATCGGACGTAGAACCTGATCATTCCTCTTTTTTTTTATTTAAAATTTAACCTATAAAGTGGTCTTATTCACTTTAGGGGTTAAAGAATTTAAACCTTCTAATGATAAACCATGTAGTCGATTAAATTCAGTATATAAAACTGTTTTCAATCTCCCTAAGATTTTCCCTATACCTGATGCTGTCTCTGATATGATTGCTAAGAAATGGTCTAAACCGGGTGGCTTTTTTAATGCTGCTAACTTAGAGTTATGGGAAAAGGTTCTTTTAAAGACCCTTTAGACCGAAAACTTGAATCTTATCTAATATGGGCATTTTTGCATACTAGCTATATACTTGGACCAGCTTTATCTATTGCTGACGTGGCTGCTGCTCCTACTTTCTGGATAACCAGTCTTGCATAGCAGTTATCCACTGACCCTGAATATTCTAATTTATTGAATTGACTTCAAAATGCAAACAATTTTATTTGTGATACAGTATTTGATATTATGAAAATTAAGATCAAAAGCATGTCTCTAGCTATACTTACCAGAAGACCCTTATGGCTTAAATCCTGGAATGCTGACATGGTGCCTAAAACTAGACTACTGTCCCTTTCTTTTCAAAGAAAGACATTGTGGGGGTCTCAACTGGATTCTATTATTTATACTATTACTGGAGGTAAGGGAGCTTTTCTTCCTCAAAACAAAAAGTCAAAGGGGAAATTTTAAAGCTCCCAAAAGTTTTCATTTGTTTTGTTAGAATAGAGAACAGAGCATTGACTACTCCCTTAAACCCTCTGTCTCTGTCTGGAGACCCACTTCAAATTGGAACAAATCCAAACAGAATAAGAAATCTAATCCAGTCTCACTGGTAGGGGCAGAGTAAACCTTTTTCAGAATGCTTGTTTACAATCTGTCCAAAAAATCCCTGGATTTTATTTCTCAGGGATATTGAATGGGATTCAAAATAAGACCTCCCACAGGAAGGTACTTTCTAACCCATATTCTAAAAAACCCTATAAAAACTCAGGCTTTTCTACAATCTGTCTCAGATCTGGAATATCTGAGTAATTGTTCCATGTCCTTTGCAGGAACAGCGGATGAGATTTTTTTTTTTTTTTCAAGCAAGCTTTATTTGAATCAAAGAGATTTTGATAGTACAATACAAAAAGAATGTTGACAAATAACATTTGTAATTACATTCTATGACAATATTGAAACTTGTGTGTCAGTCCAAGATTTAGGACACTCAGATTTAAATTGTAACTCTCCATTTTCATGTATGTGGGCTCTCCTAATTGGAAATAGGAGGTAAAATTGTCCCATTGCCCATCGATAGAGGATGAGATTTTATTCAGAACTCTTCATTTTACCAAAGAAGGAAAACTCTTTTTTTTAGACAAATTTTGGATCTGAAAACTCTAAACAAATTTTGTGAGATTTACAACTTTCAAAATGTAAACTATCAGGACTATTCTTCCTTATATTCAACAAGGTTACTTTATTTTCACAATAGATTTACAGGATGCTTACCTTCACATCCCAATCAACCCAAAACATTAACATTTTCTGAGGTTCTCTTTTCTGGAAAAGCATTACCAGTTTGTTGCTCTTCTGTTTGGTCTAGCTACAGCCCCAAGAATATTCACTAAGGTTCTCGGTGCCCTTTTATCTGTGATCAGATAAGCTCAGGGTATTGCAGTATTTCCTTACCTGGACAATATCTTGGTGCTCATACAAAGGTCACCTTTTTAGGTTTCCAGATAGATTCAGTATCCATGACTCCTTCCCTGATAGAAAAGAGACACACAAAATTGATATCAGCTTGTCTGAACATTCAATCATTTTCCTTCAGTGGCTCTGTGTATGGAATTATTAGGTCTCATGATTGCAGCTTCGGACACAATTCCATTTGCTCGATTTTATGAGAGGCTTCTTCAGCTTTGTATGCTGCGTTAGTGGTGGAAGTATTATACTCGGATATCCCAACAGATATTCTTAGATTCCAACAAGCACCTATCTCTGACTTGGTGGTTGAATCCCCTGCCTAATGTTCAGGGGGCTTCTTTTGCTCGTCCTACCTGGTCTGTGATCACCACAGATGCAAGTTTTTCAGGTTGGGGAGCTTTTTGGGGGTCTTTGACAGCACAAGGAATTTGGAATCATCATTAGGCGAGGTTACCAATCAATGTTTTGGAACCCTGTGCACTCTCCAGAGCCCTTCAGGCTTGGCCTCTATTGAAAATGGAGCCTTATTTCCATTTTCAGACAGACAATATTACAGCAGTAGCTTATGTCAATCATCAAGGGGGAACTCGCAGTTCCCTATCCAAGTTAGAAGTATTGTGAATCCTTTCTTGGGCAGATCCAAATTCCTGCCTCATCACTGCGATTCACATCCCAGGTGTCGACAATTGGGAGGCAGACTACCTTAGTTGTCAGTTCCTAAATCCAGGAGAGTGGTCTCTCCACCCAGATGTGTTCTGATTGTACAACACTTGGGCCTTCCAGAAATAGATCTGATGGCCTCTACAGGTGAAACTCGAAAAATTAGAATATCGTGCAAAAGTTCATTTATTTTACTAATGCAACTTAAAAGGTGAAACTAATATATGAGAGAGACTCATTACATGCAAAGCAAGATAGTTCAAGCCGCGATTTGTCATAATTGTGATGATTATGGCTTACAGCTCATGAAAACCCCAAATCTACAATCTCAGAAAACTAGAATATTACATGCAATCAATAAAACAAGGATTGTACATAGAACAATATCGGACCTCTGAGAAGTATAAGCATACATACTGTATGTACTTGGTTTGGGCCCGTTTTGCAGCAATTACTGCCTCAATGCGGCGTGGCATGGAAGCTATCAGCCTGTGGCACTGCTGAGGTGTTATGGAAGACCAGGATGCTTCAATAGCGGCCTTCAGCTCTTCTGCATTGTTCGGTCTCATGTCTCTCATCTTTCTCTTGGCAATGCCCCATAGATTCGCTACGGGGTTCAGGTCAGGCGAGTTTGCTGGCCAATGAAGCACAGTAATTCCACGGTCATTGAACCAGGTTTTGGTGCTTTTGGCAGTGTGGGCAGGTGCCAAGTCCTGCTGGAAAATGAAGTCAGCATCCCCATAGAGCTTGTCTGTGGAAGGAAGCATGAAGTGCTCCAAAATCTCCTTGTAGACAGCTGCGTTGACCCTGGACTTAATGAAGCACAGTTGACCAACACCAGCAGATGACATGGCTCCCCAAATCAACACAGACTGTGGAAACTTCACACTGGACTTAAAGCATCTTGCAGTGTATGCCTCTCCATTCTTCCTCCATACTCTGGGTCCTTGGTTTCCAAATGAGATGCACAATTTGCTCTCATCAGAAAAGAGGACTTTGGACCAGGTAAGACGCTTCTGACGTTTGTTTGTTCAGCAGTGGCTTGACAAGAGGAATACGACATTTGAAGCCCATGTCCAGGATCCATCTGTGTGTGGTGGCTCTTGATGCACTGACTCCAGCCTCAGTCCACTCCTTGTGAAAGCCCCCAACACTTTTTAATGGCCTTTCCTGACAATCCTCTCCAGGCTGCGGTCATCCCTGCTGCTTGTGCACCTTTTTCCTCCACACTTCTCCCTTCCACATAACTTTCTATTAATGTGCTTTGATACAGCACTTTGGGAACATCCAACTTCTTCTGCAATTACCTTTTGACGCTTTCCCTCCTTATGGAGGGTGTCAATGATGGTTTTCTGCACAACTGTCAGGTCAGCAGTCTTTCCCATGATTGTGATTCCTACTGAACCAGACTGAGAGACCATTTAAAGGCTCAGGAACCCTTTGCAGTTGTTATGGCTTAATTAGCTGATTAGAGTGGGACACTTTCAGTCTAGAATATTTCACCTTTTCACAATATTCTAATTTTCTGAGATTGTGGATTTCATGAGCTGTAAGCCATAATCATCACAATTATGACAAATCACGGCTTGAACTATCTTGCTTTGCATGTGATGAATCTATCTCATATATTAGTTTCACTTTTTAAATTGCATTAGTGAAAAAAATGAACTTTTGAACGATATTCTAATTTTTCGAGTTTCACCTGTAGTTTGAACAATTAACTTCCCAGATACCTTGCACTGTCCAGGTATCCTCAGGCAGAGGTGTTGGATGCTCTAGTAGTTTTCAGCCAGCTTATATAATTCCCCCTCTGTTCGTACTCTCCCGAGTGATTTCCAAGATAAAAATAGAAAAGTATTTTGTAATCCTAATAGTCCCAGTGTGGCCACACAACATTTTAGTATGTGGACCTGCTCTGAATGTTCAGTTGCCCACCATGGCTTTTTCCTCTAAGGCTAGACCTTCTGTCTCAAGGTCCCTTCTTCCACCCAGATCTTAAATCTCTACACTTAATGGCATGGAAATTAACCTCTTAACACTCTGATTCAGGCTTGCAACACTGTTTCTAGGAAAATTTACACAAAGTTTGGAAAACCTATATCTCATGGTGTATCAGCCATGCTTACTCTTGACATTCTTTTAGAATTCCTAGGATTCTTCAGTTTTTGCAGAATGGTTTAGGTAAAGGTTTAGCTGGCATTACTTTGAAATGACAAATCTCTGCTCTTTCTGTATTTCATAGAAAGATTGCTAACCTTCCTGATGTTCATTGTTTTGTTCAGGCTTTAATTCGGATTAAACCTATTAGGCTTATTTCTACTCCTTGGAGACTTAAAGGGACACTGAACCCATTTTTTTTTCTTTTGGGATACTGTATAGGCACAATTATAAAACTGAGATAACTGCCTGAAGGACTCTTCTACCAAAGGCTGCTTATGCCGAAGAAAAAACATAAAAATGGTACATTTTAGTAAAGGTATGCAGAGAAGACAAAGTGGTCGCTTTGCAAATTTGATCTGAAGCCTAATTCTTGAAAGCCCAAGACGTGGCAACCGATCTAGTCGAATGAGCTGTAATTCTCTGACGGAGGCTGATCTGCCTCCAAATAATCTCTGTGAATCATAAAAGTTTTAACTAAGAGGCTAAACAAATAGAATCAGATCTGTCTGACATCCTTAGTAGCATCAATGCTCTAACAACATCCAAAGAATGATGTTGTTAGAGCTCTTGCACTTTTGTTACCAACGGTTTAGACATTAATGGCTGTGTGTTGAGTTATTTTGAGGGGACAGCAAATTTACACTGTTATACAGGCTGTACACTCGTTGCTTTACATTGTAGTAAAGTGTAATTTCTTCAGTGTTGTCACATGAAAAGATATAATAAAATATTAACAAATGTGAGGGGTGTACTCACTTTTGTGGGATACTGTATATTGTTTGGTCATAAAAGACATCATTTTGGGTAATGGATTTAATTTCTCAGTAAAAAAAGCTTTTTTTTATTTTATCCCTCCCTTTATTGTTACTCGTGGACTTCCACATCTTGGGTATTATATCCTATATGTAATAGCTCTTGAATTCTCACCACGTATATGAAAGACAACATAATTTATATCTTTAATTTATTTCATGGTGGTGAGAGTCCACGAGCCCCCACCTGTTTGGGGTTCACTTTTGTTTAGCTTATCTTTTTTTCCTGCTCCTCAATTTTGGCTTTTACGCCTTCTAAACAATGCGTCACTTCGCTATACGTGAAAAGGTATGAGGTGGGGAAACTTTGCCTCCTGGTAGGGATGTATATCCCATACGTAACTGCTTGTGGACTCTCGCCACTATAAAATAAATTGATTTATCAGGTAAGATATAAATTATGTTTTTATTTGGATACATTTGTATTGTTTTGGAGTTTGGGGCTCTTATCTCAAGCAGTTTCTGAGTGCTGGAATCTGTGGTTTCAGTTAAAGGGACATTAAACCCAAATTTTTTCTTTCTAGATTTAGAAAGAGAATGCAATTTTAAACAACTTTCTAAATAACATTTATTATGTTGCTTTATTCTCTTGATATCCTTTGCTGAAAATCATTTTTAGATAGGCTTAGTAGTTGCTGATTGGTGACTGCAAATAGATGCCTCGTGTGATTGGCTCACCCATGTGCATTGCTATTTCTTCAGCAAAGGCTATCTAAAGAATGACGCAAATTAGATAATAGAAGTAAATTGGAATGTTGTTTAAAATTGTATTCTCTACATGAATCATGAAATAATTTTTTGGTTTAGTGTCCCTTTAATGTATAAATTAGAAAAAACTTTTCACAAATGCATTATAAGTAATATTTTATGGATAATTCAATGTTTATGTCCCTAAAAATGCATAATCAAAAGGCCTCTTAGTATCTGCTTTTTTTTTTTTTTTTTTTTTTTTTTTTAAAAATTGAGAAAGTAAAAGTGCATCCTATATAATAAAACGCCAGGTATATTTGTCAGATGCGGTCATGCGCAGTAGAGACTGCAGAGGACAAACATACCTGGCCTTGAGCAGCAGAGGAGTGCGGAAGCTGCCTGGTGGGGGCGTGGTGAGGAGTGTGGCCTTGTGGGAGGGGCGTGGCCAACAGGAGAGAGGGGGGAGAGAGAGCAAAAGAGAGGAGGGAGGGGGAGAGAGAGCAAAAGCGAGGAGGGAGGGGGAGAGAGAGCAAAAGAGAGGAGGGAGGGGGAGAGAGAGCAAAAGAGAGGAGGGAGGGGGAGAGAGAGCAAAAGAGAGGAGGGAGGGGGAGAGAGAGCAAAAGAGAGGAGGGAGGGGGAGAGAGAGCAAAAGAGAGGAGGGAGGGGGAGAGAGAGCAAAAGAGAGGAGGGAGGGGGAGAGAGAGCAAAAGAGAGGAGGGAGGGGGAGAGAGAGCAAAAGAGAGGAGGGAGGGGGAGAGAGAGCAAAAGAGAGGAGGGAGGGGGCGAGAGAGCAAAAGAGAGGAGGGAGGGGGCGAGAGAGCAAAAGAGAGGAGGGAGGGGGCGAGAGAGCAAAAGAGAGGAGGGAGGGGGCGAGAGAGCAAAAGAGAGGAGGGATGGGGGCGAGAGAGCAAAAGAGAGGAGGGATGGGGGCGAGAGAGCAAAAGAGAGGAGGGATGGGGGCGAGAGAGCAAAAGAGAGGAGGGATGGGGGCGAGAGAGCAAAAGAGAGGAGGGATGGGGGCGAGAGAGCAAAAGAGAGGAGGGATGGGGGCGAGAGAGCAAAAGAGAGGAGGGATGGGGGCGAGAGAGCAAAAGAGAGGAGGGATGGGGGCGAGAGAGCAAAAGAGAGGAGGGATGGGGGCGAGAGAGCAAAAGAGAGGAGGGATGGGGGCGAGAGAGCAAAAGAGAGGAGGGATGGGGGCGAGAGAGCAAAAGAGAGGAGGGATGGGGGCGAGAGAGCAAAAGAGAGGAGGGATGGGGGCGAGAGAGCAAAAGAGAGGAGGGATGGGGGCGAGAGAGCAAAAGAGAGGAGGGATGGGGGCGAGAGAGCAAAAGAGAGGAGGGATGGGGGCGAGAGAGCAAAAGAGAGGAGGGATGGGGGCGAGAGAGCAAAAGAGAGGAGGGATGGGGGCGAGAGAGCAAAAGAGAGGAGGGATGGGGGCGAGAGAGCAAAAGAGAGGAGGGATGGGGGCGAGAGAGCAAAAGAGAGGAGGGATGGGGGCGAGAGAGCAAAAGAGAGGAGGGATGGGGGCGAGAGAGCAAAAGAGAGGAGGGATGGGGGCGAGAGAGCAAAAGAGAGGAGGGATGGGGGCGAGAGAGCAAAAGAGAGGAGGGATGGGGGCGAGAGAGCAAAAGAGAGGAGGGATGGGGGCGAGAGAGCAAAAGAGAGGAGGGATGGGGGCGAGAGAGCAAAAGAGAGGAGGGATGGGGGCGAGAGAGCAAAAGAGAGGAGGGATGGGGGCGAGAGAGCAAAAGAGAGGAGGGATGGGGGCGAGAGAGCAAAAGAGAGGAGGGATGGGGGCGAGAGAGCAAAAGAGAGGAGGGATGGGGGCGAGAGAGCAAAAGAGAGGAGGGATGGGGGCGAGAGAGCAAAAGAGAGGAGGGATGGGGGCGAGAGAGCAAAAGAGAGGAGGGATGGGGGCGAGAGAGCAAAAGAGAGGAGGGATGGGGGCGAGAGAGCAAAAGAGAGGAGGGATGGGGGCGAGAGAGCAAAAGAGAGGAGGGATGGGGGCGAGAGAGCAAAAGAGAGGAGGGATGGGGGCGAGAGAGCAAAAGAGAGGGGGAGGGGGAGAGAGGGGTGGGAGAGAGAGCACAAAAGAGAGGGGGGGGAGAGAGCTCAAAAGAGAGGGGGGGACTAGTAAACTAATATTTGGCTTATAGACTAACCACCAAGTAATACTAAGACAAGGAAAGCTGTGTTTAATGGGACATAAAACTACTGAGCACAACTATTCACTATGCTAATGTTTTTCCACTTGTGCTTGCAGGTATCTCCTAACGTGTTGTCTTATTTTAACCCCTTACTTGTACCTATTGGTTAAGTTCCACGCCTTTATACTGAGTGCCACCATCTTGAATCTTAGGTGGTATTGCATTCTGTGACAGAATCACTTCACATTCACATATCGGTTACATAGCTGGCTTTTTGAGAGCTGTATTGCGTACTTTTGATTAGTTTGCATGATACAGAGCATGAGCTTAAAGGGATACTAAACCCACATTTTTTATTCTTTCTTGATCCAGATAGAACATGCATTTTTAAGCAACTTTCTAATTACTCCTATTATCAATTTGTCTTTTCTCTTGCCATCTTTATTTGAAAACCAAGAATGTAAAGCTCAGGAGCCGGCCCTTTTTTTATTCAGCACCTGGGTAGCGCTTGCTGATTAGTGGCTAAATGTAGCCACCAATAAGCAAGCGCTATCCAGGGTGCTGAACCTAAAATGGGCTGACTCCTTTACATTCCTGTTTTTCAAATAAAGATAGCTTTTCAAATAAAGATAGCAAGAGATAATAGGAGTAACTTAGAAAGTTTATTAAAATTGCATGTTCTATCTGAAATCATGAAAGAAAAAAATGTGGGTTTAGTATCCCTTTAACTTTTTTAAGTGGCTGCATTGCTCTATTATACAGGTCTTTTTATCTATGTTAAGCAAGTTTTAAGCGATTTATAAAAGCTGTGTGTAAAACCCCAATCTGTTTTTTGTGTGTGTGTGATATCTCAAAGCATACAATACAACCGTAGAAAACCTGGAAATGTCACTGATCTGTGAATGCTCACCGTTTCTGTTACAGAGTGCAACAATAAATGCAGGGCCTCACAAACTGCCAACTGAAAAGGTTTAAAATAAGAGAATGTGATCTATATATCTATATATATCTGCTAATATTCCAATTCTTCACCAGAATAGATCCCATTGAAAGAAAAAGGGAAAGCAAATAGTTACCAAATAATAAAAGTAATAAACTGTAGTTGATTCCTTAATCCCATGTGGCGGAGCATATAAATGCTCTTGAAATAAAGTAGGTTTTGTGATAAAAGGGGCATGTACACATTTTTTTTTCTCTTTCATTATTCATATAGATCACCCAATTTTAAACTGTCTTATTTACTTCCATTATCAAATTTGTTTTGTTCTGTTGATATCCTTTGCTGAAAAGCATACATAGGTAGGCTCAGGAGCAGCAATGCACTACTGGGAGTTACATAGAAGATCTACAGCAGATGGGAGCGCTAACACAACCAGTGGACTCTTCACATAGTAAAATCTACACAAGTTAAATAATTAAACTGCACTTACAAGTGTAATAAGTATCAAACATATAGACCCACAGCATATGGTCCTTACTACACAGAGTACTCCAATCTCTTCCTTGGTGTGGCTCAGCATGTGATGTCACAACACGAAGACAACGCTACACATGGGACACCAACGTGTGAAACAGGGATAGCTTTTTCCCAGAAATACCTCGTATACAATGTTACCAATGCACAAGAGAATTCTGGGTAAGATATGCAAATTTAGGTATGCAAATTCTCAGTTTTTTTGCTTCAAAATACTGTTTTAACACAGCTATCCTTTTAACATGATTATTGCAGCAAACCAGAAATCACTCACTAGACGGCCTGTTTCGTTCTTTTTGGAACTCATCAGTAGGAGATAGATTTCTGTTTGCTGCATTGGTAAAGCTATTTTCAAGGTTAAACCAAAATTCATTAAAATTATGGGGGGAGATAAAAAACTGAAATGTATGCAAATTAGTGAGTGATTTCTGGTTTGCTGCCATAATCCTGTTAAAAGGATAGCTGTGTTAAAACAGTATTTTGAAGCAAAAAAACTGAGAATTTGCATATCTTACCCAGAATTTTCTTGATACATTTGATTTCATTTTGAAACCTGGAGGATTTTAATTTCAGTTTTTTTTTTATCTCCCCCCATAATTTTAATGAATTTTGGTTTAACCTTGAAAATAGCTTTACCAATGCAGCAACCAGAAATCTAAATAATGTTATGCATGTTGTCTTACTCCAAGCTGTATAGGCTCGAAAGCCTACTACCAATTAAGCATATTAGGTGATGTGCATCTCTGTAATGAGAAGGGGTGTGGTCTAATGACATCAACACCCTATATCAGGTGTGCATAATTATTAGGCAACTTCCTTTCCTTTGGCAAAATGGCTCAAAAGAAGGACTTGACAGGCTCAGAAAAGTAAAAAATAGTGAGATATCTTGCAGAGGGATGCAGCACTCTTAAAATTGCAAAGCTTCTGAAGCGTGATCATCGAACAATCAAGCGTTTCATTCAAAATAGTCAACAGGGTCGCAAGAAGCGTGTGGAAAAACCAAGGCGCAAAATAACTGCCCATGAACTGAGAAAAGTCAAGCGTGCAGCTGCCAAGATGCCACTTGCCACCAGTTTGGCCATATTTCAGAGCTGCAACATCACTGGAGTGCCCAAAAGCACAAGGTGTGCAATACTCATAGACATGGCCAAGGTAAGAAAGGCTGAAAGACGACCACCACTGAACAAGACACACAAGCTGAAACGTCAAGACTGGGCCAAGAAATATCTCAAGACTAATTTTTCTAAGGTTTTATGGACTGATGAAATGAGAGCGAGTCTTGATGGGCCAGATGGATGGGCCCGTGGCTGGATTGGTAAAGGGCAGAGAGC
Source organism: Bombina bombina (assembly GCF_027579735.1). NCBI lineage: Eukaryota > Metazoa > Chordata > Amphibia > Anura > Bombinatoridae > Bombina > Bombina bombina. The sequence goes on from NC_069504.1 coordinate 497,915,430, forward strand.
TCCAGTCCGACTCAGACGCCAGCAAGGTGGAGGTGGAGTACTGGTTTGGGCTGGTATCATCAAAGATGAGCTTGTGGGGCCTTTTCGGGTTGAGGATGGAGTCAAGCTCAACTCCCAGTCCTACTGCCAGTTTCTGGAAGACACCTTCTTCAAGCAGTGGTACAGGAAGAAGTCTGCATCCTTCAAGAAAAACATGATTTTCATGCAGGACAATGCTCCATCACACGCGTCCAAGTACTCCACAGCGTGGCTGGCAAGAAAGGGTATAAAAGAAGAAAATCTAATGACATAGCCTCCTTGTTCATCTGATCTGAACCCCATTGAGAACCTGTGGTCCATCATCAAATGTGAGATTTACAAGGAGGGAAAACAGTACACCTCTCTGAACAGTGTCTGGGAGGCTGTGGTTGCTGCTGCACGCAATGTTGATGGTGAACAGATCAAAACACTGACAGAATCCATGGATGGCAGGCTTTTGAGTGTCCTTGCAAAGAAAGGTGGCTATATTGGTCACTGATTTGTTTTTGTTTTGTTTTTAAATGTCAGAAATGTATATTTGTGAATATTGAGATGTTATATTGGTTTCACTGGTAAAAATAAATAATTGAAATGGGTATATATTTGTTTTTTGTTAAGTTGCCTAATAATTATGCACAGTAATAGTCACCTGCACACACAGATATCCCCCTAAAATAGCTAAAACTAAAAACAAACTAAAAACTACTTCCAAAAATATTCAGCTTTGATATTAATGAGTTTTTTGGGTTCATTGAGAACATGGTTGTTGTTCAATAATAAAATTAATCCTCAAAAATACAACTTGCCTAATAATTCTGCACTCCCTGTATGTATGTCATTGGCTAAAAATAGTTTTTCAGATTACTCCCAGTAGTGCATTGCTGGCCCTTAGACAAATGATAACAAAAGAATGAAGCAAATTTGATAGAATTATATTGGAAAGTTTTTTAAAATTGTATGATCTATATGAATCATGAAAGAAAAATGTCATGTCCTTTTAAAGGGTTCACACATTTTGGGAACTTTGATAGCAAGAGATGGGATATTTTGCCAATGCTTATATAAGTCTAGCATATCCCACACCATGTGAATGAAACCTGCGTGTCATTGAGTTTTTTTAAATTTTATTTTTCTCACACTATAGTGCATTATTTGTTATTTATAACATCATTATATACACTAAAATAAGAGAATAGTAGCTCTGAAGAGTTGCAGGCACAGGAGGAAAAACCAATAGGATGAGCAGTTTTATGTCCCTTATAACGCGCTGCTACATAGCACTTGCAGCATTGTTTAACCCCATTGATTGTCCAAAACTTACTGCAGTGCATAATACAGCACCAATCAGCTGTGTGCCCCCTCATATTCGGCACAATTCAACATGTGTCCCATCGCACACAGCTCTGCTCACTCATTTGCGCCATAAAGGTCAAATTAGTTGATTCAGGAATTTCGAGAAGAACATTTTTCCCTTTTTCTCACTTTCTATGCTTTCCTTATAACATATATTACATCCCTTTGCTAAGTTTGGAGTTGATCATCTCCTCTCCATTGTTCTATTGGAAATATGATGTATTGTTTCAGCCTTATTATAGCATATCATTTTTAGCGAACATAGGACTCAATGCAGTAATGGGAATATAATTCCTTTTTTTAAGAGAAAAAAACTGTGCCTTTCTTTAGACAGATCAACGTCTGATTTCTATTCCGCTGGACAGAGGTGGTTACCTCCCAATCTACCTTTCAAGCTATTAAGGACAGTATTAACGGTACCACTTTATTACATGCAGTTAAATGAAAAAAAAAAATGTATACAGTCCTTTTAACATATCTAATAATAGACACTATTATAAAGAAGAATATGCACAAATAATGATATAAAAATCCAGGATAACACCTTTTTAAAAACTTACTTAGAAGCTCCCAGTTTAGCACTCTTGATGATGTTAGGATTGGCCACCCACTGATAGGGGCTGGGAAAGCAAGAAGTGCAAATACCCTCCTCTCCTGCATATGAAAAGATAGATTACACAAACAGGATGTCTGTAGATATCGGTATACATCTAAAACTTTGGGGCTTGGTTAGGAGTCTGCAAATCAGCACAATGTTATTAAAAATAAGCAAAACCTATACATTTTTACAAAAACACTCCAAGATGGGCTATATAAAGGGGTCATCTACAAAACATTTATGCAAAGAAAAATCTCTAGTGTAAAATGCCCCTTTATTTGCCCCTCTTCCTGTGTAATTCAATGTCTAGCAGAGATTTAGTAATGTGATGCATAATACACTTTTTTTTTTTAAATGGCTGTGACTTACACCTGCACAGAGTCTCATTGCACTATTGTGTATGGCTTCAAAATTAATAACAGGGACATGGTATGTTTGGACAGGGAGTTGGGTCCTCAGAATGGAGAGTGATGCGTAGTGCTACAGCACACTGAGAATTGTAGTTCCCAAGGGTGACCTAAAGTACATGTTGCAGGCCATCTGCTGTGATTGCAGTCATATAAAACTGGACTGTGGGTAATGGGCTCTATGGATGTAGAAGACTGGGGGTGGGAGGTTTGTATGGAGGTAGCATCCTGACAGTTGGGTTTTGTCAAGCCCTATATAAGACCAAGCCTTGGCAAATACTGAAAACTAGGGCGCTCCTAAAATGTTACTCTGGCTGCAATTTTATTTAGATTATTCTCATATCTGGAAACTGTTGCCTAGCTCCTCCTTTCGGCAGGAAAATAAAACCAAATTAAATTTCTTTCCTAAGATATGGTGAGTCCACGGCGTCCTCAATTACTGTTGGGAATATCACTCCTGGCCAGCAGGAAGCAAAGCTGTTAAGTATCACTCCCCTTCCCACAAACGCCAGTCATTCTCTTTGCCTTCAGTGCAAGGAGGAAGTGAAGTTTTGCTGTCTGTAAAAGATTTTTATTCAATCAAGATTTTATTATTTTGAAAGCCAGAGTAGGTTTGCTCTGATCTTTCCTCTCAAGATTGGGTCTAGCTGTACTCCACGTTAGTCTCTTCAGTAGGGCAATGGTAGCTTTCAAGCAGTAGGAACTTGTGAGGTGGGCCTCACTGTGATTTCCTAACTGGTTGCTGCCTTTGTATAGAAAGCCAGAGTAGGTTTACTCTGTCCTTTCTTTTTTTTTCACCGGTCTATGCGAGGAGTGGCTTCCTCTCATATGGGGTGAGCTGTCCTCCTGCCGGACAGCCAGAGGTGCAGGTAAGTGCCATTTTCAGTTTTTTGTGGGAAAAAGAAAACTGTCACTAAAGCAGAATAAACTTCACTTTATTTTGGACTACGTTCCTGTATTAACAAACAGGACTCATAATGGCAGGGAGCAGGCACTGTGGCTCAGAGAAGTGATTCAGTAATGTGGGTTAGAATCACTGGTGGCTCAGTAGGTTTTATTTTATTCACTGGGAATCCGATTAGGGTAACGGATGCGTGAATTACATGTCTCAGTTTAGGAATTAGACAATATCTCCTAAGGCATTTAACGGAACAGAGTTCCGATCGATATTTTGTTTAATGGTCGCCGGGACCGCCTCTGACATACAGAAGAGAGGCGGATCCTTCTCTGAGGTGATATTGCTTGCTAAAAGCGCACGGTTTTCACTGTTGTGGCGCAGCTTATAGCAAATCACGTTATTCCTCTGCAGAGATCATCCGAGCTGCTACGTTCAGAGAACAGAGTCGTTTTCTATTCCGAAGTGTAGAGGGGGCAGGTAGGCACCTCAGTAATAACACTGAGGCGTAGAGGTGTTTCTGTCCTGGTCTAATTGCTCAGTTTAGAGGGAGGTATTGGCATTTGACATACAAATAAATTGGGCAATTAAAAGATATCATAGTCCTGTTTACAGGCTTTGATTATTTTTGGAACAAATGTTTTTAAAGGAACAGTGTTAAAATATATATATATATTTTTTTAGTCTGTTGTATGTGCTGTTCATTTTAATTGCAATATGGACCAAGAGTTTGTGCCTCCAGCTGAATGCAATCTTTGTCTAGATAACCAAGTCGAACCTCCTTTGCCCTTTTGTGCTTCTTGTATTGAAAGAACATTAATGTATAAAAATAGACTTTTTGTTGCTGAGCCATCACTCTCTCAGGTTGATGCTGGTCAGGCAATGCCGCAGCTTTCTCCTCAAATGTCCCAAGCCTTAACAACGTCACATTCAGTGCCCTGCGGTTTCTCACAATCTTCTGGAGTAGTCTTTTGCATGCAGAAATTGCTGCCCAGGTATCCTCGGCAGAATCTGAGGATTAGCTGCCATTCCCATGCTACAGGGAAGACGCAAGAGGAAAATTAGAGAATCAGATAGTAAGGTTTCTGATCCAGTCCCGAATAACCAAGTTGCTCTTTTTCATAAGTCTGAAGAGGAAGATTCGTCGGTAGCTTCCGAGGGTGAGATCTCAGATTCGGATAGTATAATTCCTTCTGATGCTGAAGTTGTATCCTTCAGATTTCAGCTTGAACACCTTCATGTTTTGTTAAAGGAGGTTTTAGCTTTCCTGGACGATTCTAATACTCCTGTCATTGTCAACCCTAAGAAATCTAGCAAATTAAATAGATACTTTGATGCTCCCTCCTCTGTGGAGGTGTTTTCTGTGCCAGACCGTGCTACGGAGATTATTGCCCGGGTATGGGAGAGACCTGGAATTCCATTTTCCCCCTTCTCCGGTTTTTAGAAAGATGTTTCTTTTTCTTTTCCATTAAGGAGTCATGGCAGATGGTGCCCAAGGTGGAAGGGGCAATTTCTACTCTGACTAAGAGAACTACTATTGATGATAGCTGCTCTTTCAATGACCCAATGGACAAGAAGCTGGAGGCTTACTTGAAAAAGATGTATATTCATCAAGGTCTCCAATGGCAACCTGCGGTGTGTATCGCTACCGTGACAAGTGCGAAAGCTTATTGGTTTGACGCATTGTCTGAGTCTCTTCAAACAGAGACTCATTTGGAGGAGATCCAGGATAGGATTAAGGCCCTTAAGTTAGCTAATTCCTTTATTACTGATGCCTCTTTGCAGGTCATTAAGTTGGGAGCCAAAATATCTGGTTTCGCTATATTGACGCGTATAGCGCTATGGTGGAAATCTTGGTCAGCAGATGTTTTGTCTAAGCTTTTGGCGATTCCTTACAAAGGTAAGACCTTGTTTGGACCAGGTTTGGCAGAAATTATTTCCGATATCACCGGTGGTAAAGGGTCCTTTCTGCCACAAGATAGGAAGAATAGGCTGAAAGGACATCGGAGTAATTTTCGTTCCTTTCGTAACTTCAAAGGTAAGTCTTTCCCATCCTCTGCCAAAGTAGGAACAGTCCAAACCTTCTTAGAAAACCAGCCAGTCTTGGAACAAGGGGAAGCAATCTAAGAAGTCGGCATGAAGGGGTTGCCCCCGATCCGGGATTGGATCAAGTGGGGTCAGACTTCTTCAGTTTTCTCTAGCATGGATACGAGATGTCCCAGATCCATGGACATAGTATCCCAGGGTTACAAATTAAAAATCTGTTCAGCGATCTTCAATGCCTTGATGGCTTGGCCCCAGCTGGCCTTAGCCTAGTTTATCAGGTTCCAGTCAGACAACATAACCTCAGTGGCTTACATCAACCACCAGGGAGGAACTCGGAGTTCCTTAGCCATGAAGGAGGTGGCTCGAATTATTCAGTGTGCGGAAGCTCACAATTGCTTTCTATCTGCCATCCACATTCCAGGAGCAGACAGACTTTTCATCCCGGGGAGTGAGAACTCCATCCAGAGGTGTTCTCCAGGTTAACCATCAAATGGGGGTTACTCTTGAAGTAGGGTCAGGATTCCAAGAATTTTGTCTTTTCTCCAGGAAGGTCTGGAGAAGGGTTTGTCTGTCAGTACTCTGAAGGGTCAGATTTCTGCTCTATCCATTTTGCTGCACAAGCGTCTGGCGGACGTGCCAGATGTGCAATCTTTTTGTCAGGCCTTGGTTAGAATCAGGCCTGTGTTTAAGTCTGTTGCTCCGCCTTGGAGCATTAACCTTGTTCTTAAAGTTTTGCAACAGGCTCCGTTTGAGCCACTGCATTCCATAGATATTAAGTTGTTACCTTGGAAGGTTTTGTTTCTTACTGCTATCTGTTCTGCTCGGAGAGTTTCGGAACTCTCAGCTTTGCAGTGCAATTCGCCTTATCTCATTTTTCATGCAGATAAGGCAGTTCCTCTTACCAAGTTTGGTTTTCTTCCTAAGGTTGTTTCGGATAGAAATATTTATCAGGAAATTGTTGTTCCTTCTCTCTGTCCTAATCCTCCTCATAAGGAATGTTTGTTGCACAACCTTAATGTTATGCCTGCTCTTAAATTCTATTTGCAGACGACTAAGGATTTTCCCCATTGTCTTCTGCATTGTTTGTTTTTCTGGGAAACGTAAACGTCAGAAAGCTACTGCTACTTCTCTTTTTCTCTCTGGTTGAAAATAATTAATCGTTTGGCATATGAGACTGCTGGACAGCAGCCTCCTGAGAGAATGACAGCTCATTCCACTAGACCTGTTTCTTCTTCTTGGGTTTTCAAAAATGAAGGTTCTGTGGAAAAGTTTTGCAAGGCTGCAATTTGGTTCTCTTTGCATACTTGTCCAAATTTTATGAATTTTATACTTTTGCCTCAGGTGAGGCTTCTTTTGGGAGTAAGGTTCTTCAAGCAGTGGTGCCTTCTGTTTCGGTCTACTTGTCTTGTCCCTTATTAGTCCTCCGTGTCCTTTAGCTTGGGTATTGGTTTCCAACAGTAATTGAGGACGCCGTGGACTCACCATATCTTAGGAAAGAAAACAAAATTTATGCTTACCTGATAAATTTCTTTCTTTCCGGGTATGGTGAGTCCACGGCCCCACCCTTTATTCGAAAACAGTTTTTTTTTACTAAACCTCATGCACCTCTACACCTTGTGTTGCTCCTTTTTCTCCATTTTCCTTTGGTCGAATGACTGGGGTTTGTGGGAAGGGGGAGTGATACTTAACAGCTTTGCTTCCTGCTGGCCAGGATTGATATTCCCAACAGTAATTGAGGACGCCATGGACTCACCATATCTTAGGATAGAAATTTATTAGGTGCGCATAAATTTTGTTTTGATAGGTTTTGGGTTTACTGTCCTCGAACACATTAAACTACACATCTCTAGGGGGATTTGGTTGAGAAAAATGGAATTTAAAGTTTAGAACCGTATCATGTTTATTTCAATGTGGATCAATATGTAATTGGTTCATTCTTTTGCAGTTTGGATTAAATATAAAACCTTCTTCAGTATGATGCAGTTATGTCCATTCCAATAGATATTCAGGCACATTTACACAAAATAATAATAAACTTTAACACAAAGAATAGTTTTTATATACCTTAATAATATAATTTTCAAAAGTACACAGATGTTAGAGTGCAGGCCTTCCCTACTTTTTATAGCTAGTTTTTACACATTAAAGGGACACTGAACCCAAATTTTTTCTTTCGTGATTCAGATAGAGCATGTAATTTTCTAATTTACTCCTATTATCAATTTTTTCTTTGTTCTCTAGCTTTCTTTATTTGATTGGTTCAGAAACATGGAAAGCACTTGTTTATTGGTGGGTGAATTTATCCACCAATCGACAAGAACAGCACAGTGTGTTCACCAAAAATGGGCCGGCATCTAAACTTACATTCTTGCATTTCCCCAGAGGCAGAACGTTTTTTTCACTTTCTGCAATGAGCTTTTTTTTAGTAAAAAAATTTCTGCAGGTCATCTTTAAAGGGACAGTAAACCTTAAAAATAATGTTATATAATTCTGCACATAGTGCAGAATTATATAACATTATTTCTCCAACATTGGTGTGCCAGGTCCACGGCGTCATCCTTACTTGTGGGAATATCTCTTCCCCAACAGGAAATGGCAAAGAGTCCCAGCAAAGCTGGCCATATAGTCCCTCCTAGGCTCCGCCCACCTCAGTCATTCTCTTTGCCGTTGCACAGGCAACATCTCCACGGAGATGGTTAAGAGTATGTGGTGTTTAGTTGTAGTTTTTTTATTCTACTATCAAGAGTTTGTTATTTTAAAATAGTGCTGGTATGTACTATTTACTCTGAAACAGAAAAAGATGAAGATTTCTGTTTGTGAGAGGAAGATGATTTTAGCAGACAGTAACTAAAATCGATTGCTGTTTCCACATAGGACTGTTGAGATGAAGTAACTTCAGTTGGGGGAAACAGCAGACTTTTCTGCTTAAGGTATGACTAGCCATATTTCTAACAAGACTGTGTAATGCTGGAAGGCTGTCATTTCCCCTCATGGGGACCGGTAAGCCATTTTCTTAGTCTCAAACAGAATAAAGGGCTTAATATGGGCTATAAAACTGGTAGACACTTTTATGGGCTAAATCGATTGCTTTATTTGGACATTTTATACATTTTTATGCTGATAATTCACACTTATAAACTTGGGGAACGTTTTTTAACGTCAGGCACTATGTTAGACACCTTTTCCAGTCAGGAAGGGCCTTCCCAGTTGTAGGCTGAGCCTCATTTTCGCGCCATTACTGCGCAGTTGTTTTTGAGAGCAAGACATGCAGATGCATGTGTGAGGACCTGAAAGTAGTTGGAAAAGTTCCTAGAAGGCGTCATTTGGTATCGTATTCCCCTCTGGGCTTGGTAAAGTCACAGCAAAGGCTGTAGCTGGGACTGTATAGGGGTTAAATCTGTAACCGGCTCCGGTTTCGTTATTTTAAGGGTTAAAGCTCTGAAAATTGGTGTGCAATACTTGTAATGCTTTAAGACACTGTGGTGAAATTTTGGTAAATTTTGAACAATTCCTTCATATTTTTTCACATATTCAGTAATAAAGTGTGCTCTGTTTAAAATTTAAAGAGACAGTAACGGTTTTGTTTTAAAACGGTTTTTGTGCTTTATTGACAAGTTTAAGCCTGTTTAACATGTCTGTGCCTTCAGATAAGCTATGTTCTATATGTATGAAAGTCAATGTGTCTCCCCCTTCAAAATTGTGTGATAATTGTGCCATAGCGTCCAAACAATGTAAGGACAATACTGTCACAGATAATGAAGTTGCCCAAGATGATTCATCAGATGAAGGGAGTAGACATGGTTCTACATCATCTCCTTCTGTGTCTATACCAGTTTTGCCCACGCAGGAGGCCCCTAGTACTTCTAGCGCGCCAATGCTTATTACCATGCAACAATTGACGGATGTAATGGATAACTCCATAGCAAATATTTTATCCAAAATGCCTGCATATCAGAGAAAGCGCGATTGCTCTGTTTTAAACACTGAAGAGCAGGAAGGCGCTGATGATAATTGTTCTGTCATACCCTCACACCAATCTGAAGGGGCCATGAGGGAGGTTTTGTCAGATGGGGAAATTTCAGATTCAGGAAAAATTTCTCAACAGGCTGAACCTGATGTTGTGACATTTAAATTTAAATTAGAACATCTCCGCGCACTGCTTAAGGAGGTGTTATCTACTCTGGATGATTGTGACAACTTGGTCATTCCAGAAAAATTATGCAAGATGGACAAGTTCCTAGAGGTTGCGGTGCACCCAGACGCTTTTCCTATACCCAAGAGGGTGGCGGACATAATGAATAAGGAGTGGGAGAAGCCCGGCATACCTTTTGTTCCCCCTCCTATATTTAAGAAATTATTTCCTATGGTCGACCCCAGAAAGGACTTATGGCAGACAGTCCCTAAGGTCGAGGGGGCAGTTTCTACTCTAAACAAGCGCACTACTATTCCTATCGAGGATAGTTGTGCTTTCAAAGATCCTATGGATAAAAAATTGGAGGGTTTGCTTAAAAAGATTTTTGTACAGCAAGGTTACCTTCTACAACCCATTTCGTGCATTGTTCCTGTCACTACAGCAGCGTGGTTCTGGTTCGAGGAACTAGAAAAGTCGCTCAGTAGAGAGACTCCATATGAGGAGGTTATGGACAGAGTTCACGCACTTAAGTTGGCTAACTCTTTTATTTTAGATGCCGCTTTGTAATTAGCTAGATTAGCGGCGAAAAATTCAGGGTTTGCAATTGTGGCGCACAGAGCGCTTTGGCTAAAGTCTTGGTCAGCGGATGTATCATCCAAGACAAAATTGCTTAACATCCCCTTCAAGGGTAAAACTCTCTTTGGACCAGAATTGAAAGAGATTATCTCAGACATCACTGGGGGAAAGGGCCACGCCCTCCCACAAGATAGGCCTTTCAAGGCCAAGAATAAGTCTAATTTTCGTTCCTTTCGTAATTTCAGGAACGGACCGGCCTCTAATTCTGCATCCTCTAAGCAAGAGGGTAATGCCTCACAGTCCAAACCAGCCTGGAAACCGATGCAAGTCTGGAACAAGGGTAAGCAGACCAAGAAGCCTGCTACCGCTAACAAAACAGCATGAAGGAGTAGCCCCCGATCCGGGACCGGATCTAGTGGGGGGCAGACTCTCTCTCTTTGCTCAGGCTTGGGCAAGAGATGTTCAGGATCCCTGGACGCTAGAAATAGTTTTTCAGGGTTATCTTCTGGAATTCAAGGAACTACCCCCAAGGGGAAGGTTCCACATGTCTCACTTATCCTCAAACCAAATAAAGAGACAGGCGTTCTTACATTGTGTAGAAGACCTGTTGAAGATGGGAGTGATACACCCAGTTCCAATGACGGGAGAAAGGAATGGGATTTTACTCAAATCTGTTCGTAGTTCCCAAAAAAGAGGGAACCTTCAGACCAATTCTGGATCTAAAGATCCTAAACAAATTTCTCAGGGTACCATCGTTCAAAATGGAAACCATTCGAACGATTCTACCCACTATCCAGGAAGGTCAATTTATGACTACTGTGGATCTAAAGGATGCGTAGCTACATATTCCTATCCACAAAGAACATCATCAGTTCCTAAGGTTCGCCTTTCTGGACAAACATTACCAGTTTGTGGCCCTCCCATTCGGATTAGCCACTGCTCCAAGGATTTTCACAGAGGTACTCGGGTCCCTTCTAGCGGTTCTAAGACCGAGGGGCATTGCAGTAGTACCATACTTGGACGACATTCTAATACAGGCGTCGTCCCTTTCAAAAGCAAAGGCTCATACAGACATCGTTCTGGTCTTTCTCAGATCTCACGGATGGAAGGTGAACATAGAATAAAGTTCTCTGTCTCCATCAACAAGAGTTCCCTTCTTGGGAACAATAATAGATTCCTTAGAAATGAGGATTTTTCTGACAGATGTCAAAACTTCTAAGCGCTTGTCAAGTTCTTCATTCTGTTCCACGTCCTTCCATTGCTCAGTGCATGGAAGTAGTAGGGTTGATGGTTGCAGCAATGGACATAGTTACTTTTGCGCGAATTCATCTAAGACCATTACAACTGTGCATGCTGAAACAGTGGAATGGGGACTATACAGACTTGTCTCCAGTGATTCAAGTAGATCAGAAGACCAGAGACTCACTCCGTTGGTGGCTAACCCTGGGCCACCTATCCCAGGGAATGAGCTTCCGCAGACCAGAGTGGGTCATTGTCACGACCGACGCCAGTCTAGTGGGCTGGGGCGCGGGCTGGGAATCCCTGAAAGCTCAGGGACTATGGTCTTGGGAAGAGTCTCTTCTCCCGATAAACATTCTGGAACTAAGAGCGATATTCAATGCTCTCAGGGCTTGGCCTCAGCTTGCAAAGGCCAGATTCATAAGATTAAAATCAGACAACATGACGACTGTTGCGTATATCAATCATCAGGGGGGAACAAGGAGTTCCCTGGCGATGAAAGAAGTGACCAAAATAATACAATGGGCGGAGGATCACTCCTGCCATCTATCTGCAATCCACATCCCAGGAGATCTTTGCCCAGTTGACTCAATTATGGGGCATTCCAGACATGGATCTGATGGCGTCTCGTCAGAACTTCAAGGTTCCTTGCTACAGGTCCAGATCCAGGGATCCCAAGGCGACTCTAGTGGATGCACTAGTAGCACCTTGGACCTTCAACCTAGCTTATGTGTTTCCACCGTTTCCTCTCATTCCCAGGCTGGTAGCCAGGATCAAACAGGAGAGGGCCTCGGTGATCTTGATAGCTCCTGCGTGGCCACGCAGGACTTGGTATGCAGACCTGGTGAATATGTCATCGGTTCCACCATGGAAGCTACCTTTGAGACAGGACCTTCTTGTTCAGGGTCCATTCGAACATCCAAATCTGGTCTCCCTCCAGCTGACGGCTTGAAGATTGAACGCTTGATTTTATCAAAGCGTGGGTTTTCAGATTCTGTGATAGATACTCTGGTTCAGGCCAGAAAACCGGTAACTAGAAAGATTTACCATAAAATATGGAAAAGATATATCTGCTGGTGTGAATCCAAGGGATTCCCATGGAATAAGATAAAAATTCCTAAGATTCTTTCCTTTCTGCAAGAAGGTTTGGATAAAGGATTATCTGCGAGTTCTCTAAAGGGACAGATTTCTGCTTTATCTGTCTTACTACACAAACGACTGGCAGCTGTGCCAGATGTTCAAGCATTTGTTCAGGCTCTGGTTAGGATCAAGCCTGTTTAGACCTTTGACTCCTCCCTGGAGTTTAAATCTAGTTCTTTCAGTTCTTCAAGGGGTTCCGTTTGAACCTCTACATTCCATAGATATCAAGTTGTTATCTTGGAAAGTTTTGTTTTTGGTTGCTATTTCTTCTGCTAGAAGAGTTATCTGCTCTGCAGTGTTCTCCGCCCTATCTGGTGTTCCATGCAGATAAGGTGGTTTTGCGTACTAAGCCTGGTTTTCTTCCAAAGGTTGTTTCTAACAAAAATATTAACCAGGAGATAGTTGTACCTTCTTTGTGTCCGAATCCAGTTTCAAAGAAGGAACGTTTGTTACACAATTTGGACGTAGTCCGTGCTCTAAAATTCTATTTAGAAGCTACAAAAGAGTTCAGACAAACATCTTCTCTGTTTGTCTATTCTGGTAAAAGGAGAGGTCAAAAAGCGACTTCTACCTCTCTTTCTTTTTGGCTTAAAAGCATCATCCGATTGGCTTACGAGACTGCCGGACGGCAGCCTCCCGAAAGAATCACAGCTCACTCCACTAGGGCTGTGGCTTCCACATGGGCCTTCAAGAATGAGGCTTCTGTTGATCAGATATGTAAGGCAGCGACTTGGTCTTCACTGCACACTTTTGCCAAATTTTACAAATTTGATATGTTTGCTTCTTCGGAGGCTATTTTTGGGAGAAAGGTTTTGCAAGCCGTGGTGCCTTCCGTTTAGGTAACCTGATTTGCTCCCTCCCTTCATCCGTGTCCTAAAGCTTTGGTATTGGTTCCCACAAGTAAGGATGACGCCGTGGACCGGACACACCGTTGGAGAAAGTAATTTATCAGGTAAGCATAAATTCTGTTTTAAGTGCTATAGTTCTAAAAGCCTTTAGAAGAGCGAGCTGCACTTAGTCTTATGGCGCTGTCGGGCCGGGCTGTGACTATACAGCTGGCCCGATGCGCTGACTAAATATTACAGACCCGCTCAGCAGAGAGCGGGTCTGTAAAAGCGCCATAATTTTTATATATTAAAAGGTAAAAAAGGCTTTTAGAACTATAGCACTTAAATAATGTTATATAATTCTGCACTATGTGCAGAATTATATAACATTATTTTTAAGGTTTACTGTCCCTTTAAATAAAATTCCATTTTAAATTAGGCAGTTACACTAAAGCACCAGTTCAATTGCAATGTGTTGGTTAACTGGAGAATAAATCAATTTTTAAAATTTTATAATATAGTGCAGTAGTTGAAAATTGCATCGCAAATTAGCTGCAACAAAAACATATATTGTAAATAAACTCGTTTCCTTTTCTCTTGGTCGAGCATAGAAATGTAGTAATAAAAAAAGGGGAATTGCTTATACAAATGTCTTACAAACTGGGAAAGGCTAAGAGGCAGCTTTGAAGAAATCTGAGAGCCAGTCAACAATTAATGGACTGCTCACTTCAAACAGCACTTTGCTCTGGATGCACTTACACAGTGCAGCCAGATTACAGCTCTGTTTTAAGATTAGTCTAATGTAGAGCAGCGTTGCAAAGTTAAAGTTCATACAGTTCCTGCATGTGCCCTGTTCTTTCTGCAGACATGATGCATTTTCTGCGATGACATCTTAGATCACTGCATGTTCTGCCTTGGGGTGCATTTCAAATAAAGATACCAAGAGAATGAAGAAAATTTGATAATAGGAGTAAATTAGAAAGTTGCTTAAAATTGCATGCTCTACCTGAATTGCGAAAGAAAAAATTTGGGTTCAGTGTCCCTTTAAGCGGGTAGTTGACCTTGCATGGAAAATTTTAAATGTGTATTCAATTGTTTATTTCTCACTGTTTATATAATTACTTAAAGGGACACTGAACCCAATTTTTTTCTTTTGTTTTCTTTTTCTTAGTTCTCTTGCTATCTTTATTTGAAAAAGGCAAGCTTTTTTTTTTTTGTTCAGTCTCTGGACAGCACTTTTATTGGTGGATGAATTTATCCACCAATCGAAGAACAACCCAGGTTGTTCACCAAAAATGGGCCGGCATCTAAACTTACATTCTTGCATTTCAAATAAATATACCAAGAGAATGGCGAAAATTTGATAATAGGAGTAAAATAGAAAGTTGCTTAAAATGTCATGCTCTATTTGAATCACGAAAAAAAAAATTTGGGTTCAGTGTCCCTTTTAGCATATTTTAATGTTCTCCTTATATTTACATTGCCTGTTATTAACACATGGCTTTTAACTTCCAACCACAGTCCCTGAGTTGAAAGGCATGGCTGCTGATTGGCTGGGGAGCATTGTATCTATTAACTGCGGTAATACCTTGGGGGTATATCAAGGTCGTGTGTCTGCTGTGGACCAGCTCAATCAAACCATTTCCCTTACTTATCCTTTCCACAATGGGGTCAAGTGTCTTGTGCCAGAAGTCACATTCAGGTTAGTAACCTTCTCTTACAGTGTTCCCTTCCATGTTTTCTTAATCCTTGTCTACATGCTCTGCATATTGCTGACTTGAAGGTGTTAATGTCTGCTAAATGTGTGTCCGGCATGAAAGAGTTTATAGCTACATTTTATAATATAATTTTGTTAAAGTTAGGTAAATTTCTGTATGCCTAGTACAGAATGAAACCTAAATGTGTATGTGTGATATATATATAAAAATTTCATTCTGGGTGTCTTGCATGTATTGTACAGTTGTATGTGGGCAATGTGATAAATCAGCTGTGTATTTCAGTGTTGTGTTTATCCCTTAGAGCGGGAGACATTGCCGAGTTAAAGATTCTGGATATTCCTACGGACAGCAGCAAGCATTCAAACCACCAAATGCCTGACCATACAGTGAGTGGTAGTTACTTGCAGTTCAGCCAGCATAATGGCACAGGCAAGCAGAAGTCAGCAAGCATATCCAGTGCAGCTCAAAATATCCCACGCAGAGTGGAGGTTAGGGGACCTGAGCTGGGTGGCACATCCCCACAGCCCTGTTCCAAGAGTTATGTGGAGAGACATTTAGAGACACTCAACCAACCTAAAAATTTTCGACGCCGACACAATTCCTGTGAGTATCCAAGTTCATGTTGGATGGGATAGCTTTATGCTGGGGAAATTTATCTTGTGGACCTTCAAAGTTTGCCTAAACTAATAATTTTTCTCCCCTTCTGCCAAGAGTTTTATTTTTTTATGGCAACGTAAATAGCACTGCAAGCCACTGATCCATATCTTGGTGGAAGGTTTTATATTTTTACCTGTCATAATTCCTGTAATAAATTAAACAGTTTAGAGCATTTGTGTCACCCGTAAAACATTGTCACATTAAATATTTGGTTTAAGTTTTAAGAAATATAACCTGTTTGTAAGTATGCAAAGTAATATACCCTAAACCAGTAACTTACTGCTTTTAATGATAAAGATTTTCTGTATACGTAAATCTTTTGCAGCGATTTATGTTTTGGACTGGTGTTGGCAAATTCATAGTGCTAAGCTGGATTTAATTATTTTATTTTTCTCTTGTAAGGTGTATCCAGTCCACGGATCATCCATTACTTATGGGATATTCTCCTTCCCAACAGGAAGTTGCAAGAGGACACCCACAGCAGAGCTGTTATATAGCTCCTCCCCTAACTGCCATATCCAGTCATTCTCTTGCAACTCTCAACAAAGATGGAGGTAGTAAGAGGAAAGTGGTGAAATATAGTTAGTTTTTGTCTTCAATCAAAAGTTTATTATTTTTAAATGGTACCGGAGTTGTACTATTTTATCTCAGGCAGCATTTAGAAGAATCTGCCTGCGTTTTCTATGATCTTAGCAGAAGTAACTAAGATCCACTGCTGTTCTCACATATGTCTGAGGAGTGAGGTAACTTCAGAGGGAGAATGGCGTGCAGGTTATCCTGCAATAAGGTATGTGCAGTTTAAGTTTTTCTAGGGATGGAATTGCTAGAAAATGCTGCTGATACCGGATTAATGTAAGTTAAGCCTAAATACAGTGATTTAATAGTGACTAGTATCAGGCTTACTATTTGAGATATATACTGATAAATGTGCAATATAAAACATTTGCTGGCACGTTTAATCGTTTTTATATATGCTTTGGTGATAAAACTTATTGAGGCCTAGTTTTTTTCCACATGGCTGGCTTGATATTTGCCTAGAAACAGTTTCCTGAGGCTTTCCACTGTTGTAGTATGAGTGGGAGGGGCCTATTTTAGCGCTTTTTTGCGCAGTTAAAATTACAGACAGAGACATTCAGCTTCCCTCAGCAGTCCCCTGCATGCTATAGGGCATCTCTAAAGGGCTCTAAAGGCTTCAAAAGTCATTTATTGAGGAAGGTAGGGCCACAGTTGAGCTGTGACAGTTGTTGTGACTGTTTAAAAAATGTTTAATTCATTTTTATGATCCGTTTTTTGCATTAAGGGGTTAATCATCCATTTGCAAGTGGGTGCAATGCTCTGCTAACCTATTACATACACTGTAAAAATTTCGTTGAATTTACTGCCTTTTTTCACTGTTATTTCAAATTTTGACAATTTGTTTCTCTTAAAGGCACAGTACCGTTTTTTATATTTGCTTGTTAACTTGATTTAAAGTGTTTTCCAAGCTTGCTAGTCTCATTGCTAGTCTGTACAAACATGTCTGACATAGAGGAAACTCCTTGTTCATTATGTTTAGAAGACATGGTGGAACCCCATATGAGAATGTGTACTAAATGTATTGATTTCACTTTAAACAATAAAGATCAGCTTTTGTCTTTAAAATATTTATCACCAGAGGATTCTGGCGAGGGGGAAGTTATGCCGACTAACTCTCCCCACGTGTCAGACCCTTTGACTTCCGCTCAAGGGACTCACGCTCAAATGGCGCCAAGTACATCTAGGGCACCCATAGCGATTACTTTACAAGATATGGCGGCAGTCATGGATAATACACTGTCAGCGGTATTAGCCAGACTACCTGAATTTAGAGGAAAGCGTGATAGCTCTGGTGTTAGGTGTAATACAGAGCATACAGACGCATTTAGAGCCATGTCTGATACTGCCTCACAATATGCAGAAGCTGAAGGAGAGCTTCAGTCTGTGGGGGATATCTCTGACTCAGGGAAACCTGATACTGAGATTTCTACTTTTAAATTTAAGCTTGAAAACCTCCGTGTTTTGCTTAGGGAGGTTTTAGCTGCTCTGAATGACTGTGACACAATTGCAGTGCCAGAGAAATTGTGTAGACTGGATAAATACTTTGCAGTGCCGGTGTGTACTGAGGTTTTTCGAATACCGAAAAGGTTTACAGAAATTATTAATAAAGAGTGGGATAGACCCGGTGTGCCGTTTTCCCCCCCTCCTATTTTTAGAAAAATGTTTCCCATAAACGCCACCACACGGGACTTATGGCAGACGGTCCCTAAGGTGGAGGGAGCAGTTTCTACTTTAGCAAAGCGTACTACTATCCCTGTCGAGGACAGTTGTTCCTTTTCAGATCCTATGGATAAAAAATTAGAGGGTTACCTTAAGAAAATGTTTATTCAACAAGGTTTTATCCTGCAGCCCCTTGCATGCATTGCTCCTTTCACTGCTGCTGCGGCGTTCTGGTTTGAGTCTCTGGAAGAGGCTTTACAGACAACGACTCCATTGGAGGACGTACTTAACAAGCTTAGAGCACTTAAGCTAGCTAATTCTTTTGTTTCTGATGCCATTGTTCATTTGACTAAACTAACGGCTAAGAATTCTGGATTTGCCATCCAGGCGCGTAGGGCGCTATGGCTTAAATCTTGGTCAGCTGATGTGACCTCAGAGTCTAAACTACTTAATATTCCCTTCAAGGGGCAGACCCTATTCGGGCCTGGGTTGAAGGAAATTATTGCTGACATTACTGGGGGTAAGGGTCATGCCCTTCCTCAGGACAAGTCCAAATCAAGGGCCAAACAGTCTAATTTTCGTGCCTTTCGAAACTTCAAGGCAAATGCAGCATCAACTTCCTCTGCTACAAAACAAGAGGGAACTTTTGCTCAGTCCAAGACGGCCTGGAAACCTAACCAGTCCTGGAACAAAGGCAAGCAGGCCAAAAAGCCTGCTGCTGCCTCTAAGACAGCATGAAGGAACGGCCCCTATCCGGTAACGGATCTAGTAGGGGGCAGACTTTCTCTCTTCGCTCAGGCGTGGGCAAGAGATGTTCAGGATCCCGGGGCGTTGGAGATCATATCTCAGGGGTATCTTCTGGACTTCAAGGCTTCTCCTCCACAAGGGAGATTTCACCTTTCACGATTATCTGTCAACCAGATAAAGAGGCATTCTTACACTGTGTGCAAGACCTCCTAGTTATGGGAGTGATCCATCCAGTTCCAAAGGAGGGACAGGGATTTTACTCAAATCTGTTTGTGGTTCCCAAAAAAGAGGGAACCTTCAGACCAATCTTAGATCTAAAGATATTAAACAAATTCCTCAGAGTTCCATCATTCAAAATGGAAACTATTCGGACCATCCTACCTATGATCCAGGATGGTCAATATATGACTACGGTGGATCTAAAGGATGCTTACCTTCACATTCCGATACACAAAGATAATCATCAGTTCCTAAGGTTTGCCTTTCTGGACAGGTATTACCAATTTGTGGCTCTTCCCTTCGGGTTAGCTACAGCCCCAAGAATTTTTACAAAGGTTCTGGGGTCGCTTCTGGCGGTTCTAAGGCTGCGGGGCAAAGCAGTGGCCCCTTATCTAGACGACATCCTGATACAGGCGTCAAATTTCCAAATTGCCAAGTCCCATACGGACATAGTTCTGGCATTTCTGAGGTCGCACGAGTGGAAAGTGAACGAGGAGAAGAGTTCTCTGTCCCCACTCACAAGAGTCTCCTTCCTAGGGACTCTGATAGATTCTGTAAAGATGAAGCTTTACCTGACGGAGTCCAGGTTATCAAAACTTCTAAATTCTTGCCGTGTTCTCCACTCTATTCCGCGCCCTTCGGTGGCTCAGTGCATGGAGGTAATCGGCTTAATGGTAGCGGCAATGGACATAGTTCCGTTTGCGCGCCTACATCTCAGACCGCTGCAATTATGCATGCTCAGTCAGTGGAATGGGGATTACACAGATTTGTCCCCTTTACTAAATCTGGATCAAGAGACCAGAGATTCTCTTCTCTGGTGGCTATCTCGGGTCCATCTGTCCAAAGGGATGACCTTTCGCAGGCCAGATTGGACAATTGTAACGACAGATGCCAGCCTTCTAGGTTGGGGTGCAGTCTGGAACTCCCTGAAGGCTCAGGGATCGTGGACTCAGGAGGAGAAACTCCTCCCAATAAATATTCTGGAATTGAGGGCAATATTCAATGCTGTTCAGGCTTGGCCTCAGTTAACAACCCTGAGGTTCATCAGATTTCAGTCGGACAACATCACGACTGTGGCTTACATCAACCATCAAGGGGGAACAAGGAGTTCCTTAGCGATGTTAGAAATCTCCAAAATAATTCGCTGGGCAGAGAAACACTCTTGCCACCTATCAGCGATCCATATCCCAGGTGTAGAGAACTGGGAGGCGGATTTTCTAAGTTGTCAGACTTTTCATCCGGGGGAGTGGGAACTCCATCCGGAGGTGTTTGCTCAATTGATTCATCGTTGGGGCAAACCAGAACTGGATCTCATGGCGTCTCGCCAGAACGCCAAGCTTCCTTATTACGGATCCAGGTCCAGGGACCCGGAAGCGACGCTGATAGATGCTCTAGCAGCGCCTTGGTCTTTCAACCTGGCTTATGTGTTTCCACCGTTCCCTCTGCTCCCTCGACTGATTGCCGAAATCAAGCAGGAGAAAGCATCAGTGATTTTGATAGCACCTGCGTGGCCACGCAGGACCTGGTATGCAGACCTAGTGGACATGTCATCCTTTCCACCATGGACTCTGCCTTTGAGACAAGACCTTCTACTTCAAGGTTCTTTCAATCATCCAAATCTAATTTCTCTGAGACTGACTGCATGGAGATTGAACGCTTGATTTTATCAAAGCGTGGCTTCTCCGAGTCTGTCATTGATACCTTAATACAGGCACGAAAGCCTGTTACCAGGAAAATCTACCATAAGATATGGCGTAAATATCTTTATTGGTTCCTTTCGCAATTTCAGGAACGGACCGGCCTCCAACTCCGCATCCTCTAAACAAGAGGGTAATGCTTCACAAACCAAACCAGCCTGGAAGCCGATGCAAGGCTGGAACAAGGGTAAGCAGGCCAAGAAGCCTGCTGCTGCTAACAAAACAGCATGAAGGAGTAGCCCCCGATCCGGGACCGGATCTAGTAGGGGGCAGACTCTCTCTCTTTGCTCAGGCTTGGGCAAGAGATGTTCAGGATCCCTGGGCACTAGAAATAGTTTCTCAGGGTTATCTTCTGGAATTCAAGGAACTACCCCCAAGGGGAAGGTTCCACATGTCTCACTTATCCTCAAACCAAATAAAGAGACAGGCATTCTTACATTGTGTAGAAGACCTGTTAAAAATGGGAGTGATACACCCAGTTCCAACAGCGGAACAAGGAATGGGATTTTACTCAAATCTGTTTGTAGTTCCCAAAAAAGAGGGAACTTTCAGACCAATTCTGGATTTAAAGATCCTAAACAAATTTCTCAGAGTACCATCGTTCAAAATGGAAACCATTCGAACGATTCTACCTACAATCCAGGAAGGTCAATTTATGACTACCGTTGATCTAAAGGATGCGTATCTACATATTCCTATCCACAAAGATCATCATCAGTTCCTAAGGTTCACCTTTCTGGACAAACATTACCAGTTTGTGGCCCTCCCATTTGGGTTAGCCACTGCTCCAAGGATTTTCACAAAGGTACTCGGGTCCCTTCTAGCGCTTCTAAGACCAAGGGGCATTGCAGTAGTACCTTACTTGGACGACATTCTAATACAAGCATCGTCTCTTTCAAAGGCAAAGGCTCACACAGACATCGTTCTGGCCTTTCTCAGATCTCACGGATGGAAGGTGAACATAGAAAAAAGTTCCCTGTCTCCGTCGACAAGAGTTCCTTTCTTGGGAACAATAATAGATTCTTTAGATATGAGGATTTTCCTGACAGAAGTCAGAAAGTCAAAACTTCTAAACGCTTGTCAAGTTCTTCATTCTATTCCACGTCCTTCCGTAGCTCAGTGCATGGAAGTGGTAGGATTGATGGTTGCAGCAATGGACATAGTTCCTTTTGCGCGAATTCATCTAAGACCATTACAACTGTGCATGCTGAAACAGTGGAATGGGGACTATACAGACTTGTCTCCAGTGATTCAAGTAGATCAGAAGACCAGAGACTCACTCCGTTGGTGGCTAACCCTGGACCACCTATCCCAGGGAATGAGCTTCCGCAGACCAGAGTGGGTCATCGTCACGACCGACGCCAGTCTAGTGGGCTGGGGCGCTGTCTGGGAATCCTTGAAAGCTCAGGGACTATGGTCTCGGGAAGAGTCTCTTCTCCCGATAAACATTCTGGAACTGAGAGCGATGTTCAATGCTCTCAGGGCTTGGCCTCAACTAGCAAAGGCCAGATTCATAAGATTCCAATCAGACAACATGACGACTGTTGCTTATATCAATCATCAGGGGGGAACAAGGAGTTCCCTGGCGATGAGAGAAGTGACCAAAATAATAAAATGGGCGGAGGATCACTTCTGCCACCTATCTGCGATCCACATCCCAGGAGTGGAAAACTGGGAGGCGGATTATCTGAGTCGTCAGACATTCCATCCGGGGGAGTGGGAACTCCACCCGGAGATCTTTGCCCAGTTAACTCAATTATGGGGCATTCCAGACATGGATCTGATGGCGTCTCGTCAGAACTTCAAGGTTCCTTGCTACGGGTCCAGATCCAGGGATCCCAAGGCGACTCTAGTGGATGCATTAGTACACCTTGGACCTTCAACCTAGCTTATGTGTTTCCACCGTTTCCTCTCATTCCCAGGCTGGTAGCCAGGATCAAGCAGGAGAGGGCCTCGGTGATCTTGATAGCTCCTGCGTGGCCACTCAGGACTTGGTATGCAGACCTGGTGAATATGTCATTGGTTCCACCATGGAAGCTACCTTTGAGACAGGACCTTCTTGTACAGGGTCCATTCGAACATCCAAATCTAGTCTCCCTCCAGCTGACGGCTTGGAAATTGAACGCTTGATTCTATCAAAGCATGGGTTTTCAGACTCCGTGATAGATACTTTGGTTCAGGCCAGAAAACCGGTAACTAGAAAAATTTACCATAAAATATGGAAAAGATATATCTGCTGGTGTGAATCCAAGGGATTCTTATGGAATAAGATCAAAATTCCTGAGATCCTTTCCTTTCTACAAGAAGGTTTGGATAAGGGATTATCAGCGAGTTCTCTAAAGGGACAGATTTCTGCTTTATCTGTCTTGTTACACAAACGACTGGCAGCTGTGCCAGATGTTCAAGTTTTTGTTCAGGCTCTGGTTAGGATCAAGCCTGTTTACAGACCTTTGACTCCTCCCTGGAGTCTAAATCTAGTTCTTTCAGTTTTCCAAGGGGTTCCGTTTGAACCTTTACATTCCATAGATGTTAAGTTGTTATCTTGGAAAGTTTTGTTTTTGGTTGCTATTTCTTCTGCTAGAAGAGTTATCTGCTCTGCAGTGTACTCCTCCCTATCTGGTGTTCCATTCAGATAAGGTTGTTTTGCGTACTAAGCCTGGTTTTCTTCCAAAGGTTGTTTCCAACAAAAATATTAACCAGGAGATAGTTGTACCTTCTTTGTGTCCGAATCCAGTTTCAAAGAAGGAACGTTTGTTACACAATTTAGATGTAGTCCGTGCTCTAAAATTCTATTTAGAAGCTACAAAAGAGTTCAGACAAACATCTTCTCTGTTTGTCTATTCTGGTAAAAGGAGAGGTCAAAAAGCGACTTCTACCTCTCTTTCCTTTTGGCTTAAAAGCATCATCCGATTGTCTTACGAGACTGCCGGACGGCAGCCTCCTGAAAGAATCACAGCTCACTATACTAGGGCTGTGGCTTCCACATGGGCCTTCAAGAACGAGGCTTCTGTTGATCAGATATGTAAGGCAGCGACTTGGTCTTCCCTGCACACTTTTGCCAAATTTTACAAATTTGATACTTTTGCTTCTTCTGAAGCTATTTTTGGGAGAAAGGTTTTGCAAGCCGTGGTGCCTTCTGTTTAGGTAACCTGATTTGCTCCCTCCCTTCATCCGTGTCCTAAAGCTTTGGTATTGGTTCCCGCAAGTAAGGATGACGCCGTGGACTGGACACACCAATGTTGGAGAAAACAGAATTTATGTTTACCTGATAAATTACTTTCTCCAACGGTGTGTCCGGTCCACGGCCCGCCCTGGTTTTTTAATCAGGTTTGATGAATTATTTTCTCTAACTACAGTCACCACGGCACCCTATAGTTTCTCCTGTTTTTTTCCTCCTGTCCGTCGGTCGAATGACTGGGGTGGGCGGAGCCTAGGAGGGACTATATGGACAGCTTTTGCTGGGCTCTTTGCCATTTCCTGTTGGGGAAGAGATATTTCCCACAAGTAAGGATGACGCCGTGGACCGGACACACCGTTGGAGAAAGTAATTTATCAGGTAAGCATAAATTCTGTTTTCTCCAAGAGGGTTTGGAGAAAGGATTATCAGCTAGTTCTTTGAAGGGACAGATCTCTGCACTGTCTATTCTTTTGCACAAGCGTCTGGCGGATGTTCCAGACGTTCAGGCGTTGGTTAGAATCAAGCCTGTGTTTAAACCTGTTGCTCCCCCATGGAGCTTAAATTTGGTTCTTAAAGTTCTTCAAGGGGTTCCGTTTGAACCTCTTCATTCCATAGATATCAAGCTTTTATCTTGGAAAGTTCTTTTTTTGATGGCTATTTCCTCGGCTCGTAGAGTCTCCGAGTTATCCGCTTTACAATGTGTTTCTCCTTATCTGATCTTCCATGCAGATAAGGTAGTGTAAGGTAGTTCTGCGTACAAAACCTGGGTTTTTGCCTAAGGTGGTTTCTAACAGGAATATCAATCAAGAGATTGTTGTTCCATCATTGTGTCCTAATCCTTCAAAGAAGGAACGTCTTTTACACAATCTGGACGTGGTTTGTGCTTTAAAGTTTTACTTACATGCTACTAAAGATTTTTGTCAAACATCTGCTTTGTTTGTTGTTTACTCTGGACAGAGAAGAGGTCAAAAGGCTTCGGCAACCTCTCTTTCTTTTTGGCTAAGAAGCATAATCCGCTTAGCCTATGAGACTGCTGGACAGCAGCCTCCTGAAAGGATTACAGCTCATTCTACTAGAGCTGTGGCTTCCACTTGGGCCTTTAAAAATGAGGCTTCTGTTGAACAGATTTGCAAGGCGGCGACTTGGTCTTCGCTTCATACTTTTTCCAAATTCTACAAATTTGATACTTTTGCTTCTTCGGAGGCTATTTTTGGGAGAGAGGTTTTACAGGCAGTGGTACCTGCCTTGTCCCTCCCTTCATCCGTGTACTTTAGCTTTGGTATTGGTATCCCACAAGTAATGGATGATCCGTGGACTGGATACACTTAACAAGAGAAAACACAATTTATGCTTACCTGATAAATGTATTTCTCTTGTGGTGTATCCAGTCCATGGCCCGCCCTGTCATTTTAACCCTTTAAGGACACAGCTTTCAGTTTGCTCAATTGTTTTATGACGGAAAAATTCCGTCATATGTCCTTAAGAGGTTAAGGCAGGTCAAAATTTTTAGATTAAACTACAGTCACCACTGCACCCTATGGTTTCTCCTTTCTCTGCTTGTTTCGGTCGAATGACTGGATATGGCAGTTAGGGGAGGAGCTATATAACAGCTCTGCTGTGGGTGTCCTCTTGCAACTTCCTGTTGGGAAGGAGAATATCCCACAAGTAATGGATGATCCGTGGACTGGATACAACACAAGAGAAATAAATTTATCAGGTAAGCATAAATTTTTATTTTTTTTTGTGTTATTTTTTTTCTTTTTTTTTTTTTTCTCCCCAGATCCACAAGACTTATACCGTTGGAAAGGTTAGGCGATTACCTTTCCATCTGTGGGTCTTGGGGGTCTGTAGCTGCTTAGATGCTGAGATACAGGCTTCTAAGCAGCATGCCCCCTTTCCCTATCTTGCTCATTGTAATATTTAAATAAAGTTGCGCGGGGACGTCATCACGTCATTGCGCGGTGACGTCATCACACGTAACGGGAAGCCCCGGCGATCGGGCCTGTATAATGACAGGCATCTCCGGGGCTGGGAGTTGATGGGAGCCCCAAGATTGCTCTCAAAGTAGGTGAGTGCTATCGACGGCTCTGAGCACTCAAGGGGTTAAATTTTGTATCTGCACTCTTTTCCTATACCATCCATAGTTGTGGTAGGGTAGGGACATTAGCAGGAGCATAAGAAGCACTTAGAATTGCTTTACTTAAAGGGACACGTGATTCAGATAGAGCATGAAATTTTAAGCAACTTCCTAATTTACTCGTATTTATCAAATTTTCTTCCTTCTCTTGGTATCTTTATTTGAAATGTAAGTTAAGATGCCGGCCCATTTTTGGTGAACAACCGGAGTTGTTCTTGCTGATTGGTGGATAAATTGATCCACCAATAAAAGTGCTGTCCAGAGTCTGAACCAAAAAAAAGCTTTACATGCATTCTTTTTCAAATAAAGATAGCAAGAGAACGAAGAAAAATTGATAATAGGCGTAAATTAGAAAGTTACTTAAAATTGCACGCTCTATCTGAATCTTAAAATATTTGGGTTCAGTGTCCTTTTAAGGATACACCAGATCCCCCCCCCCCCTTTTTGTGTGAATTACTTTTTAATATATTCAGTTTACTGTAATAATTGCCTTTTTCTTTCCAATGATAGGGAGAGTCCACAAGTCCTTACTTTTGGGAATTACATCACCTGACCACCATTAGGAGGCAAATACACATTACGCCAGAGCTTTCAAGCATCCCTCCTATTTCCCCTTCCCTCCCAGTAGTTCTTTGCCTCATCTAGGAGAATGCAAGGATAGAGGTGCACTGCAATATTGAATGAGGTTTTTTTAGGATTATTCATTACTTTTTTTACCTCAATGAAAAGTTTCTTGAAGAGAGGGTTCAAAGTACTGATAGAGCCTATATGGCCATGTATATGTACTTCCACAGTAAGGCTCCTATACTGTAAGTTACAGCACTTATTTTATCGGTAAGTACAGAGATTTGCGCTGTACCTCTGACTGTGTAAGGGTAATTACTAAGTACTCATCTGCCCATCCACAGGTCATCCTGAAATTTCAGGTTTGTGCCCAGGGTACCTAATTTGCCAACTATATAGATGGATTTTATCATGGGGGGGGCCCATCCTGTGTGCGCTTTACACTTTTATGGGGGTGTTTTGTACATTATGATACATAAGGGGTATGGCCCTTTAACCACTTAGTGACCAGACCACTTTTCCATTTGTTGACCGTTAGGCTATTTTTACATTTCTGCGGTGTTTGTTTTTAGCTGTAATTTTCCTCTTACTCACTTACTGTACCCACACATATTATATACCGTTTTTTTTTTTCTCGCCATCAAATGGACTTTCTAAAGATACCATTATTTTCATCATATCTTATAATTTACTATAATTGTATTTTATAAAATATGATAAAAAAATGGAAAAAAAAACACAATTTTTCTAACTTTGACCCCCAAAATCTGTTACACTTCTACAACTACCATAAAACACCCATGCTAAATAGTTTCTAAATTTTGTCCTGAGTTTAGAAATACCCAATGTTTACATGTTCTTTGCTTTTTCTGCAAGTTATAGGGCAATACTGTAAGTACAAGTAGCACTTTGCTATTTCCAAACCATTTTTTTTTTTCAAAATTAGCGATAGTTACATTGGAACACTATCTGTCAGGAATCCCTGAATAACCCATCACATGTATATATTTTTAAAAAGAACACAACCTAAGGTATTAAACTCGAGGTATTTTGACTCTCTTCATGCAACCATTTCTCCAACATAGGTGTGTCCGGTCCACGGCGTCATCCTTACTTGTGGGATATTCTCTTCCCCAACAGGAAATGGCAAAGAGCCCAGCAAAGCTGGTCACATGATCCCTCCTAGGCTCCGCCTACCCCAGTCATTCTCTTTGCCGTTGTACAGAGGACCAGAGATGAAGAGCATGACGACGCTGATATTAATATCTCTGAAGGGCCCCTAACCCAATCTGAGGGGGCCAGGGAGGTTTTGTCTGAGGGAGAAATTACTGATTTAGGGAACATTTCTCAGCAGGCTGAATCTGATGTGATTACATTTAAATTTAAATTGGAACATCTCCGCATTTTGCTTAAGGAGGTATTATCCACTCTGGATGATTGTGAAAATTTAGTCATCCCAGAGAAACTATGTAAAATGGACAAGTTCCTAGAGGTGCCGGGGCTCCCAGAAGCTTTTCCTATACCCAAGCGGGTGGCGGACATTGTTAATAAAGAATGGGAAAGGCCCGGTATTCCTTTCGTCCCTCCCCCCATATTTAAAAAATTGTTTCCTATGGTCGACCCCAGAAAGGACTTATGGCAGTCAGTCCCCAAGGTCGAGGGAGCGGTTTCTACTTTAAACAAACGCACCACTATTCCCATAGAGGATAGTTGTGCTTTCAAAGATCCTATGGATAAAAAATTAGAAGGTTTGCTTAAAAAGATGTTTGTTCAGCAGGGTTACCTTCTACAACCCATTTCATGCATTGTCCCTGTCACTACTGCCGCATATTTCTGGTTTGATGAACTGCTTAAGGTGCTCGATAGTGACTCTCCTCCTTATGAGGAGATTATGGACAGAATCAATGCTCTCAAATTGGCTAATTCTTTCACTCTAGACGCCTCTTTGCAATTGGCTAAGTTAGCGGCTAAGAACTCTGGGTTTGCTATTGTGGCGCGCAGAGCGCTTTGGTTGAAATCTTGGTCGGCTGATGCGTCTTCCAAGAACAAGCTACTAAACATTCCTTTCAAGGGGAAAAACGTTGTTTGGTCCTGACTTGAAAGAGATTATCTCTGATATCACTGGGGGTAAGGGCCACGCCCTTCCTCAGGATCGGCCTTTCAAGGCAAAAAATAGACCTAATTTTCGTCCCTTTCGTAAAAACGGACCAGCCCAAGGTGCTACGTCCTCTAAGCAAGAGGGTAATACTTCTCAGGCCAAGCCAGCTTGGAGACCAATGCAAGGCTGGAACAAGGGAAAGCAGGCCAAGAAACCTGCCACTGCTACCAAGACAGCATGAAATATTGGCCCCCGATCCGGGACCGGATCTGGTGGGGGGCAGACTCTCTCTCTTCGCTCAGGCTTGGGCAAGAGATGTTCTGGATCCTTGGGCGCTAGAAATAGTCTCCCAGGGTTATCTTCTGGAATTCAAGGGACTTCCCCCAAGGGGGAGGTTCCACAGGTCGCAGTTGTCTTCAGACCACATAAAAAGACAGGCGTTCTTACATTGTGTAGAAGACCTGTTAAAAATGGGAGTGATTCATCCTGTTCCATTAAGAGAACAGGGGATGGGGTTCTACTCCAATCTGTTCATAGTTCCCAAAAAAGAGGGAACGTTCAGACCAATCCTAGATCTCAAGATCTTAAACAAATTTCTCAAGGTCCCATCGTTCAAGATGGAAACCATTCGAACTATCCTTCCTTCCATCCAGGAAGGTCAATTCATGACCACGGTGGATTTAAAGGATGCGTATCTACATATTCCTATCCACAAGGAACATCATCGGTTCCTAAGGTTTGCATTCCTGGACAAACATTACCAGTTCGTGGCGCTTCCTTTCGGATTAGCCACTGCTCCAAGGATTTTCACAAAGGTACTAGGGTCCCTTCTAGCGGTGCTAAGACCAAGGGGCATTGCAGTAGTACCTTACCTGGACGACATTCTGATTCAAGCGTCGTCCCTTCCTCAAGCAAAGGCTCACACGGACATTGTCCTGGCCTTTCTCAGATCTCACGGCTGGAAAGTGAACGTGGAAAAGAGTTCTCTATCCCCGTCAACAAGGGTTCCCTTCTTGGGAACAATTATAGACTCCTTAGAAATGAGGATCTTTCTAACAGAGGCCAGAAAAACAAAGCTTCTGGACTCTTGTCGGATACTTCATTCCGTTCCTCTTCCTTCCATAGCTCAGTGCATGGAAGTGATCGGGTTGATGGTGGCGGCGATGGACATAGTTCCTTTTGCGCGCATTCATCTAAGACCATTACAACTGTGCATGCTCAGTCAGTGGAATGGGGACTATACAGACTTGTCTCCGAAGATACAAGTAAATCAGAGGACCAGAGACTCACTCCGTTGGTGGCTGTCCCTGGACAATCTGTCTCAAGGGATGATGTTCCACAGACCAGAGTGGGTCATTGTCACGACCGACGCCAGTCTGATAGGCTGGGGCGCGGTCTGGGGATCCCTGAAAGCTCAGGGTCTTTGGTCTCGGGAAGAATCTCTTCTACCGATAAATATTCTGGAACTGAGAGCGATATTCAATGCTCTCCAGGCCTGGCCCCAGCTTGCGAGGACCAGGTTCATACGGTTTCAATCAGACAACATGACGACTGTTGCGTACATCAACCATCAGGGGGGAACAAGGAGTTCCCTAGCGATGGAAGAAGTAACCAAAATTATTCTTTGGGCGGAGTCTCACTCCTGCCACCTGTCTGCTATCCACATCCCAGGAGTGGAAAATTGGGAAGCGGATTTTCTGAGTCGGCAGACATTGCATCCGGGGGAGTGGGAACTCCATCCGGAAATCTTTGCCCAAGTCACTCACCTGTGGGGCATTCCAGACATGGATCTGATGGCCTCTCGTCAGAACTTCAAAGTTCCTTGCTACGGGGCCAGATCCAGGGATCCCAAGGCGGCTCTAGTGGATGCACTAGTAGCACCTTGGACCTTCAAACTAGCTTATGTGTTCCCGCCATTTCCTCTCATCCCCAGGCTGATAGCCAGGATCAAGCAGGAGAGGGCGTCGGTGATCTTGATAGCTCCTGCGTGGCCACGCAGGACTTGGTATGCAGATCTGGTGAATATGTCATCGGCTCCACCTTGGAAGCTACCTTTGAGACGAGACCTTCTTGTTCAGGGTCCGTTCGAACATCCGAATCTGGTTTCACTCCAGCTGACTGCTTGGAGATTGAACGCTTGATTTTATCGAAGCGAGGATTCTCAGATTCTGTTATCGATACTCTTGTTCAGGCCAGAAAGCCTGTGACTAGAAAGATTTACCACAAAATTTGGAAAAAATATATCTGTTGGTGTGAATCTAAAGGATTCCCTTGGGACAAGGTTAAGATTCCTAGGATTCTATCCTTCCTTCAAGAAGGATTGGAAAAAGGATTATCTGCAAGTTCCCTGAAGGGACAGATTTCTGCCTTGTCGGTATTACTTCACAAAAAGCTGGCAGCTGTGCCAGATGTTCAAGCCTTTGTTCAGGCTCTGGTTAGAATCAAGCCTGTTTACAAACCTTTGACTCCTCCTTGGAGTCTCAATTTAGTTCTTTCAGTTCTTCAGGGGGTTCCATTTGAACCCTTACATTCCGTTGATATTAAGTTATTATCTTGGAAAGTTTTGTTTTTAGTTGCGATTTCTTCTGCTAGAAGAGTCTCAGAATTATCTGCTCTGCAGTGTCCTCCTCCTTATCTGGTGTTCCATGCAGATAAGGTGGTTTTACGTACTAAACCTGGTTTTCTTCCAAAAGTTGTTTCTAACAAAAACATTAACCAGGAGATTATCGTACCTTCTCTGTGTCCAAAACCAGTTTCAAAGAAGGAACGTTTGTTGCACAATTTGGATGTTGTTCGCGCTCTAAAATTCTATTTAGATGCTACAAAGGATTTTAGACAAACATCTTCCTTGTTTGTTGTTTATTCAGGTAAAAGGAGAGGTCAAAAAGCAACTTCTACCTCTCTCTCTTTTTGGATTAAAAGCATCATCAGATTGGCTTACGAGACTGCCGGACGGCAGCCTCCCGAAAGAATCACAGCTCATTCCACTAGGGCTGTGGCTTCCACATGGGCCTTCAAGAACGAGGCTTCTGTTGATCAGATATGTAGGGCAGCGACTTGGTCTTCACTGCACACTTTTACCAAATTTTACAAGTTTGATACTTTTGCTTCTTCTGAGGCTATTTTTGGGAGAAAGGTTTTGCAAGCCGTGGTGCCTTCCATTTAGGTGACCTGATTTGCTCCCTCCCTTCATCCGTGTCCTAAAGCTTTGGTATTGGTTCCCACAAGTAAGGATGACGCCGTGGACCGGACACACCTATGTTGGAGAAAACAGAATTTATGTTTACCTGATAAATTTCTTTCTCCAACGGTGTGTCCGGTCCACGGCCCGCCCTGGTTTTTTTAATCAGGTCTGATATTTTATTTTCTTTAACTACAGTCACCACGGTACCATATGGTTTCTCCTATGCAAATATTCCTCCTTAACGTCGGTCGAATGACTGGGGTAGGCGGAGCCTAGGAGGGATCATGTGACCAGCTTTGCTGGGCTCTTTGCCATTTCCTGTTGGGGAAGAGAATATCCCACAAGTAAGGATGACGCCGTGGACCGGACACACCGTTGGAGAAAGAAATTTATCAGGTAAACATAAATTCTGTTTTTACCACCAATCTATGCCAAAGTTTGAAAGAAAAGAAAAAAAGTGGTGATTTTTTGACAAAATAGCAATTTAAGAATACTCTCCTCAGTACATACCACCCATGTATAGGTGTGTTGGGTTCTCAGGGGCTAAAAAGGCCTAATTTTTAAGGGGGCGCATTCCAGTTTTACAACTTGGAATTTTCACATCTGTCATCATGTACCCATATCCTATTTGGGACATTTCTGAAGCCAGCCAATGTAATTTACCTACATCAAACCATATATTTTTGAAAAGTAGACACCCTAGTGTATTTGAAATGCTGGCATTTTCTTCTTAAATGGATAGAGTCCACAGCTGCATTCATTACTTTTGGGAAATAAGAACCTGGCCACCAGGAGGAGGCAAAGACAACTCAGCCAAAGGCTTAAATACTCCTCCCACTCCCCTCATCCCCCAGTCATTCTTTGCCTTTCATCCCAGGAGGTTGGCAGAGACGTGTCAGAATTTTTAAATTTTTGTCTCTTATGGAGGGTAGTACTCTTTGGCATGGAACAGGAGTTGTATGTAGTTCTGTCAGTCTCTCAGTGAGGGCTTGGATGAAAGTTAGTCCAGAGATGCAGGGAGAGTCTTTCTGCGAAACCATCCCGACTCATATTAACAGCTCCTCAAGCAATTAGCGTTGTCTAACTTTGCTCCGCTGCAGCTTCCTTCTCTCGAGTCCATGGCGGAGGCGATGCCACTATTCGTCACACTTGAAAGGCCGTGTTCCTGTTCCACGGCGTAGATTCCAGTAAGATTGTTTCATTTTACTTTATCGTCAATGTACTGTAATGTGAATGTTTTTCCGAGAGGTTACACACCTTTGCGGGTCTAACTATACAACATAAGGGTATCAGTGAGTATCTGTTAGTATCTTGGAATCGAGGGTTAATATCTCCTGAAGGGGGTTATTGAACAGGGGGGTTTATAATCATGTTTATGTGATTCAGCCTGCTTATGTGTGATGTTTATGGGCTCGTGGTTGGAACTTTGAGGTCTTTGGAAGTGACGCAGCCTTTTGGTTGGGCGCGCTTTTTTGGAATATTCGGTTCACCTTGTGTTCGGGCGTGGTTATATTCCGTTCCCCATTTCCGCTTTCCTGTGTGGCGAAGGAGATATTCTAGTCTGCAGGGATCTGGTCATAGGAGATGGTGAGTGCCCCAGCCATTGTGGGTGTCAGGTGCCGTTTTTGTTTTCATACTTTAGTCCATATTGATATTTCCTCTATTCAGTTATGGAGGATTTTGATGCTGAGACTGTGCTAGTTTCAGATTCAGTTAAGGAGGATTCTGATACTGAGACTATTTTGATTTCAGATTCTGTGTCCGGTGACGAATCCGGATTGGCCTTGTTGACACATGTTAACCAGTTTTGTTCCGTATGCCATTTCAGAGCGCCTGGTTCCTCGGGCTGCTGAGCCATCTGCCTCTGGGGGTCCTATCCTCCGAGAGGCGAGTTCCCTACCAATTCATACTTCTACACATGTGGGTGACCCAGTTTCTGATTCCTCCATGCAGGGTGGCGTGTTCTCCCCCCCCCCCCCCCCCCGGAGGTTGCAGCACGTTTTCGGTTACACATAATGTTGGCGATTGTTCGTCTGCAGAGTCCAGACGTTTCTTTGAGAATGTGCACTTGCCCTATTGTCCCGGGCCTTCCGTCTTGGGGAGGGCCTCTACAGTTCCCCACGGGTGTAATTGTCCCTGAGTGTTGTGCCTTTCGTTACAGGATTGCGCGCCTTCGGGTATTGCTCAGACATGTTTTTCAGTTATTGAATGACTCTATCGTTACCAGATACGGGGATTTTCAGTCTGCTAATTCGAATGGTGCACCTCATTAGACATGTAGGGATGAAGTAATCTCCTGATTGTCATTTGTTTGAGATCTTTCCCAGTTTTTGAAAGATAGGGCTCTGTTTTGGCTGGTACTGCGGGTAGGCCTGTGTCTTTTTGGGCGTTAACCTCCGGGTTGCCTTATATTTTACTTGTATCCGATGGGATGTCTCTTATTTGTTTTTGTTTCCTTCAGGAACCTTCTGGGATTGATTCTCTTTGTTACTTCTTTGGAAGTTGTTTTGGACATGTTCGTCCTATGTTAAATATGTCTGTTTTCTTTTTTTTCCCCTATGAGGGAGAATTTATGCAGCTTGCCAGTTAGGACCCTAGGTGCAGGCTGGTCCTGTCGGGTTCGTTCGGTCTTGCGACTGTTCAGACACGTGGCGCTGTTCTGCTCGGTTGGTTAGGTAGAAGCGCTGAGTGCTCAGGTTATTATTGTTTTTCATGTTCAACTAAGCATTCGAGAGAACCTGTGGGTCCGTGAGGCTGGAAGGATTGTTTCAGTCCTTTTAGCCTTCAGTCATAGCCGGGCAGGGGTGTCACTCTATCTGACATCTGATTTCATCAGAACTTAGAGTTTCCTCCCCCATGTGGTGGAGGGTTGGAGAGCTTAATGCCCCTTACTGTAATTGAGTGGTTTGGCCTTTATTTTTAGGCCTCTGGATTTGTCCTTTTGGGCCTGATCCAACAGCTTGTACAGGAAGCTGTCTAGCATGTGGAAGGTTTGCAGTTTGAAACCAGTTGCAGCTCTTAACACCTTGCAGGTGTACTCGTAAGCTGTTTATAGTGTATCTAGATGCAGCTCTTACTCTTTGACGTGTACTGTCTTTCTGAGTTATGAGACCTTTTGGGTCTTCTTCCATTGTCTCCGGGTGAGTGGATCTCCTTTTTAGGGATCTGTTCCCTACAGGGTTTTTGTTTAGCTCAGGGTTTTCCGGAGCTGGGTATGCTTAGTGCCTTTCTCTTCTTTGTGTCCTCTGCTTGTGCGGAGGTGATAGGAAGACTAGTCCTGCTAGTAGGATTTTGTTAACCTAGAGGTATCCCTTGGTTGTCCTGAGGCTCTGAGAAGTATCTTCATACGACTTCTAGCCTTGCTCCTTGGAGCGTTGGACTTTAGCTAGGGGTGGTTCGTTCCTTTGGTCGGGCTTTCGAGTTCTTCTCGCTATCCGGATTCTCTGGATATGCATCCATACCCTTGTGTCTGGCTTTTTGGCCAGTTAGGGTGTTTAGTTCTAGGGTAAGGTTTGCCTGAAGTATTAGGTACCCGGACCTGTTTTTCTCCCTGAGACTTCCGCTTCCTGACCCAGTCTTGGGTGGTTTTGGTATTTTGGATCTCAGGGCTGATCGGAGTGTTCCACGGTAATGGGAACTTGGGCTATGTCCTTGCTCCATCTACCTAACCTGGTCATGGTTGGCCAGGTTTTCTGAGTATTTTTTACTCTTTGCCACAGAGTAGCCCATGTCATCTGGTGGTTAGCCGTGTGGCTTGAGCCTCAAGGGTGGTTGGTTCATACCCAGCTGCTGGCGTTGGATGTCCAATTTCTGGTGCGCCTTAGGGTTGCGTTCCCCTGGTCAGCTTGCCAGTGTTCCCGTGGTTTTCCTGCTCTGCAGGCAAATGGGTTGGCTGTGCCTCTGCTTTGCAAGCTACTTGTAGGGGGGTCCTTTTCTAGGACATCTGTGTTGGAAATTTCTCTTCCCATTAGCCAGTGACTTTGGACCTTGAGGACAGTTGTTGCCCTTCCGTCATCATTCCTTTTCTTCAGGGGATATTCTCCTCCCTATGGAGATGGAGTCCTTGCTTGGGGCTTCTCCTGGATGGGAGGCGGAAAGGTGGGATTGTTCCCCCTGGGGCCTTGCTGGCTCCAAACAAACTTTTTGTTGGGACGTTATTTGATAGATCCTTAGGTCTATGGCCTTGTTGTCTGGTTTCAGAGTCGAGTTTTTACTTGTACTCTGTGGGGTTGGCTGTGCTATCCTTACGCTTGTTCCTGTACCTGTTTCGGGATTCTTTTGTTCCCCTGTCTTGGATCCCTGAGGTTGGGTTGGTCCAGCTGGGTGTGGGTCTGCAGGTCTGGATGACCGAGCGGACTAAGGCACTGCGTTCGGGTCACAGTTTTCTCTGGATGTGTGAGCTTTGTGGAGTCTATCCTGTTAGCTTAGTCTGCTAGGGTATATATTTTCCTTTCAACATGCTCCATTGATTAGAAGAGGGTTTACTCTTCCTTTGGGTTCTGAGGGTATACTCTCCTTCTTGGGGGGGCTCGATTGAGGTTGTGTGTTCCCTTTTTAGGGACCTGTGTTTAGGTCCGGCGACTTAGTTTGCCTGGAGCGTGCATTCTGTCTGGGGGTTGCTTTTGCGGTCTGTTTCTTGCTTGACTGCTTCTTCCTCGCAAGTACCCTCTGTGTCGTCCTGTTATGGTCTCTGTGTTCTCAAACTTGGGGTTTTTCACCTGGGTGTATTACACACTTTTCATGGTCGAATACTTTGTTATTCTATGGTCAGACACTGGGAGGACTTTGCCTCTTCAGTTGCATTCCGTGCTTGCAGGATGTTGGAGAGATGTCTGTTCTGTCTCTGTGCCCGGTCCTATCCCAGGTTTCGCTTGGTATAGGCGTGGCCACCTTTCCCTGTTTGGGCCCCTTTAAGTCTCTGTGAGCTGGGCTCACTTGTGGAGGTGTTATTTTTTGTATTAGAGGACATTTCGGATTCTTCGGTTCTCTTTGCCTTGCTCCCTTGGGGGTTTCGGCTGATGTCTACTTTATTTGTGGAGATGAGCGGTGGGGCACCGTCTGTTGGGCTAAGGTGTATCCTGGAGGACTGTTGGCTCAGTCGAGTCCGTTTGCGGTCTCTAGTTTGGCTTCTGGACTAACTGCGAGTCAGTGTCATTGGGGCTTTTCCTCTTAAAATTTTCTTGGCTTCAGACGAAGCGTTTTTTTTTTTTTTAATGGGTATAGGTTCAGGCCTGGTGCCCTCAGTATGGGCTGCCTATTGTACCCTCCCGTCTTGGCATTCAGTATCCTCTATAGCTTGGGTATGGTTTTCCCAAAAGTAATGAATGCAGCTGTGGACTCTTTCCATTTAAGAAGAAAAACATAAATTATGCTTACCTGATAATTTCCTTTTCTTCTGATGGAAATAGTCCACAGCTCCCCACCCGTAATTTTATGTGGGGCGTCCTTATATTCTTCTGGCACCTTTCACTCTGATATTTCTTCTACTGTTCCTTGTTCCTCGGCGAATGACTAGGGGATGAGGGGAGTAGGAGTATTTAAGCCTTTGGCTGGGTTGTCTTTGCCTCCTCCTGGTGGCCAGGTTTTTATTTCCCAAAAGTAATCAATGGACTCTTTCCATCAGAAGAAAAGGAATCTATCAGGTAAGCATAATATATGTTAACATATACTAATTCAACCACCAGTCTTTGTCAAACTTTTGGGTAGTCATTATTTTGTGTTATTTTTCACACGTATTTTAGGCATGGATTCTTAGTTCCTGTTATGTGTTACTGCCAAAGAACACCCCCAATATTTGTTAAGCAAGATCTCCTGAGTACAGTGATATCACCTATGCATAGGTTTGTTGGGTTGTTTTGGGTTTGCAATGCCAAAGTTCTGACGTGTTTGTGATTATTCTTTTTTTCAAATTTAACATATCTTCTTTGTCTATCTTCTTTTGGGGGGCTTTTTTAAATACCCCAATTTATTTGCTCTCCATGAACGTGCATATATTTCAGAAGTTGAGACCCCAAGGTATTGTATATGGGGTGTTTTGATGCCTTTAATGCAACTGTTTTAGCCAAACAGGCCAACATTGGAGAAAATGTGTGGTGGTATTTCCATCTAAAGTGGAGGAGAGTCCACGGCTTCATTCATTACTGTTGGGAATTAAGAACCTGGCCACCAGGAGAAGGCAAAGACACCCCAGCCAAAGGCTTAAATACTTCCCCCACTTCCCTCATCCCCCAGTCATTCTTTGCCTTTCGTCACAGGAGGGATGGCAGAGAAGTGCAGAGGATTCAGAGTAGTCTCTTATGGAGGGTAGTACTCTTTGCATTGGGACTGGAGTTTTAAGTAGTCCTGTCAACCTCTCAGTGAGAGCCTGGGCAAAAGTTAGAGTCTGGAGATGCAGGGACTCATAGTATAAGCTCCTCAAGCAATCAGCGTTGACGAGTGTCACTGTCTGCTTTCTGCACTCAAGTCCATGTCAGGAGCGAGGCTACTAACCTGTCGCACTTGAAGTGCCGTTTTCCTGTTCCACGGTGTAGATTCTGTTAATATCGGTTCATTTTTTTATTCATAATGATAACACGGAAGACAGGGTCACAGTGTGACGCCTTTAATCTTTAAAGAATCAAGGGTTAATATTCCTGTAAAAGGGGATTATTGAACAGGGGGTTTATACATGACATTGTTTATTGTGTCATTGCTGCCTTATGTGCGAGATGAGGCTCTGGCAATGTGTGGAACTTTCAGGTTACTGGTGGGAGTATTGCGCAGTCTTTTTTGGCGCGTTTTCTCCTTGCTGCAGGGGCGGTGCTGCCAGGCATTCCATGTGACTGGGTGTGCCTATCTCTCTTCCTCGGTTGATCAGTGGCGCAGGAGACAAAACGGTTTCCGTAGTCCGGGTCCTAGGAGGGTTTGAGTGCCCCGGCCATTGGAGGTATAAAAGTGCCTATTTATAAGTAAGCTAGTCCATAATAAAAGCTAAAGCTATGGAGGACTCTGACGCGTTAGAGGGTTCTCCCTCTTTAACAAAGTCTCATTCCTGTGTTTTATTGTGAGGAGGTTCTGGTAGACCAGCCTGCTCAACTATGTTCCACATGCCTTGATAAAGTTACAACATCTAAATGTAAATGGATGTCTAGTACTACTGAGCCGTCCACCTCTGAGGGTTCCTTGTCCTGTTAGGTGCGTTCCCTGCATTCATCTCCAATTGCACATGCAGCGCACCGGGGTCGAACAGTTACTCCTTCGGGAGAGATTCGTTGGCCGTCAGACTTAGTGGACCAACTGGAATCGGCGGATTAGAAAGTGATCCATGCCTTACCACGTTCTGCTAAGCGCAAGCTAGGATGTATCATGACGGCCCTGGGCCCAGGGGTTGTCTACGCCGATGTATATCCCAGAGGCATTATACGATGACGAGGCCCACTCCGACTCTTAGGAGGAGGCCCCTTCTGGGCCGGAATCCGTGTCATCTAAACCTCTCGCTGCGGAGGAGCCTGATTTTAGGTTTAGGATAGAGAAATTGCGCTTTTTGCTGAGGCAGGTGCTTGCTACTCTGGAGGTTCTGGAGCCTAAGATTCTGGAGAAAACTTCAATTTCTAAGCTAGATAAGGTATACGAGGACAGGGTAGTACCTCAGACTTTCCCAGTTCCCGTTAAGATGGCTAATATTATTAAGAATGAATGGGAGCGATTAGGTTCTTCCTTTTCCCCTTCTTCCTTTTCCCCTTCTTCCTTTAAGAAACTGTTCCCCGTTCTGGACTCTCAGCTTGAGCTGTGGGGTACCGTCCCTAAGGTGGATGGTGTTATCTCTACGCTTGCAAAGCGGACAACTATTCCCTTGAGGATAGTTCGTCGTTTTAAGAGCCCATGGATAAAAAGCTGGAAAACATGTTAAGGAAGATGTTTATGCACACAGGGTTTGTTTTTCAGCCAGCAGTGGCCGTTGCTGCGGTTGCTGGAGCTGCAACATATTGGTGTGAATCCCTGTGTGAAATGGTCGAGGGGGAGACTTCCATCGATGAGATACAGGATAAGATTAAGGCGCTGAAGATCGCCAATTCTTTTATCTGTGAGGCAAATATGCAAATTTCTCGCCTGAACGCTAAGGTGTCAGGTTTTTCAGTTTTAGCTCGCAGGACTCTGTGGCTAAAGTCTTGGTCTGCGGATATGACCTCTAAGTCGAGGCTGTTGTCCCTGCCTTTTCAGGGAAAGATTCTGTTCGGTGCAGGATTGGATTAGATCATATCCATGGTTACGGGAGGCAAGGGAGCTTTCCTTCCGCAGGATAAGAAGGCTAAGCCTAAAGTATCTACTTTTCATCCCTTTCGTGCGGACAAAGCCCAGCGCCAGCAACCCACCGCAAAATCGGCATGAAGGGGCGGCCCCCAACCAGTCTCCGGACCACGTAGGGGGCAGATTATCTCTCTTCTCAGAAGCCTGGTTACAGGACGTTCAGGACCCTTGGGTTCTGGAAGTGGTCATCCAGGGTTACAGGATAGGGTTCAGATCCCATCCGCCCAGGGGCAGATTCCTTCTGTTAAACCTATCTTCAAGACCAGAAAAGAGAGAGGCCTTTCTAGAGTGTGTGAGAGATCTCGCCTCTCTCGGCGTTATCATACCAGTACCCCAAGCAGAACGGGGTCTAGGGTACTTTTCCAATCTTTTTGTGGTTCCAAAGAAGGAGAGCACGTTCTGCCCGATTCTGGACCTAAAATGTTTAAACAAGTTTCTGACTTTTCCATCGTTAAAAATGGAAACGATCAGATCCATCCTGCACCTAGTTCAAGAGGGACAGATCATGACGACTATAGACTTGAAGGATGCTTACCAATTCAGAGACCACTTTAAGTTCCTAAGATTTGTGTTTCTGGACAAACACTTCCAGTTTGTTGCCCTTCTTTTTGGTCTGTCGACAGCCCTGACAGTCTTCATGAAGGTTCTGGGGGCGCTACTTGCAGTGGCCAGATCCAGAGGCATTGCTGTGGCGCCTTATCTGGACGTCATCCTAGTCCAGGCGCCGTCGCTCAGTCTTGCAGAGGACCAATCTCATGGTTGGAAGATCAACTCAGGAAAGAGTTCCCTGGTTCCCAGCAACGGGGTGGAGTTCCTGGGCACGATAATAGAGTCTATGTCCATGAAAATATTTCTCACAGACCATCGACGCAGGAAGATTGTCCACCTGTCTTGTCCTTCAGTCCTCCTCAAGCCCCTTGGTGGCTCAGTGTTTGGAGGTGATCGGACTCATGGTTTCAAGCATAGACGTCATCCCATTCGCCAGGTTCCATCTCAGATCTTTTCAATTGTGCATGTTGAAACAGTGGAGCGACGATCATTCAGATCCATCACAGCAGATATCCATGGATGCTCGGACTCCGATTTCCCTCTCTTGGTGGATACATCCAGAGCAACTGTCCATGGGGACATCCTTCTTGAGACCGTCCTTGGAGATTGTGACCACGGACGCCAGTTTAGCAGTATGGGGAGCTGTTTGGGGTGGCAGGATGGCACAAGGAAAATGGTCCCGGGAGGAGTCTCTCCTTCCGATTTTAAATATTCTGGAACTCCGAGCAATCTACGATGCTCTGAAGGCAAGTCCTCCTCTGGGGTCATTCAGCTTCATCAGATTCCAGACCGACAACATTACCTCTGTGGCTTACATCAACCATCAGGGGGGTACGAGGAGCTCACTAGCAATGAGGGAGGTGTCTTGGATCTTGGAGTGGGCGGAGTCCCACTGCTGCTCGCTCTCAGCGATTCACATTCCTGGTGTGGACAACTGGGAAGCGGACTCTCAGCAGGCAACTTTTACATCCGGGGGAATGGTCTCTTCGCCCCGAGGTGTTTGCGGAGATTTGTCTCAGATGGGGAACTCTGGAGAGAGATCTCATGGCATCCAGACTCAATTGCAAGCTACCCTGATACAGGTCAAGGTCCAGGGATCCCCAGGCAGAGCTGATAGATACCTTAGAGGTACCTTGGAGGTTCAGCCTAGCTTACATTTTTTCCACCGTTACCACTTCTACCTCGTGTAGTGGCACGGATCAAACAGGAGTGAGCTTCGGCTATTCTGATTGCTCCATCGTGGCCGCGGAGGGCGTGGTTTGCGGATCTGGTGGGGATGTCATCCTCTCTCCGCCGTGGAGGTTATTCTGTCACAGGGATCTGCTGGAACAGGGCCCTTTTCAACATCGGAATCTAGATTCTCTGAGGCTGACTGCGTGGAGATTGAATACCTAGTCTTGGCCATGAGAGGCTTTTCTGAAAGTGTGATTGATGCTCTAGTTCAGGCAAGGAAGCCAGTCACCCGTCGCATCTACCATAAGGTTTGGAGGACTTGCTTCTCTTGGTGTGAGAAGCGTGGATATGCTTGGCACAAGGTGAAGGTATCCAGGATTCTGTCCTTTCTCCAAGACGGTTTGGAGAAGGGTCTTTCCGCCAGTTCCTTAAAGGGACAGATTTCGGCATTATCAGTCTTGTTGTATAGGAGGCTTGCTGAGCTCCCTGATATTCAATCTTTTGTTCAGGCTCTGTCTAGAATCAGGCCTGTCTTTAGCCAGCCTGCTCCTCCATGGAGCTTAAACTTGGTCCTTAGGGTATTGCAGAAGGTTCCGTTTGAGCCTATGCATTCCGTTGACATTAAGATTCTGTCCTGGAAGGTTCTCTTCCTGTTGGCTATTGCATCGGCATGCAGAGTATCTGAACTGGCCGCCTTGCAATGTGAGCCT
The DNA here is from genome assembly GCF_027579735.1 of Bombina bombina. NCBI lineage: Eukaryota > Metazoa > Chordata > Amphibia > Anura > Bombinatoridae > Bombina > Bombina bombina. The sequence continues at coordinate 497,957,813 of NC_069504.1, forward strand.
CCTTATCTGTTTTTTCATGTGGATAAGGCTGTACTTCGCACTGGTTTGGGGTTTCTACTTAAGGTGGTGTCTAACCGTAACATCAATCAGGAAATAGTGGTTCCTTCTTTGTGACCTAACCCCCTTCTTCTAAGGAGAGCTTACTTCATAACCTGGATGTGGTTTGTGCCTTAAAGTTCTATCTTCAGGCTATGAAGGATTTCAGATAGTCTACATCTCTTTTTGTGGTGTATTCAGGGAAGCGCAAGGGGCAGAGGGCCTCTTCTACTTTGTCCTTGAGGAGCTTGATTCGCTTGGCCTATGAGACAGCGGTACATAAGCCTCCTCAGACGATCACAGCTCATTCAACTGGAGCTGTGGCTTCGTCTTGGGTCTTCAAAAATGAGGCCTCTGTAAAAATGTATAAGGAAGACCAGGTAGCCGCCTTACAAATTTGCTCCATAAAGTTTTACAAGTTTGCTGTTTTTGCTTCTGCAGAAGCTGTTTTTGGGAGAAAGGTTTTGCAGGCTGTGGTGCCCTCAGATTAGGGTCTGCCTTTTACCCTCCCGGTTTCATTCAGTGTCTCCTAGAGCTTGGGTATGTGTTCCCAACAGTAATGAAAATGTAAATTATCTAAATGGCTCTGAAAAGAGCCTTTAGTTCTCACAAAAAAAAACAAAAAAAAATTAACCCTAAAAAAATAATAATGCAGCAATACAGTACAGCTATGCTACTGCCAGTGATTTAAAGTGATCACTGGCAAGCTAGGGGTTAATGGCTCTGAAAATTAAATTAAATTAAACTAGCCAAATGGCTCTGAAAAAAGAGCCTTCTGAGTCTCACAAAAAATTGCTAAAAAAAATAACCCCTAAAAAAAATAAAAAAAAAATGTTTTTATCAAATATATGAAATAAATCTCTGTCCTGTCTGATCACTTCCGATGCTCTGCTAGACTGCCGGGCTCCACGTGGAGCGAAACCGGAAGTGATTACTCGTGGGGGAGTGATCAATCCGGGTCCCAACAGTTGGGAACAGTATTGCAGGAGGCCTCGACATAAAGGCATCACTGCAATACTGTTAGAGCGGCTGGAAGTGATCTTGATCGCTTCCAGTGCTCAGATTAGCTGACGATGTACAGGGTACGTCCTTGGTCGTTAAGGACCATTTTTTTGCAGGACGTACCCTATACGTCGTCGGTCCTTAAGGGGTTAAATCCTCACTATACTTTCAGTTCCTTAGCCCTGCGGGGCACGGTTACTGAGAAATCAGCGGTGTCTGTGGCTGGAGCAGGGACTTAGGCCCCCATGTATCAAGCATTGTGCGGACAAGCTTCTCAACTTGATCTTTTCATCTACTGACCTTCATGCATCATTACACTCTGATGAATGTATAATGTCCGTCCCTTCTCACATGGCAAATTGTGTGAGAGGATTTGTCAATCACCCTGATCAAGCCATTTCGGGGGGATTTCTCTTCATCACCTCAGAGGTGGCTTGATTTTAAGAAGCAATGGTCTAATGACTGCTGCTTCTTACATAACGGGAAGCAAGTTTGCATGTGTGAACCTGCCCCACAAGGGCTCCGGAGCAGCTTATGCTGCTTCTTACATGGACCCCTAAATGCGCTTGTCTCTTCTGTGGTGAGGAAGGTGTTAAAGCCTTTCCTTCCACAGTAGAGCATTTGGCCGCGCTTCCCGCCTCTTCCTTTCACTGGAGCAGAGAGATGCAGAGCTTTTGACACCGTGCCATTATCGTTTCTTCTGTGAGTCCTAAGTAGGGGGCTAAGACCCTATACCAGAGCACAGGAGGGGCATTACGGATAATTATATACAGGTACTGTATATGTTTAAATATAAAAAAATTTAAAAAATATTTGGGCACGTTATGCTATAACATAGCGATAGATTGCAATCGGTATACAATAAAGGTTTTAAGAACGTTTTCACTGATTTGGTGGTAGGTTTAGAGAGAGGGTAACATTTCGTCTGTTTAGCTACCATGGACCAAGCTGGGTCTGCAGCCCCTAATGTATCCTCAGATGAAGGTAATCTTTCTGATTTTATCACTCCTGGCCAAACTGGGTCTGCCGCCAATAATGTGATTTCAGAGGAGGGAAATCCCTCTGATATATTGATTCCTGTAAATAAATGTTTATTATGCGAGACAGTCCTGGTGGTATGTCCTGCACAACTTTGAAATGCTTGTCTGTCTTATGTTCTACAGATTCATTCTAATAGCACTATTTCTACACCTACTGTGGGTCTCCCACCAGTGTATATTACCCAAGGTGGAGTGTCTGAATTTGGTCCAGACTAAATCTTATTTACAATCTGCAGTTACTGAGGCGATTGCAGCTATGCCTCCTGCAAGTAAGCGTAAGCTTAAACACATTTCTCAAAGCTCTTCTTCCATGGAGGGGAAATGCGACAGGAAGCTCTGGCTCTTCGGTTATCAGACAGCCGCAGGTTTCTGATTTAGACAAATCATCTAATTCAGAAGATGAGGTCTCATCTAATTATTCCTCAATGAACTCCGATAAGCAATTTGAGGACACTTTACAATGGAGAATCTGCATTCCTTACTTATGGAGGTTCTAAGAACTCTAGGAATTTAGAGCTTTAATCCAGCTGAGAACAAGAGAGAGGCGCCAAATAATAGAGCAGTATCGTCTGGAATAAACAAAAGTACAAATGGCACCCTTCCCCCAGATACAGTCTACTCACAGACGGAGCGGCACAGAGTGCCAGTGATCGCAAGCCGGGACTGTTTGGAGTCACCCAGCAGACACGCTACGCTGTTGTCACAGGATTACCAACCAGTCAGGGTATCGCTTCTTCCCGGACACTCACAATTCAAACTTGTAATAGAGCCGATGTATATGGCTATAAAAGTTTGCAAACTTTTGGCGTTTTGAATGAGATTTATTCACCAGCGTAGGTAAAAAAATATTTTATTAAAATAATCTAAAAATAGCAGCAACGCGTTTCTCGGTTTATAGCTGTTTCATCAGGCTGTCTGATGAAACGGCTATAAGCCGTTGTGGCCCCTGATCTGGACTCTGCTCCTTTTTCAGGATGCATGTGCTCAGTCCATTCTGGATCCTTGGTTACTCAGGGGTAGAGAAAAGGATTCGGATCTCGGCCTCCAGAGGGAAATCATTAAGGGTGTCATATCTCAAGATGGAAACCATCAGGTCGATTCTGCCTTTAATCTATTAGGGGCAGTTTGGGTCTACTGTAGATCTGAAGGATGCGTATCTTCACGTACCGATTCATCGGGATCATCATTTGTTTCTGCGTTTTGCCTTTATGGACAGGCATTAACAGTTCACTGCTCTACCATTTGGTCTAGATACTGCTCCCAGAATTTTTACAAAGGTCCTGGGAACTCTTCTTTCAATGATTCGGGCTCAGGGCGTAGATATGGCTCCTTACCTGGAAGATATCTTGCTTTCCTTTAGTAATGGACAACACCCAGAGGTTACTGGTTGGAAGGTCAATGTGGCCAAAAGCTCTAACTCCTTGAACGAGTGTATGCTTTATGGGAGCTATCATAGCTTCAGTGGCTATGAAACTTTTTCTCACAGACCAACTTCTCCTTTGGTAGCCCAGTGTATGGAGGTCGTAGGTCTCATGGTGGTGGCGTCAGACGCCATACCATTTGCTAGGTTTCACTTATGTCCTCTTTAGCTTTCTTGGTGGACATCTCCAGGACTGTTATCTCTCTGGGCATGGGGTTCAAACGTCTAGAGTGGGAAACAGATTAAAAAAACATGCACATTAAAAATGCATATTATGCATAACGTGTACTCTGACTGAAACATAGAGCAAGAGAACCATAATACTTTAAAGTATGAGCAAACAATTGAAATATGATATATGCATATGATACACATAATCTGTGCTAAGCATCACAATAGAAACTTTCATTCATGCTATGTAACATTTGACACTTATTTAAAAAACATATATATATATATATATATATATATATATATATATATATATATACACACATCTTTAGCCCACTCGTGATAGAATTAGCACTGTTTTTCAACCATAACCATCTATCTCATAATTCAGACAAAGATTATTTAAGAAAGAGAGATCTACATCTTAAAAGATCAATTCATCTATACACAAGCTTATGTGTTGTACAATATTCATCATTAGCAGAGATTAAATAAACTATGTGGCAGCATGCTCAAACTGACAGCTCAATGAATGTTAAAAACCCTCAAAGAATTGTTTAATTAATTGAAAACACCATTATTGTTCTATAAATAAACTCATGTCCCACTCCCGGTTGAGAGCATTTGATGTAAGTTATCAATTTTTAAATCCAATATAGTTCTTTTAATAATAGTTTACTCCTGTCTCTATGCCTAATTGTGCGTTTTAACTTATCTATGACCTTCACTTTCATGTTAGTCATATGTATCAAATTAAGATGTCTAGCCACGGCGGATTCCTTACTATAGTTCTTGGTATCCCTCATCCGTGATCTAAGTTTCCTTGAGGTTTGACCTACATATTGTTGGTTACGAAAACTACACTCCAAAAAGTACACTACAAATTCAGTTCTACAATTGGCATAGAACTTAATCTCAAACACTTCATTGGTAACGGGACTCCTAAATGTGCTCCCAAAATTAATGATGCCACAAATTAAACAAGGACCTGTGCCACATCTAAAGGTACCTTTGCTTCTTAACCAATTCTTATCTTCAAATTATTTGCACAAACCAAGCTTGGTGCTAATTTGATAGAAAATGTTCTTGATTTCTTTGGCACAAATCTACATGTATCCACTACTTTGTTTAAGGTATACTAAACCCAATTTTTTTTCTTTTGTGATTCAGATAGAGCATGCAATTTTAAGCAACTTTCTAATTTACTCCTATTAAGAATTTATCTTTGTTCTCTTGCTATCTTTATTTGAAAAAGCAGGAATGTAAGCTTAACCCCTTCCCACCCTTAGGACGTTCTATGCCTTCCTAACCGCACTGGGTTTTAAAGCCCTTAGGATGGCATCAAATATACTATCCTTTTGACTGTACTGAAGCCAAAGGCTGGACTGGAGGGTGTGCCTAGCATCATAGGCACTCCCCCCAGATATGATTCCATCATTGAAATCACGTGATTTCATGAACAATCGTGTGATTTCACTTTTTAACTTATTTGTTTACATCGGAACTTTGTTCCAATGTAAACAAATAAGTCTGGCTGGGAAGGGGCTAAGAGCTGGCCCATTTTTGGTTCGGCACCTGGGTAGCGTTTCCTGATTGGTGGCTAAATGTAGCCACCAATCAGCAAGCACTACTACAATAAACAGTTCAAGGAAAAAGAGGAATAGGACACAGGCTATGGTAGTTTTTTCTTCTGTGTACTCAAATCAATTTAATAAGGTTTGTTCAATCCTAAAGAAAAAAAATAAATATATATTCTAAGGGAGGATGAACTTCTTAAAAGGGATACTGAAACCAATTTTTTTCTTTCATACTTCAGATAGAGTATGCACATTTTAAGCAACTTTCTAATTTAGTCCTATTATCAATTTTTCTTCGTTCTCTTGCTATCTTTATTTGAAAAAGCAGGAATATAAGGTTAGAAGCCGGCCCATTTTTGGTTCAGTACCTGGACTAAATTAGAAAGTTGCTTAAAATTTGCATACTCTATCTGAAGTATGAAAGAAAAAAATTGGTTTCAGTATCCCTTTTAAGAAGTTCATCCTCCCTTAGAATATGTATATATATATTTTTTCTTTAGGATTGAACAAACCTTATTAAATTGATTTGAGTACACAGAAGAAAAACTACCATAGCCTGTGTCATATTCCTCTTTTTCCTTGAACTGTTTATTAAATCTTCTTGATACTGATCCTTAACCTTGTTGAAACTAGCATTTATCATCATATGCCGGAGCCTGTTGCTGAAAACGTTAATCCGAGTTAGTATTCCTTCTTAGTCTCATAAATTGGCCCCTGGGAATTGACCATACCAAATGTGGGGATGACATGATTTAGCATGCAAAATGGTATTACTAGAGAAAAGCTTATGAAACGTGTCAGTCTGATCAGGTTTACTCCTGGAATTTTGTAAGAATTCCAAGGATTTTACAGTTTCTTCGGGAACGTAGATAAGGGTTTTTCAGCCAGTTCTATTAAGGATCAGATTAGCCTCTTTCCATTTTGTTACACAGCAAATTAGCTCATATCCCTGCTATTCAGTCCTTTGTGCAGGCTCTGGCTAGAATCAGAGCTGTAATTAAACCTATTTCTTCTCTTAATTTGTTTCTTAAAGGGATACTAAACCCACATTTTTTTTATTTCATTATTCAGATAGAGCATGAAGTTTTAAGCAACTTTCTAATTTACTCATTATCAATTTTTCTTTGTTCTCTTGCTATCTTTATTTAAAAATCAGGAATGTAAAGCTTAGGAACTGGCCCATTTTAGGTTCAGCACCCTGGATAGCGCTGCAGAATCTGTTGGCACTCCACAAATAACCGATAATAATAATAGTGCTTGCTTATTGGTGGCTTCATTTAGCCACCAGTAAGCAAGCATAACCCAGGTTCTGAACCAAAAATGGGCTCCTAAGCTTTACATTCCTGCTAAAGTTTTAGGTGGTGTTATGGCCTTGAAATTCTATCTTCAAGTGACTAAGGAATTTAGTCAATCTTCCAGTCTGTTTGTCCAGATTTCTCGTAATTGAAAGGGCTAGAAGGCTACTGTAGTATCTTTGGCTTTCTGGTGGAAGAGTTTGATACATAGCTTACTTGGAGGCAGTTCAGCAACCACTTGCTAGAATTATTGCTCATTCTATGTGGTCTGTTTCTACTTCCTGGGCCTTCAAGAATGAGGCTTCTATAGAACAGAGATATGGAAGGCTGCAACCTGGTCATTTTTGCATACATTCACCAAGTTTTATCATTTTGATGTTTTTGCCTCGCTGAAGGTAGCTTTTGGGAGTAAGATTCTTAAGGTGGTGGTTCCCAGTAAATAGGTGTCTGCCTTTATAATGTCCCACCCATTTTTTGTGGACTCCACATCTTGGGTATTAATTTTCTAAGATTAAGGACTCGTGGACTCCTAACTACCTTTAGAAACAAAACAAAATTTATTCTTACCTGATAATAAATTAATTTCTTTCTAGTAGTCCACAAACCTACCAAAATGTTTTTTTCTGGTGGAGGCAGACCTAGTTTACGTCTCTTTACCCTACAATCCTTTTATTTCTTCTTTCCTCGGCTATAAGCACTACTGGGAGGGAAGGGGAAGTAGGAGGGATCCTTGAAAGCTCTGTTGTAGGGTGTCCTGCCGCCTCCTGGTGGTGATGTCATTCCCAAGAGTAAGTAATTGTGGACTCTCTACCAAGAAAGAAATTAATTTATCGGGTAAGAATACATTTTGTTTTTTATCTGACCTCTTTACTTGCTACAGCGGGCTGTTCCATTTCAGAAAATAGTTTTTAAATGCAAGAAAGATTAGAAAAAATATATATTTCTCCAACATAGGTGTGTCCGGTCCACGGCGTCATCCTTACTTGTGGGATATTCTCCTCCCCAACAGGAAATGGCAAAGAGCCCAGCAAAGCTGGTCACATGATCCCTCCTAGGCTCCGCCTTCCCCAGTCATTCTCTTTGCCGTTGTACAGGCAACATCTCCACGGAGATGGCTTAGAGTTTTTTAGTGTTTAACTGTAGTTTTTATTATTCAATCAAGAGTTTGTTATTTTAAAATAGTGCTGGTATGTACTATTTACTCTGAAACAGAAAAGAGATGAAGATTTCTGTTTGTAAGAGGAAAATGATTTTAGCAACCGTTACTAAAATCGATGGCTGTTCCACACAGGACTGTTGAGAGGAATTAACTTCAGTTGGGGGAACAGTGAGCAGACTTTTGCTGCTTGAGGTATGACACATTCTAACAAGACGATGTAATGCTGGAAGCTGTCATTTTCCCTATGGGATCCGGTAAGCCATTTTATTACAGACAGTAAATAAGGGCTTCACAAGGGCTTTTTAAGACTGTAGACATTTTCTGGGCTAAATCGATTTATATATAAACATATTTTATACTCCATAGCCTTGAGGAATTATTTTAATCTTGGGAATTTTGTAAAATAACCGGCAGGCACTGTATTGGACACCTTATTCTCTAGGGGCTTTCCCTAATCATAGGCAGAGTCTCATTTTTGGCGCCTGTATTGCGCACTTGTTTTTGAGAAGCATGACATGCAGATGCATGTGTGAGGAGCTCTGATACATAGAAAAGACTTTCTGAAGGCGTCATTTGGTATCGTATTCCCCTTTGGGCTTGGTTGGGTCTCAGCAAAGCAGATACCAGGGACTGTAAAGGGGTTAAATATAAAAACGGCTCCGGTTCCGTTATTTTAAGGGTTAAAGCTTCCAAATTTGGTGTGCAATACTTTTAAGGCTTTAAGACACTGTGGTGAAATTTTGGTGAATTTTGAACAATTCCTTCATACTTTTTCGCAATTGCAGTAATAAAGTGTGTTCAGTTTAAAATTTAAAGTGACAGTAACGGTTTTATTTTAAAACGTTTTTTGTACTTTGTTATCAAGTTTATGCCTGTTTAACATGTCTGAACTGCCAGATAGACTGTGTTCTGAATGTGGGGAAGCCAAGGTCCCTTCTCATTTAAATAGATGTGATTTATGTGACACAAAATTTAGAGAAAATGATGCCCAAGATGATTCCTCAAGTGAGGGGAGTAAGCATGGTACTGCATCATCCCCTCCTTCGTCTACACCAGTCTTGCCCACACAAGAGGCCCCTAGTACATCTAGCGCGCCAATACTCCTTACTATGCAACAATTAACGGCTGTAATGGATAATTCTATCAAAAACATTTTAGCCAAAATGCCCACTTATCAGCGAAAGCGCGACTGCTCTGTTTTAGAAAATACTGAAGAGCATGAGGACGCTGATGATATTGTTTCTGAAGGGCCCCTACACCAGTCTGAGGGGGCCAGGGAGGTTTTGTCTGAGGGAGAAATTTCAGATTCAGGGAAAATTTCTCAACAAGCTGAACCTGATGTGATTACATTTAAATTTAAGTTGGAACATCTCCGCGCTCTGCTTAAGGAGGTGTTATCCACTCTGGATGATTGTGAGAATTTGGTCATCCCAGAGAAACTATGTAAAATGGACAAGTTCCTAGAGGTCCCGGGGCCCCCCGAAGCTTTTCCTATACCCAAGCGGGTGGCGGACATTGTAAATAAAGAATGGGAAAGGCCCGGTATACCTTTCGTCCCTCCCCCCATATTTAAAAAATTGTTTCCTATGGTCGACCCCAGAAAGGACTTATGGCAGACAGTCCCCAAGGTCGAGGGGGCGGTTTCTACTCTAAACAAACGCACCACTATACCCATAGAAGATAGTTGTGCTTTCAAAGATCCTATGGATAAAAAATTAGAAGGTTTGCTTAAAAAGATGTTTGTTCAGCAAGGTTACCTTCTACAACCAATTTCATGCATTATCTACAGCCGCGTGTTTCTGGTTCGATGAGCTAGAAAAGGCGATCACTAGTAATTCTCCTTCTTATGAGGAGATTATGGACAGAATCCGTGCTCTCAAATTGGCTAATTCTTTCACCCTAGACGCCACTTTGCAATTGGCTAGGTTAGCGGCGAAAAATTCTGGGTTTGCTATTGTGGCGCGCAGAGCGCTTTGGTTAAAATCTTGGTCAGCGGATGCGTCTTCCAAGAACAAATTGCTTAACATTCCTTTCAAGGGGAAAACGCTGTTTGGCCCTGACTTGAAAGAGATTATCTCTGATATCACTGGGGGCAAGGGCCACGCCCTTCCTCAGGATAGGTCTTTCAAGGCCAAAAATAAGCCTAATTTTCGTCCCTTTCGTAGAAACGGACCAGCCCCAAGTGCTACGTCCTCTAAGCAAGAGGGTAATACTTCTCAAGCCGAGCCAGCCTGGAGACCAATGCAAGGCTGGAACAAGGGAAAGCAGGCCAAGAAACCTGCCACTGCTACCAAGACAGCATGAGATGTTGGCCCCCGATCCGGGACCGGATCTGGTGGGGGGCAGACTCTCTCTCTCTTCGCTCAGGCTTGGGCAAGAGATGTTCTGGATCCTTGGGCGCTAGAAATAGTCTCCCAAGGTTATCTTCTGGAATTCAAAGGGCTTCCCCCAAGGGGGAGGTTCCACAGGTCTCAATTGTCTTCAGACCACATAAAAAAACAGGCATTCTTACATTGTGTAGAAGACCTGTTAAAAATGGGAGTGATTCATCCTGTTCCATTAGGAGAACAAGGGATGGGGTTCTACTCCAATCTGTTCGTAGTTCCCAAAAAAGAGGGAACGTTCAGACCAATCTTAGATCTCAAGATCCTAAACAAGTTTCTCAAGGTTCCATCGTTCAAAATGGAAACCATTCGAACAATTCTTCCTTCCATCCAGGAAGGTCAATTCATGACCAGGGAACATCATCGGTTCCTAAGGTTCGCATTCCTGGACAAGCATTACCAGTTCGTGGCACTTCCGTTCGGATTAGCCACTGCTCCAAGGATTTTCACAAAGGTACTAGGGTCCCTTCTAGCGGTGCTAAGACCAAGGGGCATTGCAGTAGTACCTTACTTGGACGACATTCTGATTCAAGCGTCGTCCCTTCCTCTAGCAAAGGCTCACACGGACATTGTCCTGGCCTTTCTCAGATCTCACGGATGGAAAGTGAACGTAGAAAAGAGTTCTCTATCTCCGTCAACGAGGGTTCCCTTCTTGGGAACAATAATAGACTCCTTAGAAATGAGGATTTTTCTGACAGAGGCCAGAAAAACAAAACTTCTAAACTCTTGTCAAATACTTCATTCCGTTCCTCTTCCTTCCATAGCGCAGTGCATGGAAGTAATAGGTTTGATGGTAGCGGCAATGGACATAGTTCCTTTTGCGCGCATTCATCTAAGACCATTACAACTGTGCATGCTCAGTCAGTGGAATGGGGACTATACAGACTTGTCTCCGACGATACAAGTAAATCAGAGGACCAGAGATTCACTCCGTTGGTGGCTGTCCCTGGACAATCTGTCACAGGGGATGAGCTTCCGCAGACCAGAGTGGGTCATTGTCACGACCGACGCCAGTCTGATGGGCTGGGGCGCGGTCTGGGGACCCCTGAAAGCTCAGGGTCTTTGGTCTCGGGAAGAATCTCTTCTACCGATAAATATTCTGGAACTGAGAGCGATACTCAATGCTCTCAAGGCTTGGCCTCAGCTAGCAAAGGCCAAGTTCATACGGTTTCAATCAGACAACATGACGACTGTTGCGTACATCAACCATCAGGGGGGAACAAGGAGTTCCCTGGCGATGGAAGAAGTGACCAAAATCATTCAATGGGCGGAGACTCACTCCTGCCACTTGTCTGCAATCCACATCCCAGGAGTGGAAAATTGGGAAGCGGATTTTCTGAGTCGTCAGACATTACATCCGGGGGAGTGGGAACTCCATCCGGAAATCTTTGCCCACATTACTCAACTGTGGGGCATTCCAGACATGGATCTGATGGCCTCTCGTCAGAACTTCAAGGTTCCTTGCTACGGGTCCAGATCCAGGGATCCCAAGGCGACTCTAGTAGATGCACTCGTAGCACCTTGGACCTTCAAACTAGCTTATGTATTCCCGCCGTTTCCTCTCATCCCCAGGCTGGTAGCCAGGATCAATCAGGAGAGGGCATCGGTGATCTTGATAGCTCCTGCGTGGCCACGCAGGACTTGGTATGCAGACCTGGTGAATATGTCATCGGCTCCACCATGGAAGCTACCTTTGAGACGAGACCTTCTTGTTCAGGGTCCGTTCGAACATCCGAATCTGGTTTCACTCCAACTGACTGCTTGGAGATTGAACGCTTGATCTTATCAAAGCGAGGGTTCTCAGATTCTGTTATTGATACTCTTGTTCAGGCCAGAAAGCCTGTAACTAGAAAAATTTACCACAAAATATGGAAAAAATATATCTGTTGGTGTGAATCTAAAGGATTCCCTTGGGACAAGGTAAAAATTCCTAAGATTCTATCCTTTCTTCAAGAAGGATTGGAGAAAGGATTATCTGCAAGTTCCTTGAAGGGACAGATTTCTGCCTTGTCTGTGTTACTTCACAAAAAGCTGGCAGCTGTGCCAGATGTTCAAGCCTTTGTTCAGGCTCTGGTTAGAATCAAGCCTGTTTACAAACCTTTGACTCCTCCTTGGAGTCTCAATTTAGTTCTTTCAGTTCTTCAGGGGGTTCCGTTTGAACCCTTACATTCCGTTGATATTAAGTTATTATCTTGGAAAGTTTTGTTTTTGGTTGCAATTTCTTCTGCTAGAAGAGTTTCAGAATTATCTGCTCTGCAGTGTTCTCCTCCTTATCTGGTGTTCCATGCAGATAAGGTGGTTTTACGTACTAAACCTGGTTTTCTTCCGAAAGTTGTTTCTAACAAAAACATTAACCAGGAGATAGTCGTGCCTTCTTTGTGTCCGAATCCAGTTTCAAAGAAGGAACGTTTGTTGCACAATTTGGATGTTGTTCGCGCTCTAAAATTCTATTTAGATGCTACAAAGGATTTTAGACAAACATCTTCCTTGTTTGTTGTTTATTCTGGTAAAAGGAGAGGTCAAAAAGCAACTTCTACCTCTCTCTCTTTTTGGATTAAAAGCATCATCAGATTGGCTTATGAGACTGCCGGACGGCAGCCTCCTGAAAGTATCACAGCTCATTCCACTAGGGCTGTGGCTTCCACATGGGCCTTCAAGAACGAGGCTTCTGTTGATCAGATATGTAAGGCAGCGACTTGGTCTTCACTGCACACTTTTACCAAATTTTACAAGTTTGATACTTTTGCTTCTTCTGAGGCTATTTTTGGGAGAAAGGTTTTGCAAGCCGTGGTGCCTTCCATTTAGGTGACCTGATTTGCTCCCTCCCTTCATCCGTGTCCTAAAGCTTTGGTATTGGTTCCCACAAGTAAGGATGACGCCGTGGACCGGACACACCTATGTTGGAGAAAACAGAATTTATGTTTACCTGATAATTTACTTTCTCCAACGGTGTGTCGGGCCCACGGCCCGCCCTGGTTTTTTAATCGGGTCTGATAATTTATTTTCTTTAACTACAGTCACCACGGTATCATATGATTTCTCCTATGCAAATATTCCTCCTTTACGTCGGTCGAATGACTGGGGAAGGCGGAGCCTAGGAGGGATCATGTGACCAGCTTTGCTGGGCTCTTTGCCATTTCCTGTTGGGGAGGAGAATATCCCACAAGTAAGGATGACGCCGTGGACCGGACACACCGTTGGAGAAAGTAATTTATCAGGTAAACATAAATTCTGTTTTGTGGAAGGTGGGGTGGTTAATTATTAAAAATGTTACTTCTATTTTGTAATTAAAAATAGTTGATGTAGCCTGTACTATTCTTACTTATACTTAAAATGTTAGTACTGGATATAAAAAAAAAACTATGCAAACACGTTAATTATTAAATTGTTATCCGTTTTTGGGTATTAAGGGGTTAATCATCCATTTGCTGGTGGGTGCAATCCTTTGCTAACTTAATACATTTACTGTGAAAAATTGGTTGCTATAACTATTTTGGTTCATTGTTATTTCAACTGTGACAGCTTTTTGTGCTTCTTAAAGGCACAGTAGCGTTTTTATAATTGCTTGCAAATTTATTTAGAAAAGTATTTCCAAGCTTGCTAGTCTCATTGCTAGTCTGTTTAAACATGTCTGACACAGATGAATCTCTTTGCTCACTATGTTTAAAGGCCAATGTGGAGCCCAATAGAAATTTGTGTACTAATTGCATTGATGTTACTTTAAATAAAAGTCAATCTTTACATGTAAAGAAATTATCACCAGACAACGAGGGGGAAGTTATGCCGACTAACTCTCCTCACGTGTCAGTACCTTCGCCTCCCGCTCAGGAGGTGCGTGATTTTGTGGCGCCAAGTACATCAGGGAGGCCCTTACAAATCACTTTGCAAGACATGGCTACTGTTATGACAGAAGTATTATCTAAATTGCCAGAATTAAGAGGCAAGCGCGATAGCTCTGGGTTAAGGACAGAGCGCGTGGATGAGGTGAGAGCCATGTCAGATACTGCGTCACAGTTTGCAGAACATGAAGACGGAGAGCTTCATTCTGTGGGTGACGGATCTGATCCAGGGAGACTGGATTCAGAGATTTCTAATTTTAAATTTAAGCTTGAGAACCTCTGCATATTGCTAGGGGAGGTATTAGCGGCTCTGAATGATTGTAACACGGTTGCAATTCCAGAAAAATTATGTAGGTTGGATAGATACTATGCGGTACCGGTGTGTACTGACGTGTTTCCTATACCTAAAAGGCTTACAGAGATTATTAGCAAGGAGTGGGATGTGGTGTGCCTTTTTCCCCTCCTCCCATATTTAGGAAAATGTTTCCTATAGACGCCACCACACGAGACTTATGGCAGACGGTCCCTAAGGTGGAGGGAGCAGTTTCTACTTTAGCTAAGCGTACGACTATCCCGGTGGAGGATAGTTGTGCCTTTTCAGATCCAATGGATAAGAAATTAGAGGGTTACCTTAAGAAAATGTTTGTTCAACAAGGTTTTATCTTACAGCCCCTTGCATGCATTGCGCCTGTCACTGCTGCGGCGGCATTCTGGTTTGAGTCTCTGGAAGAGGCCATTCGCACAGCTCCATTGGATGAAATTATGAACAAGCTTAAAGCACTTAAGCTAGCTAACGCATTTGTTTCTGATGCCGTCGTACATTTAACCAAACTTACGGCTAAGAACTCCGGATTCGCCATCCAAGCGCGCAGAGCGCTATGGCTCAAATCCTGGTCAGCTGACGTGACTTCTAAATCTAAATTGCTTAATATTCCTTTCAAAGGGCAGACCTTATTCGGGCCCGGCTTGAAAGAAATTATAGCTGACATTACGGGAGGTAAGGGCCATGCTCTACCTCAGGACAGGGCCAAATCAAAGGCCAAACAGTCTAATTTTCGTGCCTTTCGTAACTTCAAGGCAGGAGTAGCATCAACTTCCTCCGCTCCAAAACAGGAAGGAGCTGTTGCTCGTTACAGGCAGGGCTGGAAAGTTAACCAGTCCTGGAACAAGGGCAAGCAGGCCAAGAAACCTGCTGCTGCCCCTAAGACAGCATGAAGAGAGGGCCCCCTATCTGGAAACGGATCTAGTGGGGGGCAGACTTTCTCTCTTCGCCCAGGCTTGGGCAAGAGATGTCCAGGATCCCTGGGCGTTGGAGATCATATCTCAGGGATATCTCCTGGACTTCAAAACTTCTCCTCCACGAGGGAGATTTCATCTTTCAAGGTTATCAGCAAACCAAATAAAGAAAGAGGCGTTTCTACGCTGTGTACAAGACCTCTTACTAATGGGGGTGATCCACCCAGTTCCGCGGACGGAACATGGGCAAGGATTCTATTCAAATCTGTTTGCGGTTCCCAAGAAAGAGGGAACCTTCAGACCAATCTTGGACTTAAAAATCCTAAACAAATTTCTAAGAGTTCCATCATTCAAAATGGAAACTATTCGAACCATCCTTCCCATGATCCAAGAGGGTCAGTACATGACCACAGTGGACTTAAAGGATGCCTACCTTCACATACCGATTCACAAGGATCATTATCGGTACCTAAGATTTGCTTTCCTAGACAGGCATTACCAGTTTGTAGCTCTTCCCTTCGGATTAGCTACGGCTCCAAGAATCTTTACAAAAGTTCTGGGCTCACTTCTGGCGGTACTAAGACCACGAGGCATAGCGGTGACTCCGTACCTAGATGACATTCTGATACAAGCGTCAAGTTTTCAAACTGCCAAGTCTCATACAGAGATAGTTCTGGCATTTCTGAGGTCGCATGGGTGGAAGGTGAACGTGGAAAAGAGTTCTCTATTACCACTTACAAGGGTTCCCTTTCTAGGGACTCTTATAGATTCTGTAGAGATGAAAATTTACCTGACAGAAGCCAGGTTATCAAAACTTCTAAATGCTTGCCGTGTCCTTCATTCCATTCCACACCCGTCAGTAGCTCAGTGCATGGAAGTAATCGGCTTAATGGTAGCGGCAATGGACATAATACCATTTGCGCGCCTGCATCTCAGACCGCTGCAATTGTGCATGCTAAGTCAGTGGAACGGGGATTACTCAGATTATTCCCCCCTACTAAATCTGGATCAAGAGACCAGAGATTCTCTTCTATGGTGGCTTTCTCGGCCACATCTGTCCAAGGGGATGACCTTTCGCAGGCCAGATTGGACGATTGTAACAACAGACGCCAGCCTTCTAGGCTGGGGCGCAGTCTGGAACTCCCTGAAGGCTCAGGGATTATGGACTCAGGAGGAGAAACTCCTCCCAATAAATATTCTGGAATTAAGAGCAATATTCAATGCTCTCCTAGCTTGGCCTCAGTTAGCAACTCTGAGGTTCATCAGATTTCAGTCGGACAACATCACGACTGTGGCTTACATCAACCATCAAGGGGGAACCAGAAGTTCCCTAGCGATGTTGGAAGTCTCAAAGATAATTCGCTGGGCAGAGTCTCACTCTTGCCACCTGTCAGCGATTTACATCCCAGGCGTGGAGAACTGGGAGGCGGATTTTCTAAGTCGCCAGACTTTTCATCCGGGGGAGTGGGAACTTCATCCGGAGGTCTTTGCTCAGATTCATCGTTGGGGCAAACCAGATCTGGATCTCATGGCGTCTCGCCAGAACGCCAAGCTTCCTTGTTACGGATCCAGGTCCAGGGACCCGGGAGCGGTGCTGATAGATGCTCTGACAGCCCCTTGGGTCTTCAACATGGCTTATGTGTTTCCACCATTTCCGATGCTTCCTCGTTTGATTGCCAAGATCAAACAGGAGAGAGCTTCGGTGATTCTGATAGCGCGTGCGTGGCCACGCAGGACCTGGTATGCAGGCCTAGTGGACATGTCGTCCTGTCCACCGTGGTCTCTGCCTCTGAGACAGGACCTTCTAATTCAGGGTCCTTTCAACCATCCAAATCTAATTTCTCTGAGGCTGACTGCATAGAGATTGAGTGCTTGATTCTATCAAAGCGTGGCTTCTCGGAGTCGGTTATTGACACCTTAATACAGGCTAGGAAGCCTGTTACCAGAAAAATTTACCATAAGATATGGCGTAAATATTTATATTGGTGTGAATCCAAGTGTTACTCATGGAGTAAGGTTAGGATTCCTAGGATATTGTCCTTTCTACAAGAGGGTTTAGAAAAGGGCTTATCTGCTAGTTCGTTAAAGGGACAGATTTCTGCTCTGTCTATTCTTCTACACAAACGTCTGGCTGAAGTTCCAGACGTTCAGGCTTTTTGTCAGGCTTTAGCTAGGATTAAGCCTGTGTTTAAGACTGTTGCTCCGCCGTGGAGCTTAAACTTAGTTCTTAACGTTCTTCAAGGCGTTCCATTTGAACCCCTTCATTCCATTGATATCAAGCTGTTATCCTGGAAGGTTCTGTTTTTGATGGCTTTTTCCTCGGCTCGAAGAGTCTCTGAGTTATCTGCCTTACATTGTGATTCTCATCTGATTTTTCATTCAGACAAGGTAGTTCTGCGTACTAAATCTGGGTTCTTACCTAAGGTAGTTACTAACAGGAATATCAATCAAGAGATTGTTGTTCCATCACTGTGTCCTAACCCTTCTTCAAAGAAGGTACGACTTTTGCATAATCTGGACGTAGTCCGTGCCCTGAAGTTCTATTTGCAGGCAACTAAAGATTTTCGTCAAACTTCTTCCCTGTTTGTCGTTTACTCTGGACAGAGAAGAGGTCAAAAGGCTTCGGCTACCTCTCTCTCTTTTTGGCTTCGTAGCATAATACGTTTAGCCTATGAGACTGCTGGATTGCAGCCTCCTGATAGGATTACAGCTCATTCTACTAGAGCTGTGGCTTCCACCTGGGCCTTTAAAAATGAGGCCTCTGTTGAACAGATTTGCAAGGCTGCAACTTGGTCTTCACTTCACACTTTTTCAAAATTTTACAAATTTGACACTTTTGCTTCTTCGGAGGCTATTTTTGGGAGAAAGGTACTTCAGGCAGTGGTTCCTTCTGTTTAAGGTTCCTGCCTTGTCCCTCCCTTCATCCGTGTACTTTAGCTTTGGTATTGGTATTCCATAAGTAATGGATGACACGTGGACTGACTACACTTAACAAGAGAAAACATAATTTATGCTTACCTGATAAATTTATTTCTCTTGTAGTGTAGTCAGTCCACGGCCCGCCCTGTCTTTAAGGCAGATCTAAATTTTAATTAAACTCCAGTCACCACTTCACCCTATGGTTTCTCCTTTCTCGTCTGGTTTTGGTCGAATGACTGAATATGACATGTGAGGGGAGGAGCTATATAGCAGCTCTGCTTGGGTGATCCTCTTGCAGCTTCCTGTTAGGAAGAGATATATTCCATAAGTAATGGATGACCCGTGGACTGACTACACTACAAGAGAAATAAATTTATCAGGTAAGCATAAATTATGTTTTTTTTTTATTCTTTCTAAGGGCCTGATGATCTAAAGGTCTCTGGGATAGCGAGATTATTAAAGAATGCTTGTCAGTACTTCTATTTCCCTGGTAGAATGATCTAGAGCCACTGAAAACAGGCAGCCTCACTAAGGGGCGCACACTGCATTTTCATATGGGGAGGAGAGGCATATATTGAAAAGTGCACATTGAAATTCATATTTTAAAAATTTTACAAACTGAGTTAATGAACCATTCGACTCATCGAAAATATGAAGGAAATTTTTGTTTTGTTTTGGAGCATGAAAAATCGTAGCAAAATTCTTCACTAAAATCATATTTCTTTTGCAAGATGTACAGAGTCCACGGATTCATCCTAACTTGTGGGAAATTGTCCTTCCTGACAGTAAGTAGCAAAGAGAGCACCACAGCAGAGCCGTCTATATAGCTCCCCCCTTAACTCCACCCCCCAGTCATTCTCTTTGCTGGCTCTAAGCAGGAAGGGTAAAGAGAAGAGGTGTTAAACTGTTAGTTTTATTTTATCTTCAATCAAGTGTGTGTTATTTTTAAATGGTACCGGTGTTGTACTATTTACTCTCAGGCAGGACATAGATGAAGATTTCTGCCTGAAGGATGATGATCTTAGCATTTGTAACTAAGGTCCACTACTGTTCCCACAGAAGCTGAGGAGTACAGGAAAACTTCAGTGTGAGGAACGGTTCTTGCTATACAGCAATGAGGTATGTTCAGCCCTTTTTTTCTGCAGAGACTTGGATAACTACAGAAAGGCTGAAAGTATCCCCATTAGGGGAAGGGTAAGCAGTAATCCTAGTGTTAGAAGGGTATTACTAGCTTGCATATAGGGCTAATTTCTCCAACATAGGTGTGTCCGGTCCACGGCGTCATCCTTACTTGTGGGATATTCTCTTCCCCAACAGGAAATGGCAAAGAGCCCAGCAAAGCTGGTCACATGATCCCTCCTAGGCTCCGCCTACCCCAGTCATTCTCTTTGCCGTTGTACAGGCAACATCTCCACGGAGATGGCTTAGAGTTTTTTAGTGTTTAACTGTAGTTTTTATTATTCAATCAAGAGTTTGTTATTTTGAAATAGTGCTGGTATGTACTATTTACTCAGAAACAGAAAAGAGATGAAGATTTCTGTTTGTATGAGGAAAATGATTTTAGCAACCGTTACTAAAATCCATGGCTGTTCCACACAGGACTGTTGAGAGCAATTAACTTCAGTTGGGGGAACAGTGAGCAGTCTCTTGCTGCTTGAGGTATGACACATTCTAACAAGACGATGTAATGCTGGAAGCTGTCATTTTCCCTATGGGATCCGGTAAGCCATGTTTATTAAGATAGTAAATAAGGGCTTCACAAGGGCTTATTAAGACTGTAGACTTTTTCTGGGCTAAATCGATTCATTATTAACACATATTTAGCCTTGAGGAATCATTTAATCTGGGTATTTTGATAAGATTATATCGGCAGGCACTGTTTTAGACACCTTATTCTTTAGGGGCTTTCCCAAATCATAGGCAGAGCCTCATTTTTGCGCCGGTGTTGCGCACTTGTTTTTGAGAGGCATGACATGCAGTCGCATGTGTGAGGAGCTCTGATACTTAGAAAAGACTTTCTGAAGGCGTCATTTGGTATCGTATTCCCCTTTGGGCTTGGTTGGGTCTCAGCAAAGCAGATACCAGGGACTGTAAAGGGGTTAAAGTTAAAAACGGCTCCGGTTCCGTTATTTTAAGGGTTAAAGCTTCCAAATTTGGTGTGCAATACTTTTAAGGCTTTAAGACACTGTGGTGAAATTTTGGTGAATTTTGAACAATTCCTTCATATTTTTTCGCAATTGCAGTAATAAAGTGTGTTCAGTTTAAAATTTAAAGTGACAGTAACGGTTTTATTTTAAAACGTTTTTTGTTCTTTGTTATCAAGTTTATGCCTGTTTAACATGTCTGAACTACCAGATAGACTGTGTTCTGAATGTGGGGAAGCCAGAATTCCTTCTCATTTAAATAAATGTGATTTATGTGACAATGACAATGATGCCCAAGATGATTCCTCAAGTGAGGGGAGTAAGCATGGTACTGCATCATTCCCTCCTTCGTCTACATGAGTCTTGCCCACTCAGGAGGCCCCTAGTACATCTAGCGCGCCAATACTCCTTACTATGCAACAATTAACGGCTGTAATGGATAATTCTGTCAAAAACATTTTAGCCAAAATGAACACTTATCAGCGTAAGCGCGACTGCTCTGTTTTAGATACTGAAGAGCATGACGACGCTGATAATAATGGTTCTGAAGGGCCCCTAAACCAGTCTGATGGGGCCAGGGAGGTTTTGTCTGAGGGAGAAATTACTGATTCAGGGAACATTTCTCAACAAGCTGAACCTGATGTGATTACGTTTAAATTTAAGTTGGAACATCTCCGCATTCTGCTTAAGGAGGTATTATCCACTCTGGATGATTGTGACAAGTTGGTCATCCCAGAGAAACTATGTAAAATGGACAAGTTCCTAGAGGTCCCGGGGCTCCCAGAAGCTTTTCCTATACCCAAGCGGGTGGCGGACATTGTAAATAAAGAATGGGAAAGGCCCGGTATTCCTTTCGTCCCTCCCCCCATATTTAAAAAATTGTTTCCTATGGTCGACCCCAGAAAGGACTTATGGCAGACAGTCCCCAAGGTCGAGGGAGCGGTTTCCACCTTAAACAAACGCACCACTATACCCATAGAAGATAGTTGTGCTTTCAAAGATCCTATGGATAAAAAATTAGAAGGTTTACTTAAAAAGATGTTTGTTCAGCAGGGTTACCTTCTACAACCAATTTCATGCATTGTCCCTGTCGCTACAGCCGCGTGTTTCTGGTTCGATGAGCTGGTAAAGGCGGTCGATAGTGATTCTCCTCCTTATGAGGAGATTATGGACAGAATCAATGCTCTCAAATTGGCTAATTCTTTCACCTTAGACGCCACTTTGCAATTGGCTAGGTTAGCGGCTAAGAACTCTGGGTTTGCTATTGTGGCGCGCAGAGCGCTTTGGTTGAAATCTTGGTCAGCTGATGCGTCTTCCAAGAACAAGCTACTTAACATTCCTTTCAAGGGGAAAACGCTGTTTGGCCCTGACTTGAAAGAGATTATCTCTGATATCACTGGGGGTAAGGGCCACGCCCTTCCTCAGGATCGGCCTTTCAAGGCAAAAAATAAACCTAATTTTCGTCCCTTTCGTAGAAACGGACCAGCCCAAAGTGCTACGTCCTCTAAGCAAGAGGGTAATTCTTCTCAAGCCAAGCCAGCTTGGAGACCAATGCAAGGCTGGAACAAGGGAAAGCAGGCCAAGAAACCTGCCACTGCTACCAAGACAGCATGAAATGTTGGCCCCCGATCCGGGACCGGATCTGGTGGGGGGCAGACTCTCTCTCTTCGCTCAGGCTTGGGCAAGAGATGTTCTGGATCCTTGGGCGCTAGAAATAGTCTCCCAAGGTTATTTTCTGGAGTTCAAGGGGCTTCCCCCAAGGGGGAGGTTCCACAGGTCTCAGTTGTCTTCAGACCACATAAAAAGACAGGCATTCTTACATTGTGTAGAAGACCTATTAAAAATGGGAGTGATTCATCCTGTTCCATTAGGAGAACAAGGGATGGGGTTCTACTCCAATCTGTTCATAGTTCCCAAAAAAGAGGGAACGTTCAGACCAATCTTAGATCTCAAGATCTTAAACAAGTTTCTCAAGGTTCCATCGTTCAAGATGGAAACCATTCGAACAATTCTTCCTTCCATCCAGGAAGGTCAATTCATGACCACGGTGGATTTAAAGGATGCGTATCTACATATTCCTATCCACAAGGAACATCATCGGTTCCTAAGGTTCGCATTCCTGGACAAGCATTACCAGTTCGTGGCGCTTCCTTTCGGATTAGCCACTGCTCCAAGGATTTTCACAAAGGTACTAGGGTCCCTTCTAGCTGTGCTAAGACCAAGGGGCATTGCCGTAGTACCTTACTTGGACGACATTCTGATTCAAGCGTCGTCCCTTCCTCAAGCAAAGGCTCACACGGACATTGTCCTGGCCTTTCTCAGATCTCACGGATGGAAAGTGAACGTGGAAAAGAGTTCTCTATCTCCGTCAACAAGGGTTCCCTTCTTGGGAACAATAATAGACTCCTTAGAAATGAGGATTTTTCTGACAGAAGCCAGAAAAACAAAGCTTCTAGACTCTTGTCGGATACTTCATTCCGTTCCTCTTCCTTCCATAGCGCAGTGCATGGAAGTGATAGGTTTGATGGTAGCGGCAATGGACATAGTTCCTTTTGCGCGCATTCATCTAAGACCATTACAACTGTGCATGCTCAGTCAGTGGAATGGGGACTATACAGACTTGTCTCCGAAGATACAAGTAAATCAGAGGACCAGAGACTCACTCCGTTGGTGGCTGTCCCTGGACAACCTGTCACAAGGGATGACCTTCCGCAGACCAGAGTGGGTCATTGTCACGACCGACGCCAGTCTGATGGGCTGGGGCGCGGTCTGGGGATCCCTGAAAGCTCAGGGTCTTTGGTCTCGGGAAGAATCTCTTCTACCGATAAATATTCTGGAACTGAGAGCGATATTCAATGCTCTCAAAGCTTGGCCTCAGCTAGCGAGGGCCAAGTTCATATGGTTTCAATCAGACAACATGACAACTGTTGCGTACATCAACCATCAGGGGGGAACAAGGAGTTCCCTAGCGATGGAAGAAGTGACCAAAATCATTCTATGGGCGGAGTCTCACTCCTGCCACCTGTCTGCTATCCACATCCCAGGAGTGGAAAATTGGGAAGCGGATTTTCTGAGTCGTCAGACATTGCATCCGGGGGAGTGGGAACTCCATCCGGAAATCTTTGCCCAAGTCACTCAACTGTGGGGCATTCCAGACATGGATCTGATGGCCTCTCGTCAGAACTTCAAAGTTCCTTGCTACGGGTCCAGATCCAGGGATCCCAAGGCGGCTCTAGTGGATGCACTAGTAGCACCTTGGACCTTCAAACTAGCTTATGTGTTCCCGCCGTTTCCTCTCATCCCCAGGCTGGTAGCCAGGATCAATCAGGAGAGGGCGTCGGTGATCTTGATAGCTCCTGCGTGGCCACGCAGGACTTGGTATGCAGATCTGGTGAATATGTCATCGGCTCCACCATGGAAGCTACCTTTGAGACGAGACCTTCTTGTTCAGGGTCCGTTCGAACATCCGAATCTGGTCTCACTCCAGCTGACTGCTTGGAGATTGAACGCTTGATCTTATCGAAGCGAGGGTTCTCAGATTCTGTTATCGATACTCTTGTTCAGGCCAGAAAGCCTGTAACTAGAAAGATTTACCACAAAATTTGGAAAAAATATATCTGTTGGTATGAATCTAAAGGATTCCCTTGGGACAAGGTTAAAATTCCTAAGATTCTATCCTTCCTTCAAGAAGGATTGGAAAAAGGATTATCTGCAAGTTCCCTGAAGGGACAGATTTCTGCCTTGTCTGTGTTACTTCACAAAAAGCTGGCAGCTGTGCCAGATGTTCAAGCCTTTGTTCAGGCTCTGGTCAGAATCAAGCCTGTTTACAAACCTTTGACTCCTCCTTGGAGTCTCAACTTAGTTCTTTCAGTTCTTCAGGGGGTTCCGTTTGAACCCTTACATTCCGTTGATATTAAGTTATTATCTTGGAAAGTTTTGTTTTTGGTTGCAATTTCTTCTGCTCGAAGAGTTTCAGAATTATCTGCTCTGCAGTGTTCTCCTCCTTATCTGGTGTTCCATGCAGATAAGGTGGTTTTACGTACTAAACCTGGTTTTCTTCCAAAAGTTGTTTCTAACAAAAACATTAACCAGGAGATTATCGTACCTTCTCTGTGTCCGAAACCAGTTTCGAAGAAGGAACGTTTGTTGCACAATTTGGATGTTGTTCGCGCTCTAAAATTCTATTTAGATGCTACAAAGGATTTTAGACAAAAATCTTCCTTGTTTGTTGTTTATTCCGGTAAAAGGAGAGGTCAAAAAGCAACTTCTACCTCTCTCTCTTTTTGGATTAAAAGCATCATCAGATTGGCTTACGAGACTGCCGGACGGCAGCCTCCCGAAAGATTCACAGCTCATTCCACTAGGGCTGTGGCTTCCACATGGGCCTTCAAGAACGAGGCTTCTGTTGATCAGATATGTAGGGCAGCGACTTGGTCTTCACTGCACACTTTTACCAAATTTTACAAGTTTGATACTTTTGCTTCTTCTGAGGCTATTTTTTGGGAGAAAGGTTTTGCAAGCCGTGGTGCCTTCCATTTAGGTGACCTGATTTGCTCCCTCCCTTCATCCGTGTCCTAAAGCTTTGGTATTGGTTCCCACAAGTAAGGATGACGCCGTGGACCGGACACACCTATGTTGGAGAAAACAGAATTTATGTTTACCTGATAAATTACTTTCTCCAACGGTGTGTCCGGTCCACGGCCCGCCCTGGTTTTTTAATCAGGTCTGATATTTTATTTTCTTTAACTACAGTCACCACGGTATCATATGGTTTCTCCTATGCAAATATTCCTCCTTAACGTCGGTCGAATGACTGGGGTAGGCGGAGCCTAGGAGGGATCATGTGACCAGCTTTGCTGGGCTCTTTGCCATTTCCTGTTGGGGAAGAGAATATCCCACAAGTAAGGATGACGCCATGGACCGGACACACCGTTGGAGAAAGTAATTTATCAGGTAAACATAAATTCTGTTTTTATTTGGGACTTCTGTTTGGAGGGTTCACTTGACTTATTTGTTTTTTTTTTTTATAACCCACATGGCTCAAGGTTCGTTTTGTAACTTTCTGTGTAGGCCCCAGCAACATCGGGTAGAGAGGGGCGGGGCCTATTTTCGCGCCTCAGTTGCGCATTTATTTTGCATAAGCAAGCAGCAAGCCACAACAGAAGGGTCCTGAAGCACTTCTAAGGGCCTAATCAAAGCTTCATTTCCACATTTTTGATCCTTTAGGGCAGGTAGGCGCCACAGCAGAGCTGTGGCAGGGTACTGACAAGGGTTTTACCGGGTTTTTAACTCTCTTTAATCCGTTTTTCTCATTTAAGGGTTAATTGCCTTAATATTTGTGGTGCAATTTTACTAAAGCTTGAGAGGTATACTGTAAAAATTTCGGAAATTTTGGAGTTATTTTAAGCAGTTTTGCAGTTTGTGTATGCCTTTTTTTTTCTCTTAAAGGCACAGTACCGTTTTTGCAAATTGTATTTTTTTCATTAAATAAAGAGTTTTCCAAGCTTGCTTGCCTGTTAAACATGTCTGACATTGAGGAAACTCATTGTTCAATTTGTTTAGAAGCCATTGTGGAACCCCCTCTTAGAATGTGTCCCACTTGTACTGATATGACTATAAATTGCAAACAGCATATTTTGACTTATAAAAGTTTGGCATTAGATGATTCTCAGACAGAAGGAAATCAGGTTTTGCCATCTAGTTCTCCCCAAGTGTCACAACCAGTAACGCCCGCACAAGCGACGCCAAGTACTTCTAGTGCGTCTAATTCTTTCACCTTGCAAGATATTGCCTCAGTTATGAATACTACCCTCACAGAGGTTTTATCTAAGCTGCCAGGGTTGCAAGGGAAGAGCAGTAGCTCTGGGTTAAGATCAAATGCTGAGCCTTCTGACGCTTTAGTAGCCGTATCCGATATTCCCTCACAATATTCTGAAGTAGGGATGAGGGATTTGCTATCTGAGGGAGAGATTTCTGATTCTGGAAAGATGTTCCCTCAGACTGATTCAGATATGACGACATTTAAATTTAAGCTAGAGCACCTCAGTTTATTGCTCAGGGAGGTTTTAGCGATTCTGGATGATTGTGACCCTATTGTAGTTCCAGAGAAATTGTGTAAAATGGAAAAATATTTAGAGGTTCCTGTTTACACTGATGGACATTGTTACTAAGGAGTGGGATAGACCAGGTATTCCGTTCGCTCCCCCTCCTGTTTTTAAGAAAATGTTTCCCATATCTGACACCATAAAGGACTCATGGCAGACGGTCCCTAAGGTGGAGGGAGCTATTTCTACTCTAGCTAAGCGTACAACTATACCTATTGAAGACAGTTGTGCTTTCATTGATCCTATGGATAAAAAATTAGAGGGTCTCCTAAAGAAAATTTTTGTTCATAAAGGTTTTCTTCTTCAACCTATAGCGTGCATTGTTCCTGTAACCACTGCAGCTGCATTTTGGTTTGAGGCTCTAGAAGAGGCTCTTCAGATGGAGACCCCACTAGATGATATTCTAGACAGAATTAAGGCTCTTAAGTTAGCTAATTCTTTCATTACAGACGCCGCTTTTCATCTTGCTAAATTAGCGGCAAAGAATTCAGGTTTTGCCATTTTAGCGCGTAGAGCGCTATGGCTTTATTCCTGATCGGCCGATGTGTCATCTAAATCCAAGCTTTTGACCATCCCTTTCAAAGGTAAGACCCTATTCGGGCCTGCACTGAAAGAGATCATTTCAGACATCACTGGAGGAAAGGGTCATGCCCTCCCTCAAGATAAGTCAAATAAGACAAGGACCAAACAAAATAATTTTCGTTCCTTTCGAAACTTCAAGGGTGGTCCCGCTTTCTCTTCCCCGGCTGCAAAGCAAGAGGGGAACTTTGCTCAATCCAAGCCAACCTGGAGACCTAACCAGGCTTGGAAAAAGGGTAAACAGGCCAAAAAGCCTGCTGCTGCCACGAAGACAGCATGAAGGGGTAGCCCCCGATCCGGGACCGGATCTAGTAGGGGGCAGACTCTCTCTCTTTGCTCAGGCCTGGGCAAGAGACGTTCAGGACTCCTGGGCCGTAGAAATTGTAACCCAGGGGTATCTCCTAGATTTCAAAGATTCTCCTCCAAGGGGGAGGTTCCATCTTTCTCATTTGTCTTAAACCAGACAAAAAGAGAGGCGTTCTTACGCTGTGTAGAAGACCTTTTTACCATGGGATTGATCTGCCCAGTTCCAAAAGCAGAACAGGGGCAAGGTTTTTACTCCAATCTGTTTGTGGTTCCCAAAAAAGAGGGAACCTTCAGACCAATTCTAGATCTTAAGATCCTAAACCAATTCCTTAGAGTTCCATCCTTCAAGATGGAGACCATTCGGACTATTTTACCAATGATCCAGGAGGGTCAATATATGACTACCGTGGATCTAAAGGATGCGTATCTACACATTCCTATCCAAAAAGATCATCGCCAGTACCTCAGGTTTGCCTTTCTGGACAGGCATTACCAGTTTGTGGCTCTTCCCTTCGGGTTGGCCACGGCGCCAAGAATCTTCACAAAGGTGCTAGGATCCCTTCTGGCGGTCCTAAGGCCGCGGGGCATAGCAGTGGTGCCTTATCTAGTCGACATCTTAATTCAAGCGTCGACTTTCCAACTTGCCAAGTCTCACACGGACTTGGTGTTGGCCTTTCTAAGATCTCATGAGTGGAAGGTGAACGTGAAAAAGAGTTCCCTTATTCCTCTCACAAGAGTTCCATTCCTGGGAACTCTGATAGATTCGGTGGACATGAGAATTTTTCTGACGGAGGTCAGGAAATCAAAGATTTTAACCACCTGCCGAGCTCTTCATTCCATTCCTCGGCCGTCAGTGGCTCAGTGTATGGAGGTAATCGGACTTATGGTAGTGGCAATGGACATAGTTCCGTTTGCTCGCTTGCATCTCAGACCACTGCAACTATGCATGCTCAAACAGTTGAATGGGGATTATGTAGATTTATCTCCTCAGATAAATCTGGATTAAGAGACCAAAGACTCTCTTCTTTGGTGGTTGTCACAGGATCACCTGTCCAGGGGAATCTTTTTCCGCAGGCCAGCGTGGGTTATTGTGACGACGGACGCCAGCCTCCTGGGCTGGGGTGCAGTCTGGAATTCCCTGAAAGCACAGGATTTGTGGACTCAGGAGGAGGCCCTCTTACCGATAAATATTCTGGAATTAAGAGAGATATTCAATGCTCTTCAGGTGTGGCCTCAGCTGGCTTCGGCCGGATTCATCAGGTTTCAGTCGGACAACATCACGACTGTAGCTTATATCAATCATCAGGGGGGAACAAGGAGTTCCTTGGCGATGATAGAAGTTTCCAGGATAATCCGATGGGCAGAGAACTCACTCTTGCCATTTTTCAGCAATCTATATCCCAGGGGTAGAGAACTGGGAGGAAGATTTTCTAAGTCGTCAGACTTTTCATCTGGGGGAATGGGAGCTCCATCCGGAGGTGTTTGCTCAACTGGTTCAGCTATGGGGCACACCAGAATTGGATCTGATGGCGTCTCGTCAGAACGCCAAACTTCCTCGTTACGGATCCAGGTCCAGGGACCCTCAGGCTGTACTGATAGATGCTCTAGCGGTACCCTGGTCGTTCAACCTGGCTTATGTGTTTCCACCTTTCCCTCTCCTTTCGTGTCTGATTGCCAGAATCAAACAGGAGAGAGCCTTGGTGATTTTGATAGCACCTGCGTGGCCATGTCATCTCTGCCACCATGGACTCTGCCACTGCGACGGGACCTTCTAATTCAGGGTCCGTTCAAGCATCCAAATCTAATTTCTCTGCAACTGACTGCTTGGAGATTGAACGCTTGATTTTATCAAAGCGGGGTTTCTCTGAATCGGTCATAGATACCTTGATTCAGGCTCGAAAGCCTGTCACCAGGAAAATCTATCATAAGATATGGCGTAAATATCTTTTTTTGGTGCGAATCCAAAGGCTACTCATGGAGTAAGATCAGGATTCCTAGGATTTTGTCCTTTCTTCAAGAAGGATTGGAAAAGGGATTGTCAGCTAGTTCCCTAAAGGGACAGATATCTGCTTTGTCTATCCTATACACAAGCATCTGGCTGATGTCCCAGACGTTTCTGGCTTTTTGTCGGGCTTTAGTTGGAATCAAGCCTGTGTTTAAACCTGTTGCTCCGCCATGTAGTCTAAATTTAG
The DNA here is from genome assembly GCF_027579735.1 of Bombina bombina. NCBI lineage: Eukaryota > Metazoa > Chordata > Amphibia > Anura > Bombinatoridae > Bombina > Bombina bombina. Next base: position 497,987,216 of record NC_069504.1, read on the forward strand.
TTCTTAATGTTCTTCAGGGGGTTCCGTTTGAACCCATGCATTCCATAGATATTAAGCTTTTATCTTGGAAAGTTCTGTTTCTAGTTGCTATCTCTTCAGCTCGAAGAGTCTCTGAACTATCTGCATTACAATGTGACTCGCCTTATCTTGTTTTCCATGCTGATAAGGAGGTTTTGCGTACCAAACCTGGGTTCCTCCCTAAGGTTGTTTCTAACAGGAATATCAATCAGGAAATTGTTGTTCCTTCTCTATGTACTAATCCTTCTTCTAAGAAGGAACGTCTGTTGCACAACTTGGACGTGTTTCGTGCCTTGAAGTTTTATTTGCAGGCAACCCAAGATTTTTGTCAATCATCTTCTTTGTTTGTTGTCTATGCTGGAAAGCGTAGAGGTCAAAAGGCTACGGCTACCTCTCTTTCCTTTTGGCTGAAGAGCATCATCCGTTTGGCCTATGAGACTGCTGGACAGCAGCCTCCTGAAAGAATTACAGCTCACTCTACTAGAGCGGTGGCTTCCACATGGGCTTTTAAAAATGATGCTTCTGTTGAACAGATTTGTAAGGCTGTGACTTGGTCTTCGCTTCATACCTTTTCCAAATTTTCCAAATTTGATACTTTTGCTTCTTCGGAGGCTATTTTTGGGAGAGAGGTTTTGCAAGCAGTGGTGCCTTCCGTTTAGGTTCCTGTCTTGTCCCTCTCTTCATCCGTGTCCTAAAGCTTTGGTATTGGTATCCCACAAGTTAGGATGAATCCGTGGACTCGGTACATCTTGCAAAATTAAATAAAATTTATGCTTACCTGATAAATTTCATTCTTTTGCGATGTACCGAGTCCACGGCCCGCCCTGTCTATTCAAGACAGATATTTTTTTATGTAAACTTCAGTCACCTCTGCACCTTATAGTTTCTCCTTTTCTTCCTTGGCCTTCGGTCGAATGACTGGGGGCTGGAGTTAAGGGGGGCGCTATATAGACAGCTCTGCTGTGGTGCTCTCTTTGCTACTTCCTGTCAGGAAGGACAATATCCCACAAGTTAGGATGAATCCGCTGACTCGGTACATCACAAAAGAAAGAAATTTATCAGGTAACAGAAATTTTGTTTTTATCAAAAACTTAAAATCAGTATGTAAATTACACAGGAATAAATCGTATTAAATATACACAGCGTAAATCATATTTTAAATACTCTGGATGTGCAAAAATCACTTCGTACTTATAAGTACAAAATACAAAGCGTAATAATTGTTGTTTTTTTTCTTCTAAAATGGGCTGAACGTGGGCGTTTGACATTGTATCTCTAATTCCAGGGTAATTCTGTAAAGAGTTTTGCACCACTGATCTCAGTGTTTTCTTGCAAACTAAAAGGTGGTGCGCTTTTCTCAAAATCCTTATAACTTTATTAAAAAAAGCATATGCATATAAAATATAGTCAATTGTAAGATGCTATACGCAGAAACCAGTTTAATGTGATCTATATTGGCTGCTCACTGCTAACCTCACTCCAGGGACCGAAGTGTCCCTTTCGAGCAAGCTCCATTACTTTTACATGGGAGACACATCTTAGCACTCGTAGGGACTGCTCCTTTTTTACAATAATTCCACCAGGTCAGTGTGAAAAACCATGTCTGATCTGGTGAAGTTTTGATCATAGGACCCTAAGGATGTGATGATCTAAAGTGCTTTGCTCAGGTAAGATTATCTAAATTGATCCTCCAGCACTGAAAGATAACTAGTGAAATTCTTAAAGGGATAGTCTACACCAGAATTGTTATTGTTTAAAAAGATAGATAATCCCTATTATTACCCATTCCTCAGTTTTGCATAACTAAAACAGTTGTTATATGCTTTTTAATTCTGTGATTTACCTTGTTTATAAGCATCTTCTGACAGCCTCCTGATCACATGACCGTTTATTATCTATTGACTGCATTTTAGACAATTAGTGCAGTGTCTGCCTCAAGCCACGGGCGTGATCACAATGTTATCTATATGGCTCACATGAACTAGCACTCCCCTGTTGTGAAAAACAAATAAAAAAAAAGCATGTGATAAGAGGCGGCCATTAAGGGCTTAGAAATTATCATATAAGCCTACCTAGGTTTAGCGTTGAACTAAGAATACCAAAAGAAAAATTGGAACAATGTTATTAACATTACATGCCCTTTCTGAATCATGAATGTTTATTTTTGACTAGATTGTCCCTTTAAGATAGATTTTGCTATACTTTTCCAAGGGGGGGGGGGGGGGGGGGGGTCTTTGCCTACATTTTTGTATGTGAAGGAAAAACAATCCTAGTGCAATATAGTACTGCATGACAGAGTTTATACATTTACATGCATTTGTGCTCGGTGCTTTGTATTTGATATTACTTTACACTCAGATTAATTTTTTTTTACCTCTAAACATTGCTCTTTATATTTTGTATTTTATACAGTGTATTTAGGATTGTGAATTTACAATTTCTAATCATTCTTTCTCAGTTTCTGTTTAAATTTAACAAATTAGGATTATACTTTGTATATTTATGTGTATAGTTTACAAATTACATTGCATTTTTATTTTAAATACAAGAAATACAGAATGACAGCTTCAGGTTCCCAGAGAGCTTCATTACTTTCTATAGGCCCGATAAACAAAGAATCTCTAGTCTGGAGAGAAATTTTAATGCAGACTTCACAGGGGCTGTACTTACTGTATTCTCTAAGAAAAAGGGCAGAACCTTGAAGTCCCAGAGAGATGCCTTTTATACTTTGGGGCATAGGTGCACACAGGGTCACCCTAAGGGGAACATTTTGTATGCCTTCCATATAACACAATGAAGCACTCTGGGATACAGAATTGTTAGGGAAGAAAGAAGGTAACTGGAGAACACCTGGCGTCTGATATAAAGGCTTGGTTTGCATAATCTACAAATTAAACAATTGAACTTGGTTTTGTATGTATTTTAGTATATATTACTTTTCTGTCAGTTAAATAAGTGGGCTAGCGAGATAATGTTGTGATGCTAGCTCGTTTAAAATGCTTTCAGCCTTTCACAAGAATTGAGACCGCTTCAGACATACCCTTGGTACCCTGTCCGTTCTACTTTCTGAAACTGTCAGTTTTAGCTTGCAAAGAAGCAAATACAAAGTGCAATGTAATTTGTAAAAGCTACACAAAAATATACAAAGTATGATCCTAATTTGTTAATGTAACATAGAAACTTTCAAAACATAATCAGAATTTGTAATTCTCTGCTGAATCTAAATGTATTAAAATACAGTATAACATAGCGCAACGTTTAAATGTAAGAATACTGAAAGGATCCAATCTGAAGTGTAAATTAATATAAAATGTAGTGCACAAAGTATAAGTGTAACAAAGCTCTCATATCATGCAGTGCTATATTGCACTGGGCTTGTCTCTCCTTCAGTGATCTCGCAGTGGTGGAGAGTTCCGAAATTATTATTAATTTTTTTTTTTTTTTTTTTTATTTTTTTGAGCATTCAGTGAACTCGGCCCATGTGAAGTCTGTACTACAATTTCTCTCCAAGCAGGAGAATCTTTGATCATCAGGCCCTAAGTATTGGTCTTTGAGTAAAAAGTGAGAAATAAAATAAGGACTTTGTGTAAAAAATTACAGAAAGATTAGGAGTTCTGTTCTCCCTAAAAGCTAAGACCATTGTATTGAGCAGTGGTTTATTAGCAGGAACAGATATTTCATATACAATGAACGGAAAACAAAATATTTTCCATACCTTTTAAACTTCGCAGCCGATATAACAAGTCATTATAAACGCATTTAGAGGAAACCAATTTTACAGCATAACTGAGCAGTAAATTATTTGCTGTCAACAATCTTTATTTTAATGTAAGCATAAGTGTGAGTATAATGAAATGCTGCAACCATCTAATATCACCATTAGTGACTGGCTTTCTATACAATTACATTTATGTTTCTGAACTCCTGGCTTAAATAAATTTTGTATTTACGATTTACAAAATATTCACTGCATTGCAATTTAACTGTATACAAAATTAAATGTTTTAATTAAGCTTTTAAACTTCGTTTGTTATAAAAATGTGCATTGTATTGTATAGTCCCTGGGTACACCTCTTGTGAAGCCTCTTCCTTTACTGTAGCCAATTAGGGACATATATAAATTGTCTCCTGCTTATATTAGCCAATCATTGCACAGAATGAAGGAATGTCAAGGCATTACATTACACAGCATCTGCTCCATCCTCTTTGAGGAGAGTGAAAATACTTAAAATTACAGGAAAGTCAGAGAAAATATATAATGAGTCCAATGAAATGTTTTGGGGTGTTTTTTTAATTTATTTATTTTAAAAAAAATAAAGTACTGTAAAATAAAATCAATGTAATTCCCCATAATATGTTTTAAGATTTAAGGGATATGAAACCCAAATTGTTTCTTTCATGATTCAAATAGAGCATGCAATTTTAAGCAACTTTCTAATTTACCCCTATTATCAATTTCTCTTGTTAAGTGTATCCAGTCCACGGATCATCCATTACTTATGGGATATTCTCCTTCCCAACAGGAAGTTGCAAGAGGATCACCCACAGCAGAGCTGCTATATAGCTCCTCCCCTCACTGCCATATCCAGTCATTCTCTTGCAACTCTCAACTAAGATGGAGGTCGTAAGAGGACTGTGGTGTTTTATACTTAGTTTATTTCTTCAAAAGTTTGTTATTTTTAAATGGTACCGGCGTGTACTGTTTATCTCAGGCAGTATTTGGAAGAAGAATCTGCCTGCGTTTTCTATGATCTTAGCAGAAGTAACTAAGATCCTTTGCTGTTCTCACATATTCTGAGGAGTGAGGTAACTTCAGAGGGGGAATAGCGTGCAGGTTTTCCTGCAATAAGGTATGTGCAGTTAAAATATTTTTCTAGGGATGGAATTTGCTAGAAAATGCTGCTGATACCGAAGTAATGTAAGTAAAGCCTTAAATGCAGTGATAGCGACTGGTATCAGGCTTATTAATAGAGATACATACTCTTATAAAAGTGTATTTTAAAAAGGTTTGCTGGCATGTTTAATCGTTTTTTATATATGTTTGGTGATAAAACTTATTGGGGCCTAGTTTTTTCCACATGGCTGGCTTGAATTTTGCCTAGAAACAGTTCCTGGAGGCTTTCCACTGTTGTAATATGAGTGGGAGGGGCCTTTTTTAGTGCTTTTCTGTGCAGCTAAAAATACTGACAGAGACATTCATCTTCCCTCTGCATGATACAGGACATCTCTGAAGGGCCCAAAAGGCTTCAAAGTCGTGTTTGAGGAGGGTAACAATCACAGTAGACTGTGGCAGTTGTTGTGACTGTTTAAAAAACGTTTTTGTCATTTATTATTCTGTTTTTGTTATTAAGGGGTTAATCATCCATTTGCAAGTGGGTGCAATGCTCTGCTGACTTGTTACATACACTAAACATTTTGTTAGTGTAACTGCCTTTTTTCACTGTTATTTCAAATTTGGACAAAATTTGTGTTTCTTAAAGACACAGTAACGTTTTTTTATATTGCTTGTAAACTTGTTTTAAGTGTTTTCCAAGCTTGCTAGTCTCATTGCTAGTCTGTTTAAACATGTCTGATACAGAGGAACCTACTTGTTCATTATGTTTGAAAGCCATGGTGGAGCCCCATAGGAGAATGTGTACTAAATGTATTGATTTCACCTTAAACAGTAAAGATCAGTCTTTATCTATAAAAGAATTATCACCAGAGGGTTCTGTTGAGGGGGAAGTTATGCCGACTAACTCTCCCCACGTGTCAGACCCTTCACCTCCCGCTCAGGGGACGCACGCTAATATGGCGCCAATTACATCAGGGACGCCCATAGCGATTACCTTGCAGGACATGGCTGCAATCATGAATAATACCCTGTCAGAGGTATTATCTAGATTGCCTGAATTAAGAGGCAAGCGCGATAGCTCTGGGGTTAGGAGAGATACAGAGCGCGCAAATGCTGTAAGAGCCATGTCTGATACTGCGTCACAGTATGCAGAACATGAGGACGGAGAGCTTCATTCTGTGGGTGACATCTCTGACTCGGGGAAACCTGATTCAGAGATTTCTAAATTTAAATTTAAGCTTGAGAACCTCCGTGTATTGCTTGGGGAGGTGTTAGCTGCTCTGAATGACTGTAACACAGTTGCAATTCCAGAGAAATTGTGTAGGCTGGATAGATACTATGCGGTGCCGGTGTGTACTGACGTTTTTCCTATACCTAAAAGGCTTACAGAAATTATTAGCAAGGAGTGGGATAGACCCGGTGTGCCCTTTTCCACACCTCCTATATTTAGAAAAATGTTTCCAATAGACGCCACTACACGGGACTTATGGCAGACTGTCCCTAAGGTGGAGGGAGCAGTTTCTACTTTAGCAAAGCGTACCACTATCCCGATTGAGGACAGTTGTGCTTTTTCAGAACCAATGGATAAAAAATTAGAGGGTTACCTTAAGAAAATGTTTATTCAACAAGGTTTTATTTTGCAGCCCCTTGCATGCATTGCGCCTGTCACTGCTGCGGCGGCATTCTGGTTTGAGGCCCTGGAAGAGGCCATCCATACAGCTCCATTGGAGGAAATTATTGACAAGCTTAGAACGCTTAAGCTAGCTAACTCATTTCTTTCTGATGCCATTGTTCATTTGACTAAACTAACGGCTAAGAATTCCGGATTCGCCATCCAGGCGCGTAGGGCGCTATGGCTTAAATCCTGGTCAGCTGACGTGACTTCAAAGTCTAAGTTACTCAACATTCCTTTCAAGGGGCAGACCTTATTCGGGCCTGGCTTGAAGGAAATTATTTCTGACATTACTGGAGGCAAGGGTCATACCCTTCCTCAGGACAGGGCCAAATCAAAGACCAAACAGTCTAATTTTCGTGCCTTTCGAAATTTCAAGGTAGGAGCAGCATCAACTTCCTCCGCTTCAAAACAAGAGGGAACTGTTGCTCATTCCAGACAGGCCTGGAAACCTAACCAGTCCTGGAACAAGGGCAAGCAGGCCAGAAAACCTGCTGCTGCCCCCAAGACAGCATGAAGGAACGGCCCCCTATCCGGAAACTGATCTAGTGGGGGGCAGACTTTCTCTCTTCGCCCAGGCGTGGGCAAGAGATGTTCAGGATCCCTGGGCGTTGGAGATCATATCTCAGGGATATCTTCTGGACTTCAAAGCTTCTCCTCCACAAGGGAGATTTCATCTTTCAAGGTTATCAGCAAACCAGATAAAGAAAGAGGCATTCCTAAGCTGTGTGCAAGACCACCTAGTAATGGGAGTGATCCATCCTGTTCCGCGGACGGAACAGGGACAGGGGTTTTATTCAAATCTGTTTGTGGTTCCCAAGAAAGAGGGAACCTTCAGACCAATCTTGGATCTAAAGATCTTAAACAAATTCCTCAGAGTTCCATCATTCAAAATGAAAACTATTCGGACCATCCTACCCATGATCCAAGAGGGTCAGTACATGACCACAGTGGACTTAAAGGATGCCTACCTTCACATACCGATTCACAAAGATCATCATCGGTTCCTAAGGTTTGCCTTTCTAGACGGGCATTACCAATTTGTAGCTCTTCCCTTCGGGTTGGCTACAGCCCCGAGAATCTTTACAAAGGTTCTGGGCTCACTTCTGGCGGTTCTAAGACCGCGAGGCATAGCGGTGGCTCCGTATCTAGACGACATCCTGATACAGGCGTCAAGCTTTCAAATTGCCAAGTCTCATACAGAGATAGTTCTGGCATTTCTGAGGTCGCATGGGTGGAAAGTGAACGTGGAAGAGAGTTCTCTATCCCCACTCACAAGAGTCAACTTCCTAGGGACTCTTATAGATTCTGTAGAGATGAAAATTTACCTGACGGAGTCCAGGTTATCAAAACTTCTAAATGCTTGCCGTGTCCTTCAATCCATTCCACGTCTGTCAGTGGCTCAGTGCATGGAAGTAATCGGCTTAATGGTAGCTGCAATGGACATAGTGCCATTTGCGCGCCTGCATCTTAGACCGCTGCAATTATGCATGCTAAGTCAGTGGAATGGGGATTACTCAGATTTGTCCCCTCTACTAAATCTGGATCAAGAGACCAGAGATTCTCTTCTCTGGTGGCTATCTCGGGTCCATCTGTCCAAGGGTATGACCTTTCGCAGGCCAGATTGGACGATTGTAACAACAGATGCCAGCCTTCTAGGTTGGGGCGCAGTCTGGAACTCCCTGAAGGCTCAGGGATCGTGGACTCAGGAGGAGAAACTCCTCCCAATAAATATTCTGGATTTAAGAGCAATATTCAATGCTCTTCTAGCTTGGCCTCAGTTAGTAACCCTGAGGTTCATCAGATTTCAGTCGGACAACATCACGACTGTGGCTTACATCAACCATCAAGGGGGAACCAGGAGTTCCCTAGCGATGTTAGAAGTCTCAAAGATAATTCGCTGGGCAGAGTCTCACTCTTGCCATCTGTCAGCGATCCACATCCCAGGCGTAGAGAACTGGGAGGCGGATTTTCTAAGTCATCAGACTTTTCATCCGGGGGAGTGGGAACTCCATCCGGAGGTGTTTGCTCAACTGATCCATCGTTGGGGCAAACCAGAACTGGATCTCATGGCGTCTCGCCAGAACGCCAAGCTTCCTTGTTACGGATCCAGGTCCAGGGACCCGGGAGCGACGCTGATAGATGCTCTAGCAGCTCCTTGGTTCTTCAACCTGGCTTATGTGTTTCCACCGTTTCCTCTGCTCCCTCGACTGATTGCCAAAATCAAGCATCAGTGATTCTGATAGCGCCTGCGTGGCCACGCAGGACCTGGTATGCAGACCTAGTGGACATGTCATCCTTTCCACCATGGACTCTGCCTCTGAGGCAGGACCTTCTAATACAAGGTCCTTTCAATCATCCAAATCTAATTTCTCTGAGACTGACTGCATGGAGATTGAACGCTTGATCCTATCAAGGCGTGGCTTCTCGGAGTCAGTTATTGATACCTTAATACAGGCACGAAAGCCTGTCACCAGGAAAATCTACCATAAGATATGGCGTAAATATCTTTATTGGTGTGAATCCAAGAATTACTCATGGAGTAAGGTTAGGATTCCTAGGATATTGTCCTTTCTCCAAGAGGGTTTGGACAAAGGTTTATCAGCTAGTTCTTTAAAGGGACAGATTTCTGCTCTGTCTATTCTTTTGCACAAGCATCTGGCAGAGGTTCCAGATGTCCAGGCATTTTATCAGGCTTTGTTTAGAATTAAGCCTGTGTTTAAAACTGTTGCTCCCCCGTGGAGCTTAAAATTGGTTCTTAAAGTTCTTCAAGGAGTTCCGTTTGAACCCCTTCATTCCATTGATATTAAACTTTTATCTTGGAAAGTTCTGTTTTTGATGGCTATTTCCTCGGCTCAGAGTCTCTGAGCTATCTGCCTTACAATGTGATTCTCTCTATTTTCATGCAGATAACGTAGTTCTGCGTACCAAACCTGGGTTTTTACCTAAGGTGGTTTCTAACAAGAATATCAATTAAGAGATTGTTGTTCCATCATTGTGTCCTAATCCTTCAAAGAAGGAACGTCTCTTACATAATCTGGACGTAGTCCGTGCCTTGAAATTTTACTTACAAGCTACTAAAGATTTTCGCCAAACATCTTCCCTGTTTGTCGTTTACTCTGGACAGAGGAGAGGTCAAAAAGCTTCGGCAACCTCTTTCCTTTTTGGCTTCGGAGCATAATTCGCTTAGCCTATGAGACTGCTGGACAGCAGCCCCCTGAAAGGATTACAGCTCATTCTACTAGAGCTGTGGCTTCCACCTGGGCCTTTAAAAATGAGGCCTCTGTAGAACAGATTTGCAAGGCTGCGACTTGGTCTTCGCTTCACACCTTTTCAAAATTTTACAAATTTGATACTTTTGCTTCTTCGGAGGCTGTTTTTAGGAGAAAGGTTCTTCAGGCAGTGGTTCCTTCCGTTTAATCCTGCCTTGTCCCTCCCATCATCCGTGTACTTTAGCTTTGGTATTGGTATCCCATAAGTAATGGATGATCCGTGGACTGGATACACTTAACAAGAGAAAACATAATTTATGCTTACCTGATAAATTTATTTCTCTTGTAGTGTATCCAGTCCACGGCCCGCCCTGTCCTTTTAAGGCAGGTCTAAATTTTAATTAAACTACAGTCACCACTGCACCCTATGGTTTCTCCTTTCTCGTCTTGTTTCGGTCGAATGACTGGATATGGCAGTGAGGGGAGGAGCTATATAGCAGCTCTGCTGTGGGTGATCCTCTTGCAATTTCCTGTTGGGAAGGAGAATATCCCATAAGTAATGGATGATCCGTGGACTGGATACACTACAAGAGAAATAAATTTATCAGGTAAGCATAAATTATGTTTTTTCTTTGTTCTCTTGGTGTCTTTATTTTAAAAAGCAGTTTAGGAGCCAGACCATTTTTGGTTCAACACCTACACAGTGCTTGCTTATTGGTGGCTTTATGTAGCCACCAATCAGCAAGCACAACCTGAGTGCTGCACAAAAAATGGGCCGGCTTCTAAGATTACATTACTGCTTTTTCAAATAAAGATACCAAGAGAATGAAGACAAAATGATAATAGGGGTAAATTAGAAAGTTGCTTACAATTGCATGCTCTATTCAAATCATAACAAAAACAATTGGGTTCAGTATCCCTTTTAAAAATATGCACTCAGTGCTTCTGTTTAAAAGCTTTTATTACTGCATCACATCAGACTGTTCCATGTGCTTACCAGATTGATCACATTTATACTTTATTAGATTATAATCTACAAATAGCCAAACATAAGTATATTTATTTAAGTGGCTCTCAAGAATTAATTTCAACACAATACAATTAAAGTGATGGTAAATTCTAGCATTTGTGAAACGCTAGGATTTACTCTTGGAACAAATAAAGGGGACTTTCATTCATGAAGTATAAAATACTTCATGCTGAAAGCGCCTTATTTGTTCCACGTGATCACCGTTCTGAGCTGCTAAGGCAGCCCACCGGCAGAACGCTTCTTTCCCTATTTGACTGAGAGATGTTTCCACAAATAACTGATATGTTTCAATTATTGAAACAGAAGTATATACATTACATGTAATTGGAGAATACACTACATCCCCTTGGATAGTTTAAAAACAGTAACAAGTCTAGATTTTAATCATTATTTAAGTTACAGGATGGAGCGAGTGCACCTTAAAAATATTTGGATAATAGTGAGCTAAATAATATTTGAGTGATAAGAAATATGCTCTACACCCTTCTGAGAGATAGCAATTCCTCCAAATTGTTATCGATGTGAAATAGAAAATGAACAAGTGAAGGGGAGCCGTATATCAATTAATAAAAATGTTTTTTGGTTTTAAAAATTAGAGAATTGAAAAAAAAATATATATATATATATATTAAAAAAGTGCTTTTAATCGTATTACAACGTGATAGCTAAACTGATATTGAAAATACAAAATTTGTATATGTTAACTGATGAGTATGGTGGTAAGAAAATAGAATTGTGGAGGTTAATATATGTAATAACAAGAAAGGTAAGACATGGGTAGTGTACAAAATGTGACAATTTTTATATTGTACAATGTAGCAGATACAAGTTGAAACAATTACAAGAAATATGCTGGTTTGAAAAATGACAAATTAAAAAGACATAAAATACATATTTACACACTGTATATGTGGCTTGTGTGTATCTCACTGCAGTGGATAAAAAATGGATAAAAAGGTTTTCTTCTGTTATGTGTGATCAGTCCACGGGTCATCATTACTTCTGGGATATAACTCCTCCCCAACAGGAAATGCAAGAGGATTCACCCAGCAGAGCTGCATATAGCTCCTCCCCTCTACGTCACTCCCAGTCATTCTCTTGCACCCAACGACTAGATAGGATGTGTGAGAGGACTATGGTGATTATACTTAGTTTTTATAACTTCAATCAAAAGTTTGTTATTTTTCAATAGCACCGGAGCGTGTTATTACCTCTCTGGCAGAGTTTGAAGAAGAATCTACCAGAGTTTTTACTATGATTTTAACCGGAGTAGTTCATATTGCTGTTTCTCGGCCATCTGAGGGAGGTAAAAGCTTCAGATCAGGGGACAGCGGGCAGATGAATCTGCATTGAGGTATGTAGCAGTTTTTATTTTCTGAATGGAATTGATGAGAAAATCCTGCCATACCGTTATAATGACATGTATGTATACTCTACACTTCAGTATTCTGGGGATGGTACTTCACTGGAATTACTCTGTAAAAAGTACATTAAACCTTTTAATAGGTATTTATTATGTTAAACGTTTTTGCTGGAATGTAGAATCGTTTGCATTTTCTGAGGTACTGAGTGAATAAATGTTTGGGCATTATTTTTCCACTTGGCAGTTGCTTGTTTTAATGTGACAGTTTCGTTTCTCTCTCACTGCTGTGTGTGAGGGGGAGGGGCCGTTTTTGGCGCTCTTTGCTACGCATCAAAAATTTCCAGTCAGTTACTCTTGTATTTCCTGCATGATCCGGTTCATCTCTAACAGAACTCAGGGGTCTTCAAACTTCTTTGAAGGGAGGTAGATTCTCTCAGCAGAGCTGTGAGACTTATATATTGACTGTGATTAAAAACGTTGTTCTGTAATTTTTACGTTTCAAATTTAATTATTGTTACTTTACTAATGGGAACAAACCTTTGCTAAAAGTTGTGTTGTTTTCAAGGATTGATGCTATAACAGTTTTTCAGTTCATTATTTCAACTGTCATTTAATCGTTTAGTGCTTCTTTGAGGCACAGTACGTTTTTGTTAAATAAGATTGTAACCAAGTTGCAAGTTTATTTGCTAGTGTGTTAAACATGTCTGATTCAGAGGAAGATACCTGTGTCATTTGTTCCAATGCCAAGGTGGAGCCCAATAGAAATTTATGTACTAACTGTATTGATGCTACTTTAAATAAAAGCCAATCTGTACAAATTGAACAAATTTCACCAAACAGCGAGGGGAGAGTTATGCCGACTAACTCGCCTCACGTGTCAGTACCTGCATCTCCCGCCCGGGAGGTGCGTGATATTGTGGCGCCTAGTACATCTGGGCGGCCATTACAGATAACATTACAAGATATGGCTACTGTTATGACTGAAGTTTTGGCTAAATTACCAGAACTAAGAGGCAAGCGTGATCACTCTGGGGTGAGAACAGAGTGCGCTGATAATACTAGAGCCATGTCTGATACTGCGTCACAGCTTGCAGAGCATGAGGACGGAGAGCTTCATTCTGTGGGTGACGGTTCTGATCCAAACAGATTGGATTCAGATATTTCAAATTTTAAATTTAAATTGGAGAACCTCCGTGTATTACTAGGGGAGGTTTTAGCGGCTCTTAATGATTGTAACACTGTTGCAATACCAGAGAAATTGTGTAGGTTGGATAAATACTTTGCGGTACCGGCGAGTACTGACGTTTTTCCTATACCTAAGAGACTAACTGAAATTGTTACTAAGGAGTGGGATAGACCCGGTGTGCCGTTCTCACCCCCTCCAATATTTAGAAAGATGTTTCCAATAGACGCCACCACACGGGACTTATGGCAAACGATCCCTAAGGTGGAGGGAGCAGTTTCTACTTTAGCTAAGCGTACCACTATCCCGGTGGAGGATAGCTGTGCTTTTTCAGATCCAATGGATAAAAAATTAGAGGGTTACCTTAAGAAAATGTTTGTTCAACAAGGTTTTATATTGCAACCCCTTGCATGCATCGCGCCGATTACGGCTGCGGCAGCATTTTGGATGGAGTCTCTGGAAGAGAACCTTAGTTCAGCTACGCTGGACGACATTACGGACAGGCTTAGAGTCCTTAAGCTAGCTAATTCATTCATTTCGGAGGCCGTAGTACATTTAACCAAACTTACGGCTAAGAACTCAGGATTCGCCATTCAGGCACGTAGGGCGCTGTGGCTAAAATCCTGATCAGCTGATGTAACTTCTAAGTCCAAATTACTTAATATACCTTTCAAGGGGCAAACTTTATTTGGGCCCGGTTTGAAAGAAATTATCGCTGACATTACAGGAGGTAAGGGCCACGCCCTGCCTCAAGACAAAGCCAAAGCTAAGGCTAGACAGTCTAATTTTCGTCCCTTTCGGAATTTCAAAGCAGGAGCAGCACCAACTTCCACTGCACCAAAACAGGAAGGAGCTGTTGCTCGTTACAGACAAGGCTGGAAACCTAACCAGTCCTGGAACAAGGGCAAGCAGGCCAGGAAACCTGCTGCTGCCCCTAAGACAGCATGAATCGAGGGCCCCCGATCCGGGACCGGATCTAGTGGGGGGCAGACTCTCTCTCTTCGCCCAGGCTTGGGCAAGAGATGTTCAGGATCCCTGGGCGCTAGAGATCATATCTCAGGGATACCTTCTAGACTTCAAATTCTCTCCCCCAAGAGGGAGATTTCATCTGTCAAGGTTGTCAACAAACCAGACAAAGAAAGAAGCGTTTCTACGCTGTGTACAAGATCTGTTATTAATGGGAGTGATCCATCCGGTTCCGCGGTCGGAACAAGGACAAGGGTTTTACTCAAACCTGTTTGTGGTTCCCAAAAAAGAGGGAACTTTCAGGCCAATCTTGGATTTAAAGATCCTAAACAAATTCCTAAGAGTTCCATCGTTCAAAATGGAAACTATTCGGACAATCTTACCCATGATCCAAAAGGGTCAGTACATGACCACAGTGGATTTAAAGGATGCTTACCTTCACATACCGATTCACAAAGATCATTACCGGTATCTAAGGTTTGCCTTCTTAGACAGGCATTACCAGTTTGTAGCTCTTCCATTCGGATTGGCTACGGCTCCAAGAATCTTCACAAAGGTTCTGGGTGCCCTTCTGGCGGTACTAAGACCGCGAGGAATTTCGGTAGCTCCGTACCTAGACGACATTCTGATACAAGCTTCAAGCTTTCAAACTGCCAAGTCTCATACAGAGTTAGTTCTGGCATTTCTAAGGTCGCATGGATGGAAAGTGAACGAAAAGAAGAGTTCTCTCTTTCCTCTCACAAGAGTTCCATTCTTGGGGACTCTTATAGATTCTGTAGAAATGAAGATTTATCTGACAGAAGACAGATTATCAAAGCTTCTAAATGCATGCCGTGTCCTTCATTCCATTCAACTCCCGTCAGTAGCTCAATGCATGGAGGTGATCGGCTTAATGGTAGCAGCAATGGACATAGTACCCTTTGCACGTCTACATCTCAGACCGCTGCAATTGTGCATGCTGAGTCAGTGGAATGGGGATTACTCAGACTTGTCCCCTACTCTGAATCTGGATCAAGAGACCAGAAACTCTCTTCTATGGTGGCTTTCTCGGCCACATCTGTCCAGGGGGATGCCATTCAGCAGGCCGGACTGGACAATTGTAACAACAGACGCCAGCCTACTAGGTTGGGGCGCTGTCTGGAATTCTCTGAAGGCTCAGGGACAATGGAATCAGGAGGAAAGTCTCCTACCAATAAACATTCTGGAATTGAGAGCAGTTCTCAATGCCCTTCTGGCTTGGCCCCAGTTAAAAACTCGGGGGTTCATCAGGTTTCAGTCGGACAACATCACGACTGTAGCTTACATCAACCATCAAGGAGGGACAAGAAGCTCCCTAGCAATGATGGAAGTATCAAAGATAATTCGCTGGGCAGAGTCTCACTCTTGCCACCTGTCAGCAATCCACATCCCGGGAGTGGAGAACTGGGAGGCGGATTTCTTGAGTCGCCAGACTTTTCATCCGGGGGAGTGGGAACTTCATCCGGAGGTCTTTGCCCAAATACTTCGACGTTGGGGCAAACCAGAGATAGATCTCATGGCGTCTCGCCAGAACGCCAAACTTCCTCGCTACGGGTCCAGATCCAGGGATCCGGGAGCGGTTCTGATAGATGCTTTGACAGCACCTTGGAACTTCGGGATGGCTTATGTGTTTCCACCCTTCCCGCTGCTTCCTCGATTGATTGCCAAAATCAAACAGGAGAGAGCATCAGTGATTCTAATAGCGCCTGCATGGCCACGCAGGACTTGGTATGCAGATCTAGTGGACATGTCATCCTGTCCGCCTTGGTCTCTACCTCTAAGACAGGACCTTCTGATACAGGGTCCATTCAAACATCAAAATCTAACTTCTCTGAAGCTGACTGCTTGGAAATTGAACGCTTGATTTTATCAAAACGTGGTTTTTCTGAGTCGGTTATTGATACCCTGATACAGGCTAGGAAGCCTGTTACCAGAAGGATTTACCATAAGATATGGCGTAAATACCTATTCTGGTGCGAATCCAAAGGTTACTCCTGGAGTAAGGTTAGGATTCCTAGGATATTGTTCTTTCTACAAGAAGGTTTAGAAAAGGGTTTATCGGCTAGTTCATTAAAGGGACAGATCTCAGCTCTGTCCATCTTGTTGCACAGGCGTCTGTCAGAAAATCCAGACGTCCAGGTCTTTTGTCAGGCTTTAGCTAGAATCAAGCCTGTGTTTAAAACGGTTGCTCCGCCATGGAGTTTAAACCTTGTTCTTAACGTTCTACAAGGAGTTCCGTTTGAACCCCTTCATTCCATTGATATAAAGTTGTTATCTTGGAAAGTGTTATTTTTAATGGCTATTTCTTCGGCTCGGAGAGTCTCTGAGTTATCAGCTTTACATTGTGATTCTCCTTATTTGATTTTTCATTCAGATAAGGTAGTTCTGCGTACTAAACCTGGGTTCTTACCTAAGGTAGTCACTAACAGGAACATCAATCAAGAGATCGTGGTTCCTTCCCTGTGCCCGAATCCTTCTTCAAAGAAGGAACGTCTTCTACACAATCTGGATGTAGTTCGTGCCCTCAAGTTCTACTTGCAGGCAACTAAGGATTTTCGACAAACGTCTTCCCTGTTTGTCGTGTACTCTGGTCAGAGGAGAGGTCATAAGGCTACCTCTCTCTCCTTCTGGCTTCGTAGCATAATTCGTTTAGCCTATGAGACTGCTGGACAGCAGCCTCCTGAAAGAATTACAGCTCATTCTACTAGAGCTGTGGCTTCCACTTGGGCCTTTAAGAATGAGGCCTCTGTTGAACAGATTTGCAAGGCTGCAACTTGGTCTTCGCTTCATACTTTTTCCAAATTTTACAAATTTGACACTTTTGCTTCTTCGGAGGCTATTTTTGGGAGAAAGGTTCTTCAGGCAGTGGTTCCTTCTGTATAAAGAGCCTGCCTATCCCTCCCGTCATCCGTGTACTTTTGCTTTGGTATTGGTATCCCAGAAGTAATGATGACCCGTGGACTGATCACACATAACAGAAGAAAACATAATTTATGCTTACCTGATAAATTCCTTTCTTCTGTTGTGTGATCAGTCCACGGCCCGCCCTGTTTTTTAAGGCAGGTAAATATCTTTTAAATTATACTCCAGTCACCACTTCACCCTTGGTTTCTCCTTTCTCGTTGATTCTTGGTCGAATGACTGGGAGTGACGTAGAGGGGAGGAGCTATATGCAGCTCTGCTGGGTGAATCCTCTTGCATTTCCAGTTGGGGAGGAGTTATATCCCAGAAGTAATGATGACCCGTGGACTGATCACACAACAGAAGAAAGGAATTTATCAGGTAAGCATAAATTATGTTTTTTATAAAAAAGCTTTTGTAAAAAATTGTATAATACAGCCAAAGTGAGGTAAGGTAGTATTTATAAGTGCGGTTGATTATTAGGACAGTGCCTTTTAAACACTTTTTTTAAAAGTACCTTAGAAAGTAGTGGTTCCCAAAACTACTTAGTGGTATAGTGGGATCCGTTGAAAGACATTCATGTGGATAGGCTATTAGTAATAGCTAAAAAGGGTTCTTTTGTAGATGGTGGTGGTCTCAATACTATTTATCAGTATGGACTCCGGTCTGGTAGCAGGTATCTAATTCCAAATGGAGTTTTCTTTGTTAAAAACTAGACTTTTTAACAAAGAAAACTCCATTTGGAATTAGATACCTGCTACCAGACCGGAGTCCATACTGATAAATAGTATTGAGACCACCACCATCTACAAAAGAACCCTTTTTAGCTATTACTAATATGAATGTCTTTCAACGGATCCCACTATACCACTAAGTAGTTTTGGGAACCACTACTTTCTAAGGTACTTTTAAAAAAAGTGTTTAAAAGGCACTGTCCTAATAATCAACCGCCCTTATAAATACTACCTTGTATTGTCACATTTTGTACACTACCCATGTCTTACCTTTCTTGTTATTACATATATTAACCTCCACAATTCTATTTTCTTACCACCATACTCATCAGTTAACATATACAAATTTTGTATTTTCAATATCAGTTTAGCTATCACGTTGTAATACGATTAAAAGCACTTTTTTAATATATATATATATATTTTTCTCCAACATAGGTGTGTCCGGTCCACGGCGTCATCCTTACTTGTGGGATATTCTCTTCCCCAACAGGAAATGGCAAAGAGCCCAGCAAAGCTGGTCACATGATCCCTCCTAGGCTCCGCCTACCCCAGTCATTCTCTTTGCCGTTGTACAGGCAACATCTCCACGGAGATGGCTTAGAGTTTTTTAGTGTTTAACTGTAGTTTTTATTATTCAATCAAGAGTTTGTTATTTTAAAATAGTGCTGGTATGTACTATTTACTCAGAAACAGAAAAGAGATGAAGATTTCTGTTTGTATGAGGAAAATGATTTTAGCACCGTAACTAAAATCCATGGCTGTTCCACACAGGACTGTTGAGAGCAATTAACTTCAGTTGGGGGAACAGTGTGCAGTCTCTTACTGCTTGAGGTATGACACATTCTAACAAGACGATGTAATGCTGGAAGCTGTCATTTTCCCTATGGGATCCGGTAAGCCATGTTTATTAAGATAGTAAATAAGGGCTTCACAAGGGCTTATTAAGACTGTAAACTTTTTCTGGGCTAAATCGATTCATTATTAACACATATTTAGCCTTGAGGAATCATTTATTCTGGGTATTTTGATATGATTATATCGGCAGGCACTGTTTTTGACACCTTATTCTTTAGGGGCTTTCCCTAATCATAGTCAGAGCCTCATTTTCGCGCCGGTATGGCGCACTTGTTTTTGAGGACAGCATGGCATGCAGCTGCATGTGTGTGGAGCTCTGTTACATAGAAAAGTCTTTCTGAAGGCATCATTTGGTATCGTATTCCCCTTTGGGCTTGGTTGGGTCTCAGCAAAGCAGATTCCAGGGACTGTAAAGGGGTTAAATATAAAAACGGCTCCGGTTCCGTTATTTTAAGGGTTAAAGCTTCCAAATTTGGTGTGCAATACTTTTAAGGCTTTAAGACACTGTGGTGAAATTTTGGTGAATTTTGAACAATTCCTTCATACTTTTTCGCAATTGCAGTAATAAAGTGTGTTTAGTTTAAAATTTAAAGTGACAGTAACTGTTTTATTTTAAAACGTTTTTTGTGCTTTGTTATCAAGTTTATGCCTGTTTAACATGTCTGAACTACCAGATAGATTGTGTTCTGACTGTGGGGAAACCAAGGTTCCTTCTCATTTAACTATATGTATTTTATGTCATAAAAAAATTTAGTAAAAATGATGCCCAAGATGATTCCTCAAGTGAGGGGAGTAAGCATGGTACTGCATCATCCCCTCCTTCGTCTACACCAGTCTTGCCCATACAGGAGGCCCCTAGTACATCTAGTGCGCCAATACTCCTTACTATGCAACATTTAACGGCTGTAATGGATAATTCTATCAAAAACATTTTAGCCAATATGCCCACTTATCAGCGAAAGCGCGACTGCTCTGTTTTAGAAAATTCTGTAGAGCATGAGAACGCTGATGATATGGTTCCTGAAGGGCCCCTACACCAGTCTGAGGGGGCCAGGGAGGTTTTGTCTGAGGGAGAAATTTCAGATTCAGGAAACATTTCTCAACAAGCTGAACCTGATGTGATTACTTTTAAATTTAAGTTGGAACATCTCCGCGCTCTGCTTAAGGAGGTGTTATCCAATTTGGATGATTGTGATTATCTGGTCATTCCAGAACCACTATGTAAAATGGAAAAGTTCTTAGAGGCCCCGGGGCCCCCCGAAGCTTTTCCTATATCCAAGCGGGTGGCGTACATTGTTAGTAAAGAATGGGACAGGCCCGGTATACCTTTAGTACCTCCCCCCATATTTATAAAATTGTTTTCCTATAGTCGACCCCAGAAAGGACTGATGGCAGACAGTCCCCAAGGTCGAGGGGGCGGTTTCTACTCTACACAAGCGCGCCACTATACCCATAGAAGATAGTTGTGCTTTCCAAGATCCTATGGATAAAAAATTAGAAGGTCTGCTAAAGATGTTTGTTCAGCAAGGTTTCCTTCTACAACCAATTGCATGCATTGTCCCTGTCACTGCAGCCGCGTGTTTCTAGTTTGATGAGCTAGGAAAGGCGATTATTAGTAATTCTTCTTCTTATGAGGAGATTATGGACAGAATTCGTGCTCTTAAATTGGCTAATTCTTTCACCCTAGACGCCACCTTGCAATTGGCTAGGTTAGCGGCGAAAAAATTCTGGGTTTGCTATTGTGGCGCAGAGCGCTTTGGTTAAAATCTTGGGCAGCGGATGCGTCTTCCAAGAACAAATTGCTTGACATTCCTTTCAAGGGGAAAAAACACTCTTTGGCCCTGACTTGAAAGAGATTATCTCTGATATCACTGGGGGCAAGGGCCACGCCCTTCCTCAGGATAGGTCTTTTCAAGACCAAAAATAAACCTAAGTTTCGTCCCTTTCGCAGAAACGGATCAGCCCCAAGGGCTACGTCCTCTAAGCAGGAAGGTAATACTTCTCAAGCCAATCCAGCCTGGAGACTTATGCAAGGCTGGAACAAAGGAAAGCAGGCCAGGAAACCTGCCACTGCTACCAAGACAGCATGAAATGCGGGCCCCCGATCCGGGACCGGATCTGGTGGGGGGCAGACTCTCTCTCTTCGCTCAGGCTGGGGCAAGAGATGTTCTGGATGCTTGGGCGCTAGAAATAGTCTCCCAAGGTTATTCTCTGGAGTTCAAGGGGCTTCCTCCAAGGGGGAGGTTCCACAGGTCTCAGTTGTCTTCAGACCACATAAGAAGACAGGCATTCTTACATTGGGTAGAAGACCTGCTAAAAATGGGAGTGATTCATCCTGTTCCATTAGGAGAACAAGGGATGGGGTTCTACTCCAATCTGTTCATAGTTCCCAAAAAAGAGGGAACGTTCTGACCAATCTTAGATCTCAAGATCTTGAACAAGTTTCTCAAGGTTCCATCGTTCAAGATGGAAACCATTCGAACACTTCTTCCTTCCATCCAGGAAGGTCAATTCATGACCAAGGTGGATTTCAAGGATGCGTATCTACATATTCCTATCCACAAGGAACATCATTGGTTCCTAAGGTTTGCATTTCTGGACAAGCATTTCCAGTTCGTGGCGTTTTCTCTCGGATTAGCCACTGCTCCTAGGATTTTCTCATAGGTACTAGGGTCCCTTCTGGCGGTGCTAAGACCAAGGGGCATTGCTGTAGTACCTTACTTGGACGACATTCTGATTCGAGCGTCGTCCCTTCCTCAAGTAAAGGCTCACACGGACATTGTCCTGGCCTTTCTCAGATCTCACGGATGGAAAGTGAACGTGGAAAAGAGTTCTCTATCTCCGTCAACGAGGGTTCCCTTCTTGGGAACTATAATAGACTCCTTAGAAATGAGGATTTTTCTGACAGAAGCCAGAAAAACAAAACTTCTA
This sequence comes from Bombina bombina, assembly GCF_027579735.1. Classification (NCBI taxonomy): domain Eukaryota; kingdom Metazoa; phylum Chordata; class Amphibia; order Anura; family Bombinatoridae; genus Bombina; species Bombina bombina. The sequence goes on from NC_069504.1 coordinate 498,008,936, forward strand.
GACTCTTGTCGGATACTTCATTCCGTTCCTCTTCCTTCCATAGCGCAGTGCATGGAAGTGATAGGTTTGATGGTAGCGGCAATGGACATAGTTCCTTTTGTGCGCATTCATCTAAGACCATTACAACTGTTCATGCTCAGTCAGTGGAATGGGGACTATTCAGACTTGTCTCCGAAGATACAAGTAAATCAGAGGACCAGAGACTCATTCCGTTGGTGGCTGTCCCTGGACAACCTGTCACAAGGGATGACCTTCCGCAGACCAGAGTGGGTCATTGTCACGACCGACGCCAGTCTGATGGGCTGGGGCGCGGTCTGGGGATCCCTGAAAGCTCAGGGTCTTTGGTCTCGGGTAGAATCTCTTCTACCGATAAATATTCTGGAACTGAGAGCGATATTCAATGCTCTCAAAGCTTGGCCTCAGCTAGCGAGGGCCAAGTTCATACATCAACCATCAGGGGGGAACAAGGAGTTCCCTAGCGATGGAAGAAGTGACCAAAATCATTCTATGGGCGGAGTCTCACTCCTGCCACCTGTCTGCTATCCACATCCCAGGAGTGGAAAATTGGGAAGTGGATTTTCTGAGTCGTCAGACATTGCATCCGGGGGAGTGGGAACTCCATCCGGAAATCTTTGCCCAAGTCACTCAACCGTGGGGCATTCCAGACATGGATCTGATGGCCTCTCGTCAGAACTTCAGAGTTCCTTACTACGGGTACAGATCCAGGGATCCCAAGGCGGCTCTAGTGGATGCACTAGTAGCACCTTGGACCTTCAAACTAGCTTATGTGTTCCCGCCGTTTCCTCTCATCCCCAGGCTGGTAGCCAGGATCAATCAGGAGAGGGCGTCGGTGATTTTGATAGCTCCTGCGTGGCCACGCAGGACTTGGTATGCAGATCTGGTGAATATGTCATCGGCTCCACCATGGAAGCTACCTTTGAGACGAGACCTTCTTGTTCTAGGTCCGTTCGACCCACTCCAGCTGACTGCTTGGAGATTGAACGCTTGATCTTATCAAAGCGAGGGTTCTCAGATTCTGTTATTAATACTCTTGTTCAGGCCTGAAAGCCTGTAACCAGAAAAATTACCACATAATTTGGTATATCTGTTGGTGTGAATCTGCAGGATCCCCTTGGGACAAGGTTAAGATTCCTAAGAGTCTATCCTTCCTTCGAGAAGGATTGGAAAAAGGATTATCTGCAAGTTCCTTGATGGGACAGATTTCTGCCTTGTCTGTGTTACTTCACAAAAAGCTGGCAGCTGTGCCAGATGTTCTAGCCTTTGTTCAGGCTCTGGTTAGAATCAAGCCTGTTTACAAAATTTTGACTCCTCCTTGGAGTCTCAACCTAGTTCTTTCAGTTCTTCAGGGGGTTCCGTTTGAACCCTTACATTCCGTTGATATTAAGTTATTATCTTGGAAAGTTTTGTTTTTGGTTGCAATTTCTTCTGATAGAAGAGTTTCAGAATTATCTGCTCTGCAGTGTTCTTCTCCTTATCTGGTGTTCCATGCAGATAAGGTGGTTTTGCGTACTAAACCTGGTTTTCTTCCAAAAGTTGTTTCTAACAAAAACATTAACCAGGAGATAGTTGTGCCTTCTTTGTGTCCTAATTCAGTTTCAAAGAAGGAACGTTTGTTGCACAACTTGGATGTAGTTCGTGCTCTCAAATTTTACTTAGCAGCTACTAAGGATTTCAGACAAACTTTGTCTTTGTTTGTTGTTTATTCTGGTAAACGGAGAGGTCAAAAAGCAACTTCTACCTCTCTCTCCTTCTGGATTAAAAGCATTATCCGATTGGCTTATGAGACTGCCGGACGGCAGCCTCCTGAAAGAATCACAGCTCACTCCACTAGGGCTGTGGCTTCCACATGGGCCTTCAAGAACGAGGCTTCTGTTGATCAGATATGTAAGGCAGCGACTTGGTCTTCACTGCACACTTTTTCTAAATTTTACAAATTTGATATTTTTGCTTCTTCTGAGGCTATTTTTGGGAGAAAGGTTTTGCAAGCCGTGGTGCCTTCCATTTAGGTGACCTGATTTGCTCCCTCCCTTCATCCGTGTCCTAAAGCTTTGGTATTGGTTCCCACAAGTAAGGATGACGCCGTGGACCGGACACACCTATGTTGGAGAAAACAGAATTTATGTTTACCTGATAAATTACTTTCTCCAACGGTGTGTCCGGTCCACGGCCCGCCCTGGTTTTTTTAATCAGGTCTGATAATTTATTTTCTTTAACTACAGTCACCACGGTAACATATGGTTTCTCCTATGCAAATATTCCTCCTTAACGTCGGTCGAATGACTGGGGTAGGCGGAGCCTAGGAGGGATCATGTGACCAGCTTTGCTGGGCTCTTTGCCATTTCCTGTTGGGGAAGAGAATATCCCACAAGTAAGGATGACGCCGTGGACCGGACACACCGTTGGAGAAAGTAATTTATCAGGTAAACATAAATTCTGTTTTTTCAATTCTCTAATTTTTAAAACCAAAAAACATTTTTATTAATTGATATACGGCTCCCCTTCACTTGTTCATTTTCTAGATTTTAATCATTATAATATCCATAGAATGGATTTCCAAAGGACTGTAAAATATGATAGATGTTGTTAAAAATACATCAGACTATAGAGACTTAAGTTAAATTGGATTTTAATTATTTATTGGATGTTAAAAAGGTGGAAATAGTTTTATTCCTTTGCTGCTGAGCCATTTCACACCCCTGTGCAGGAGTGGTTTTAAGCTGTTTGCACACTCATTGCAGTTATTCCTAAATGTCATTTTATACATTGTTTCTCTTGTAAGATGTATCGAGTCCACGGATTCATCCATACTTGTGGGATATTCTCCTTCCTTACAGGAAGTGGCAAAGAGAGCACCCACAGCAGAGCTGTCTATATAGCTCCTCCCTTAGCTCCACCCCCAGTCATTCTCTTTGCCTACTCTAAGTACTAGGAAGGGTAAAGTGAGTGTGGTGACAAAAATGTTAGTTTTTATTTTCTCAAGCATAAGTTTATTTTAAATGGTACCGGTGTGTACTATTTACTCTCTGGCAGAAAAGGGATGAAGATTTCTGCAAGGAGGATGGTGATCTTAGCACTTTGTAACTAAGATCCACTGCTGTTCTCACAAGGGCTGAAGAGTACAGGAAAACTTCAGTTGGGGGAACGGTTTGCATGCTAAACTGCATTGAGGTATGTTCAGTCTATTTTTTTCTAGACAGACTGTGTTAATTCTAGAAAAGGCTGGCAATATCCCCATGAGGGAAGGGTAAGCTGTATTCAGACACTTGGTAGGAATCCCAGCTTGCATAAAGGGCTCATTAGTTACTGGTGACACTGATAGAAAAAACGTTTTTGTTTTTTATAAAAAATGCAAATATAACGTTTTTTGAGGGACTTTAAGGGGTCATTGTGGCTTGTTTAAGGGTTATTAACCCACATGGCTTGTTTAAGAAACACTCTGTTGTGTTTTTTAGGCCCCATAACATCGAGTGAGGTGGGAGGGGCCTATTTTCAGGCCTCAGTTGCATAGTTTCTTTTCCTCAGAGACATCCAGCTGCTTCTCCAGAGGTTCCTACTGTGTTTGAGGGCTTTAAAGAAGTGTTTTCCCCCACAAATCGTTCCTAAAGGGCAGGTAGGCGCCTCAGCAGAGCTGTGGCAAGGAGCTGAACATTTTTTACTGGTTTTTGAAGTTTTGTCAATCCGGTTTTTACATTAAGGGGTTTATTGTTTATTTGCATAGCTGTGCAAAGTTACTAAGGCTTTATGATGCTACTGTAAAAATTTCGTTGAGTTTACTGCTACACTGTTTTGCAAAGTTTGTGCAGCTTTTTTTCTCTTAAAGGCACAGTACCGTTTTTTTTTCTAAGTGTTATTTGCTTTGATTAAAGTGTTTTTTAAGATTGCTTGTTACATTACTAGCCTGTTTAACATGTCTGACACCAAGGAAAATCCTTGTTCAATGGGTTTAGAAGCCATTGTGGAACCCCCTCTTAGAATGTGTCCCACTTGCACTGATATGTCTATAAATTATAAAGAGCATATTTTAGCACTTAAAAATATTGCAATAGACGATTCTCAGTTAGAAGGAAATGAGGGTTTAACATCTAGCTCTCCCCAAGTGTCACAACCAGTAACGCCCGCACAAGTGACGCCTAGTACCTCTAGTGCGTCAAATTAATTTACTTTACAAGACATGGCCACAGTTATGAATACAACCCTCACAGAGGTTTTATCCAAACTGCCTGGTTTACAAGGAAAGCGTGACAGCTCTGAGCCGTCTGACGCTTTAGTAGCCATATCCGATATACCCTCACAATGTTCTGAAGTAGGGGTAAGGGATTTGTTATCTGAGGGAGAAATTTCTGATTCCGGAAAGACGCTCCCTCAGACAGATTCTGATATGACGGCCTTTAAATTTAAGCTTGAACACCTCCGCTTATTGCTCAGGGAGGTATTAGCGACTCTAGATGATTGTGACCCTACAGTGGTCCCAGAGAAATTATGTAAAATGGACAAATACTTAGAGGTTCCTGTTTACACTGATGTTTTTCCAGTCCCTAAGAGGATTGTGAATATTGTTACTAAGTAGTGGGATAGACCAGGTATTCCGTTCACTCCCCCTCCTGTTTTTAAGAAAATGTTTCCCATATATGATACCATGCGGGACTCGTGGCAGACAGTTCCTAAGGTGGAGGGAGCTATTTCTCTTGTTAGGTGTATCCAGTCCACGGGTTCATCCATTACTTGTGGGATATTCTCCTTCCCAACAGGAAGTTGCAAGAGGACACCCACAGCAGAGCTGTCTATATAGCTCCTCCCCTAACCCCCACCTCCAGTCATTCTCTTGCAACTCTCGACAAGATAGGAAGTATCAAGAGATATGTGGTGACTTAGTGCAGTGTTACCTTCAATCAAGAGTTTATTTTTAAACGGTACCGGTTTTGTACTGTTTTACTCTCAGGCAGAAATTAGAAGAAGAATTCTGCCTGGAGGTTTGATGATCTTAGCGGTTTGTAACTATGGTCCATTGCTGTTCTCACACATAACTGAAGAGTATGGGAAAACTTCAGTTGGGGGAACAGTCTGCAGATTACCTGCTTTGAGGTATGTTCAGTATTTTTATTTCTAGAGAGTTGAATAAGTTCTATAAAATGCTGACAGAGCCTTGTGTATTTGAGGTAAGCTAGATGCAGTGATTTAACGACTGGGATCATGCTTACAAAACAGGGTAATACTCATGTTAATACTCATATTACTTAGTGACAAAACGTTTTACATGTTTCATAAATAGGACGTTTTTTCTCTGAGGGAGATGAGTCTTTATTTGGGGCCTAGTTTTCCACATGGCTAGTTAGATACTCCTAGGAGTATTTTCTTAAGGTCCCTCTGACATCCAGTACATGGTGGGAGAGGCCTATTTTCACGCTCTAGATGCGCAGTTTTCCTTCAGACTGAGACATCCAGCTTCCCTAGAGGAGTCCTCTGGCATCTGAGGACCATTACAAAGGGTTTATTTCTGCACAAAATCGTATTTGAGGGCAGGTAGGAGCCTCAGCAGAGCTGTGGCAACGTGCTCAACTGTCTTTTAACGTTTTTTTAAATCTGGTTTGGGGCCTAAGGGGTTAATCATCCATTTGCAAGTGGGTGCAATCTTGCTTTAGTCCCTTACACACACAATGTAAAAATTTCAAAGACTTTACTATATTTTTACACTGTTTTGCAGTTTAAGTGCTAGTTTTTCTCTTGTTAAGTGTATTCAGTCCACGGATCATCCATTACTTATGGGATATATTCCCTTCCCAACAGGAAGTTGCAAGAGGATCACCCAAAGTAGAGCTGATATATAGCTCCTCCCCTCACATGTCATACCCAGTCATTCTCTTGCAACTCTCAACATAGTAGGAAGGTGTGAGAGGAGTGTGGAGTTTTTATACTTAATTATTTCTTCAATCAAAAGTTTGTTATTTTAAATGGCACCGGAGTGTGCTGTTTTTTCTCTCAGGCAGTATTTAGAAGAAGAATCTGCCTGCGTTTTCTATGATCTTAGCAGAAGATCCACTGGCTGTTCTCGCACATACTGAGGAGTGGGGTAACTTCAGAAAGGGAATAGCATGCGGGGTCCCCTGCAGATGAGGTATGTGCAGTAAAATATTTTTCTAAGGAATGGAATTGACTAAGAAAATACTGCTGATACCGATGTAATGTAAGTACAGCCTTAAATGCAGTAGTAGTGACTGGTATTAGGCTGATGAATGTATGTGCAGTAAAGTAATTTTCTAAGGAATGGAATTTGACTAAGAAAATACTGTTAATACTGAAGTAATGTATGAGCCTTAACTGCAGTAGAAGCGACTGGTAGCAGGCTTATTGATAACACTACATAACTTTTAAAATATATGTTTAAAACGTTTACTGGCATGTTATTCGTTTT